>NW_004524646.1:6201958-6256832 GCF_000260255.1 Octodon degus
GGCGCAGGGTAGCAGGAAGCTCTCCACACACTCACCAGACCTGGGCTAGGACTGGGTCTGGGGGATCCCGGAAGTCGGCAGAAATTCCTACTCTCAAGTAGTTTTATAAGTCCTCTTTCATGAGCATCTTTAAGAGGTGTGATCAAAAATAAAGGTGAATGCTGCTGCCCAGAGCTCTCGAGCACAGAGGAAAGGAAGCTCGTAGAAGCACCATGGCGCATCCTTATTCATGATATTCCCTGAATATCCGTCACTGTGTGACTTCTTGTTCCTTCTTGGCCAAAATGACCATGAAAGGTGGACATTCCAAATAGATTCAAGACAGAGAGGCGGCCACAGCAGCGCACCTAAAGGCATTCATGAAAGAGTCTTCCTGGATGTCTATTTATAGTAGCAGAGCATACAGTTCATCTCACAAAGTTATCATTCCATCTTGCCACTATGATGAATGTTATCATTATATACATATATCTAAAATGTACATATATATATATGCGTAATGAAATTTTTTAGTGGGATTCGTAAAATATATCTTTTCCTATGATAAATTTAAAATTTAATTACTCCTACATATATATTGGTACATTTTAGATATATGTATATAATGGTAACATTCATCACAGTGGCAAGATGAAATGATAACTTCGTGAGATGAACTGTCTGCTCTGCTACTATAATACCACCCCTACCTCTTGCTACTGTGGTGAGCTCAAGTGTTGCGCATGGCTGTTGAAAATGCCACGTGACACTAATCATGTCTGGGTGACCGCTTTCTGTTTCTGCAGTAAACTCCACATAACAGCAAAAGGTGTTCTCTGAGCAGTCTCACCCCTTAGGCCAGAGAGATGGCTCAGTGGGACGAGCGCTCATGGCGTACGATATGTGCCACTCAGAAAGTACGAAACGTGTGGGACCAGGCTGGGGATGCTACCAGTGAGGCTTCCTGTCAGCAGCAGGCTGCTGGTAGCTCAGTTTTGGGAAAATCAGAACGACACATGGATTTTGGATGCTGCAGGAGCCATTCCCCTATGCCCTGTGCTGTTCAGGGGTCTCCCTTAGAGCAGTTAATATTTCTTTCAAATGTATTGACAATAAAGGTATAAATGAAAAAAGTAAGTGGCAAGAATGAGGGAATAATGTGTCAGAAGTGAAGGAGAGTATTTTGGGGGGGATAACTGGCAATATAGCTCATATTATAAAATCTTTTAATAAAAATTTAAACACTATTTTTCTTACATATTTAGTACAGGGTCTCACTACACAGATGGCACTCCTAGTGATCCTCCTGTTGCCAACCTCCCAAGCACTGGGACTGCAGGCGCGTGCCACCACGTCCAGTCTCAACTGCAGTCTCAGCGCACGCTGGGGGTGGAGCAAGCACAGCACAACAGGGATCAAACCCTGGCCCCTGCGCTCTGCCTCGGCAGGTGCTTTAATCCGCTGAGCTATCTGGTGGGCCCTAGACCCTATTTTTTTTTTTAATCACACCTCATGTGTATTGCTAAATTGAGCTCTGCACAAGCAGGTTGAGAGAACTCTCCTCTCCTATTTGGCTAAGGTCATACACGGCAGGTCAATTTCTTGCTACGTCCCACCTCCAAGAGATAGTTTAAAGTCAAAGCTTTATAAAGATGCTCAGCTGTGCAGAAATGGAACCAGAAGGGTGAAGGACAGCCCCGGCCCCGCGCTTGCTCTGGTCCCCGTGCGGGCACATCTACAAATGTTCTGATTCTGTTTTCCAGTGTTGGGCATATCTATAGATGTGTGCTCAGGCCCAACATAGAATAAGAGGTCAAGAAAAAAAAGTTAACAATTGAGTGGGTAGGAAATGTTAGTGGGAAACTGGCGACATTTAATCATGGCTGCCCTACTCAGAAAGCAATTTTAGAGTTCAACTTGATATTAACACTGAAATAATACACAGCCATTAAAAATGTTCCCCCAAAGCACTGTTACCACACCCAGCAAGGGTACCAGGGAGGACAGCCTTCATGGAGGGCTACTCAGCCAAGCTCTGACACAACTGCAAACACACACACCCTATGACCCCGTGGAGAGTTATCTTCACAAATACTGCTACACACCTGCCAAAGAACTCAGGGACAATGGTACCCCTTAGATTTGTGGGAAACAACCTAAATGTCTATCAGTTAGGACCAGGTCAATAAAAGGAAGATGGTGCAAAAGCAAGAAAGAGACAAAGAAGCTCTCTGGGTAATAATATAGCAAGAGTTCTGTGGTATGTGGTTAAGGGACAAAAGCCAAGTACAGAACAGTGTGTACACTATGCTCTCAGGTGCAAAAAAAAAAAAAAGAATAATTGTATTTTCATAGAAAGTTCTGGAGGAAGACAGAGGAAACTTGTAGTGTGGCAGGGCTATGAGTGAACGCATGGTGTTAGAGGTGAAAACAGTTTTGTTTTTCACTCTATGGTTTTCTTCATATATTTTTATTTTGAATTCTATGAACATATTACCCAGTCAAAGTAAATTAATAATGTTTCCAATGTGCTGTTTGCCATGTGCCATGTATTAAGTGCCTTCATGGGGTAACTATCTTAATCCTTCAAAAGAACACTAGCTGGGTGTGTAGCACGAGCCTGCAATCCTAGCTACTCAAGAGGCTAAGGCAGGAGGATTGCAAGTTTGAGGCCATCCTGGGCAAGTTAAGGAGACCCAGTCTCAAAGTGGAATCAAAAAGGGAAGGGTATGTAGCTCAGTGGCAGAGCACCTGCTAGCATGAGTGAGGCCCCTAGTTTCAACTCCCAGTGCTGTTTAAAAATAAAAAGGAACTCTGGAAGGTAATCCAGTTATCGCTCTCATTTTACAGTGGATGAAACTACGCTACAGAGAAGCTGAGAACATCCAAGTTGGGTTCTGCATCCCGACAGCCTTGAGTCTGTGTTCTTAATCCCTGCACCTAAGAGGGATTAAGGATCCTCCTGGAACCTGCTTGGGCTTTAAGGTTTGTTTTTTTTTTTTCTCCGAATGCCCTCGGGGTGGTTTGGCTGGCTCTAGTGTTGTGGGGATCGAACTACAGCAACCTGAGGCTGACAGCTTTGTGGAAGCAACCACTTAAACAACTGAGCTAAGGCCAGGCCCCTAGAGCTTTAAGATTAAACATCATACATACAACTCCCGGATAAAGGGCTAGAAGGGTGGAGCTTGTCCTTGGGGGAGGGGGCTTAATGGTACCAAGGTGTCAGTTCTACACAAACAGACCTATAAAAATCAGTGCAATCCCAATCAGAGCCCAATAGAGCCCAAAGGAGTGGCGAAGGAGGACACAGAGGGCAAAGGGCTGCAGACAGACCAGACATGCTTGAAGAAGGGGTAGCATTTTTCTCTGCAGGATGTCAAGACTTGCAGTGAAAAAAAAAAAAAAAAAAAAGACTTGCAGTGAAGGTACAGTGATTCCTACATAGTGCTATGCAGGAGTAGACCCATAGCTGAGTGGCACAGAATAGTTCAGAAACAGACCCACATACACACAGTCCCTTGATTTATTTTTTAAAATTATTATTATTATTATTATTATTAATGCATTTGGTACAGAGTCTCACTATGCAGCTCAGACTCATAGTGATCCTCCTGTTTTCAGCCTCCTCAGTGCTGTGATTACAGGTGCGTGCCACCATGCTCAGTCTTGGTGGCCAGCTCAGTGTGTCCAGGGG
Source organism: Octodon degus (assembly GCF_000260255.1). NCBI lineage: Eukaryota > Metazoa > Chordata > Mammalia > Rodentia > Octodontidae > Octodon > Octodon degus. Next base: position 6,205,632 of record NW_004524646.1, read on the forward strand.
TGGGGCCAGCTGGGGATCGAACCCTGGTCCCTGCACTTGCCTAAGCAGGCGCTAAGTCTGCTGCGCTATCTTGCTGGCCCAGTCCCTTGATTTCTGAAGGTCACAGTAGAACACTGTGAGAAGGACAAACTTTTCAGTAAAAGGTGCTAGACAACTGCACGTCCGTGTGGGGGCTGTGGTAGGTTTTGCTGGCCTGCAGGCTAGCTGGTGCTGTCTGAGGGAACTCTGCAGTGATGGGAACACCGTGCGTCTAAACTGCTCAGTGCCGTGGCCATTCGTCACAGGGGGCTGCTGCACACTTGCAATGTGGTTAGTCTGACTGTTAGCTTCACTGTAGCCCATCTCTTCTCACTGTGAGACAGGGACTCCAGGTGTGCTATCTGGGGCCAGCTGCACACCACAGCCCCGTTTTTGCACATGGATCCGAGTCCCCACACACCAGGCTCAGCCCTTTCGGTGCACCTGGGCATCTGGAGTCCTCGGTCCCATGCCGCTTCCTTCTGCTGCCATCTCCTCCCCAGGGATGGATGAGGCTGGGAAAATCGGAGCAAGGGGGCTTGAGGCCTGGGCAGCACGTGGGGCTGTCCTCTGTCCCAACAGGCTACCCTTCTTCTAGGAGCACTAAGAGCACATAGCCGCCACACAAACCACAGGGACCCAGCCCGCTGCTTGCCCCATCATCTGGGGTCCAGGGGGGAAAAGGAAAGGAGACAGCACCCCATAGACACCCATGAGGTGGGGGCGGGGCACCACAGCTCGTGGCAGACACAACTCACTCTGGGAAAGGAGCCAGCTGCCTGCCTGTAGTCCCTGAGAGGGCCTTTCCACACCCACAAATGAGGCTGATAACAGGACTGACCAGTAGGGGTGTGGTAGGGACAAAAGAGACTAAGGCATCTCAAGGCTCACGAAGGCTTGGTTTATACAGTGATGGATGCAACTCCCCTCAGTGGCTCTGAGAAGGGCAGAAAACACTTTACCCAGAAAAAGCAGGATGTTTTCTAGCCTCTGCTACAGGGCTGCTGTGTGACCTTGGGCAGTGGCCCGCCCTCTGCGCTAGCCCTCTCTTCTCAGCAGTAAGATAACAGAAAGGCTATTGGCCTCCACTTACTTCATGTGGCTTCTGGCAGGGTAAAGATGACCACGGAGGTGCGAAGGGTGCACTGACCAGGTGAAGCCCCTCTACTAAACCGGCAGGGGGCTCAGAAAGCCACGCAGGCTCTGGACAGCTGCCCTTCTGCAGGTGCTGCCTGCATCGGGAGGATGCAGGTCCTTGTTCTGCACCCTGCAGGAAACTCCTGCAGCAGCCATGCTCCATCCGGCCCTGGTGACACTGAGTCACCCTGCAACCCCCCCCCCCCCCGCAGCTGTTGTCTCCCCTGCTGTGACATGTACACCCCAGGCTGACTGCAGAGCCGCTATTTCCTGGCTGGGAGCCACCTCCCACCCCTCCAAAAGCCAAGTGGGGGTTGCAGCCCTGGCCTTTAGGCTAGAACACCTTTAGGGTGTTTAGACTAGAACACCTTTAGGGTTCTAGTCTCTGTTAATGGATCAGCCAGGGTGATAGCTCAGTGGAATAAGTGCTTGCCTGGCAAGCACAAAGTACTGAGTTCAATCCCTGGTACCACCAAAAACAAACACACACAATCTATTAATGGACCTTTTTCTCTGCCCCTGAGGGACTGCAGGTGAAAGAGTGCCTCGTGGCAGGCACTAAGTCATGGCTGGTAAGCTCTGGAGGGAGGCAGAGGGAGCCAAAGACACTGGCCGCCACAACCTGGATATTGGTCCCCAGACATACAAGCTCAAACCTAACTCTCTGGTAACGGCACTAGCCAGCGGGGCTTTTAGAGGAAGTCAGGCCACAACGGTGGAGCCCTCATAAATGACAGTTTTAAATTTATTTATTTATTTGGTACAGGGGGCCTACCAGTTAGCTCGGTTGTTTAAGCACCTGCTTACGAAAACACAGTCAGGCGCACAATACCGGGGTTCGATCCCCAGCTCCACATGCCTTACCAGACCCGCCCTTATGGCAGCCTGAGACAGCCCCCCCGGCAAAGAAAAATCCTTATTTATTTGGTGCAAGGTCTTACTTACTACACAGGTGGGACTCATAGTGATCCTCCTGTCTCAGCCTCCCCAGCGCTGGGATTACAGGCGTGCGCCACTACCTCTAGTTTCAGGGGCTGGCGCAGCAGCACAGCATGCAGTTCTGGGGATCAAATTGCATCCTTGCACTTGCCAGGCAGTCGCTTAGACTACTGAGCTATCTCCCCAGCCCCACGAATGAGATTTATGCCCTGGCAAAGAGTCCCCCAGAGCGCCTCACTCTGTCTGCCCTGTGAGGACATGCTCAAGGTGCCCTTTTTTGTGAACTGGAAATGGGCCCTCCCCAGAGCCTGCTGGCACTGCTATCTGGGACTTCCCGGCCCCTAAAGCTGTGAGAAATAAAGTTCTACTCTTCCCAAGCTGCCCAGTCAGTAGTATTTTGTTAGAGCAGCCTGAGCTGACCAAGACCTTGCCTAACTGACTTGGGGGAAGTAGCGATCTGGGGGGCCACAGGGGATGTCCCACACACAGTGGGCTCATTGCACCCCTCCCCCAGGTACAAAGCACCTCTAGAGACTCCAGAACAGGGACTTTGGCGGCAAGTGCTGAGAGAAAGGGCTGGCAGGCAGCCTTGCACCTCTAAGCTCTCCACAGGGTCATTTGCACAAGACTGGGAAGAGGCAACAGAAGCCCCTCTAGGACCCAAGCAGCCCTGGGTGTGCAGGGGCAGCAGCCTCAGGGCCCCAGGGGTCAGCACAGGAGTCTAGGGCTTTGCCTCGTATTGCTGGGGGCTTCATCAGGTCACTCTGTTATTAGCCTAGCCTCAGGCCTGAAAATAAGGAAATGAGAAAACAGCCCCCAGCACAGCAGCCTGAAGTAAACAAAGGACCGGCACACCTCAGCGGCTTCATCCAGTCCCATCTGAGGCAAGAACTCTTGCTCTTTATTTGCCTTTGGCAGTCCACTCATGAACCCTCCCTGCAAGGAATTTTTCTATTAGGACCACAGAATAGGAAATACTGGCATGGACCACTGTCCTCAGACACCTGAACTTCACTGAGAAAAGACCAAGACCAGAGGGACAGAGTGCAACCCAAGACCTGGATGTTTTCCAGGGAGTCTAGAGATAAGGAAGGCTTTCTGAGCCCAGAGGCAACGGGTGGGGACTGGGTAGATTTCTGCACAAGACTGACATACAGATGTCATTATTTGAGGTAGGGAGGCCTCAGGGAGTTCTAAATTAGTGAATATAGAACCACTCACTGCTTGGCAGGGAACACAGGATGGGCTGCCCTGAGCCTCTGGGTCATCGGTCACCCATCTCCATGTTCTCCAGGTGCTTCTGTCCAAAGAGATTTCACTGAGAATCACTGCACGATTCACCCACACTGGACCCTGGCTGCAGCGCCCTAACTCCTGCCTGACCTGCGCAAGTCTGTCATGGCCGTCTTGTACTCAGAGCTCTAGACGACTCTGCAGACACTTCACATGGGTTTACCTGAAGCAGTGAAGTCACCAAGAAAAAGCACAAACAGGCAAAAACCACAGCCCAAAGCAGACCCTGACGGCCATGTGTTTGCAGGAAGGGAGCGGAGGTGGTGGGCTGAGCGAGGCTGCTCTGGCCTGGTGGTGACACAGACCTCCACAGCGCTGTGCAGATCCTTGGGGGGCTTTGAAAGTGCTGTGAGTACTGATTTGGGGGTTAGCTGTGAGGCAGATTAGCAAGCCAGAATCTTTAAACACCTGGAAATGTGCCCTTGTGGAGCTGGAAGCCAATCTGGATATGAGCCCTGTTCTCGGAGTGTGGCTCCTCCTCAGCCATGGGGGACCTCAGGGCCTGTACCCCACTGCTCCCCAGAGACAGGCCAGGTGTCAGCTCACTACCACCTTCAGCGCTGAGGCCACCACTGCCACCTCACTCCTGTCAGAGGCAGAGGGGTGGAGAGGGAAGGGGCGAAGGGCATTGGTGGCAGCTGCAGGGGGGCCTCCACCAGACCCCAAATGTGAGGGCCTCCAAAGAGGTGCTCATCTGGGCCTCCCTCCTCATGGCAGAGCTGATCATGAGACCCAGTGGAGCTGCGTGGGCCTTCAAGTCACCCACTGCCACCACTGGGGCTGGCACACAGTGGCACTGAGCCTCCACATAGTCATGGGGGAGGCAGTGATGAGAGAGGGCAGGGAGCCAGACTGGACAGGGCCCTGGCCTCCCTGTTCCCAGTTGTGGACATGACCCATGGTCCACAAGAGACACTATAAACTGCAGAGTCTGGGAAGACCACGGAGAATAGTTGACATTTGCAGAACATCTTCTAAACATCTGACTCTTCCAGCTCTTCATGTGGTTTAACTCATGCTGCACAGCCAGGACTCAGTGAGTTAGACATGACTATGAACTCCCCCACTTTACAGATGAGGAAACTGAGGCCAGGACTGAACAGGAGCCCTGCTTACACTGTTCCACCTCTCAAACCCACATGACCATACAGTCACACTGAGCCACAATGCCCACCCTCCTTAGGGGGAGGAAGGGCAGGCCTCATGGTGCACACCCAGCCCACAACACAGAGCTGTGCGCTCTTCCTTGGAGGGCCATGCAGCGAGCCGCTTCTCTGTCCTGCTGTTGAAACCTGGTGCAGTATCAGCAGCACCCTGGGAACGGGGGCAGGGAGCTGATCCACAGCTTGACGAGTGAGGTGGGTAATGACTGGCTACCTTTGTCAGAATGCACAGTAAGGCCCACTGCGACAAAGAAGTCTACTCTACGTCAGTTATAATTCATAGGTAGGATTGTGTCCCCCAAACTGTTCTAACTTCTCAGACCTCAGAATGTGACCTTACTTGAAAATAGGGTCCTTGTGGGTCCAAGTAGTTCAGCAGCGATCATGATAGAGCAAGGCTGGCCCTAAACCTGATCTCACTGTTGCCCAAATAAGAAGAGGACGAGACAGGCACAAAGGAGAAGCCGGCCAGGCGACCAGGCGACCACAGAGACCGAGAGGAGAGGCATACAGCTACAAACCCAGCAGTGGGGCCAAGACAGGCAGGAAGGACCTGGAACAGGCTCGGAGCGCAGCCTTCTGCCCCTGAGCTGCGAGAACCAGTTTGCTTTAAGCAGCCTCGTTTGTGACCCGTTGTTACAGCAGCCCGGGAAACCAACCCACAGCTCGATTTAAAAGGTGGGGGCAGCTTGTCACCCACCCTGCTTCTAAAAAGGGCTCCAGATGGTAGTATTGCTTCTAAAGACCCAGACTTTCTATTGTTATTTGTATTTACAACTCCCTGGGAGTGTCACTGTCGCCCTCCCAGTGTCGTCACCCCATGATCAGAAGGCAGGGGTGTGGGGGAAGGTAGTGTGGCAATTCAAAGGCAACATGTGGCACTTGGTCTTAGTCTCAGAGCTACTAAGTCGAGGGCCAGGCCTGTGGTCTTCAGCGCTCTGATAAATAAAAGTCAAAGTCTTCTCATGCAGCTGAGTGGGACCCCTTTCCTACACCCCTCACGTACAGCAGCATTTCTCCGCCACATCAGGCTCGCCAGGGCTCTGTACACTCGGCCTGCCCTGATGTCCCACCCAGGGCTGTTCCCTACCTGAATATCCTGAAATTGGTAGGGCCCAATTTCAGTGGCTGAAATCCTACTTGTTCTACAAAACCCGATCTAAATGCCGCCTCAGCCAGGGAGTCCATCCGGCTCATCATAGCCAAGGATAATCTTGACACTTTGCACACCGTTTCCTAGACTTTCATTGTGCTTACATGTAACTTGTTTTCATTAGTAGATGTTATGGCTTGGATCTAGACATCCTTCCGAAGCCTCATGCTATTAGCTGTGGGGCTTTTTTAGGGGTGGCAGAATTAAGAATATATGAATAATTCATGGTGCAATGCTAGGATTAATGGTAGGGGATTACTAAATCAGTTCGCTGGTTGGTTTGGCATTTCCCTAGTCTCAGCATCCTGAATACAGTATAAGGGACTAAAGAGGCTTATTTTGTCTCTTGTTGCTTTGCTACCTTCTGCCCACCATGAACTACTTCTGGTCTGTGTTGCTACACTGCCTTGGAGCCAGCTGATTATGGACTGAAACCTCTACAAACTGTGAGCCAAAAAAACCATTTCCCCTTTGACTCTGGGTACTGGATATTTTGTCTCAGCAACGACAAAAGTAACTAAGGAAGAATCATAGATAAGCTGGAAACCCCTCATTATTTAAATGTTCAGTAAGTGGAAGGGTGGAAGGATGGATGGATGGATGAATGGATGAATGGATGCCATATGCATGCATGAATGAAAAGATGTATGTGGATGGACGGATGTTGATGGATGGATGGATGGATGCTGAATGCATGGATGATGGAAGTATGTATGTAGGAGGTGTAGGTGGATGGATGGATGGATAGATGATGAGTGGATAGATGGATAAATATGGATGGATGGACAGATAGATGGATGCTAAACGCATGAATGAATGGCCAGATGTATGTAGAGGGTGTCGGTGGATGGATGGATGATGAGTGGATGGATGGATGGGTGGATGATGGATGGATGGACAGGTGGATGGATGCTGAATGCATGAATGGATGGAAGGAAGTATGTGGGGGTGTAGGTGAATGGATGGACAGATGGATGGGTGGATAGATGGGTGGTGAATATATGAAGAGGGGAATGTATGTCTAGAAGGGCAGCAGGATGGGTAAGGATGTATAAAGGATTCACTGAAAGATGAATGCCTGCATATATATGAGATGGTTGTTCTGTCAATAATGTCCACAACAGAAAAGTGCAAGCATAATCGGTGCCATCAAGTGCCATCAACCAAGGCTAAGTCCTTGCTTTGGCTGTGACATCCTAGGGAAATGTACATAATCCCTCCTGACACTGACTAAGTTAAGCCCACAGGACTTGGAGACTGGGGAAAGAGGTCTCAGTGAATTCTTTCTTCACAGCTTGGCCTACAGTCTGAGACCATCAGACTGTGAATTCAGATGCAAAGTCCCTGTTTCAAAACCCTGTCCTGGGAAGGTGAAGAGCATGCTCAATGAGTGATCCCTGGGGGGCGCGCAGAAGATGGGTGGGCTCGTCTGCTGCCCCTTGTGCTGCCCCACCTTCCTTCCAGTTGTCCCATGCTCCTCGCCTGCCAGTCTTTCAGAAAAAAGGCTCCCATTTCTGTCTTGGGCACCTGCTGTTGATTGTCATCTCCTAACTTAGGAAATAAAAAGTTATTGGCTTTGCTACAGATTCCACAGCAACTAGTAGGATGGAGATCGCCTTCCCAGGGGGAGCTGCCCTGCCCGAGGGCCCTCATGTCCCCACTCCTACCTCTCTCCCTCCCAGGCTCAGGGCCATGTCACAGGCCCCGGTCCCCAGGCGAGAGGCTGCCAGCCCTGCTCCAGCAGCCGGCGCATCACCCCTGTGACTCGGCCTCAGTGAGCGCCACTGCCACAAATACGAACAAGTCTTGGCCACAGTCTCTTCCTGGCCACTTCTCCGAACAAGGAGCCACTATTTTCTAGCCAGCTGGGTCGTTCTGTCAAAGGCAAACAGGTTCCCTGGGGGTCGTTAGCAAGACAGGATGAAGGGTTCTGTGGCCACATTCAGCGCTCCAGGCCAAGTGCCGATTGTGCCTTGCTTGAGGCAGCCCCTTTCCTGCTGGAGTCCCCCAAGGGAGCTGCGCCTGAGCAGAGATCACAGTGCTTCTGACGCTTCCCTAAAATGCCAAAGCTGTGACCGCCACACAGACATGGGGTCTGTAAGGCCCTCCCTGCTGCCTGGAGGACACCAGGCTGAGGGCTGGACTCCTGCACAGCCACCAGCCCTCTGCTCTCGTCCAAGGGCGTGCTTGATCTCACTGGGTCACACTGTGGAGGTGGGAGGTACCCAGCGTCACTGTCACCCTTCCTGCACAGGAACGCCTATGTGGCCGTGAGAGAGCCAGTGAGAGGCTGCAGCCTGGCTGGCTCCTTCCCTCAGCCTGAGCACCCACCTCCTTCCATCCTTCTCCAACCACAACAGGGTGGCCTTCGTGGGACCATACCTTTAGTCTCCCGATGGTGGTCTGCCACCTCCACAGCCCCACAGGGGACCACGCTCAGGAAGCACCAGTCAGCCTGATGGCTCCTGCCTGAGGGAAGCCTTCACCATACACCCAGGAAGCAGTGGCTTTGACCCTAAGTGCCCCAAACCAAGGGTTTTTTCTAAAATATTGCCCGCACCACCACTGCAGTGAAAAAGCATTTCCTCCCAGGCTGCGACCCAGAGCGCTCTTTTCCGGGTCTCCATTTCCTAGGAAAACGCACCTGCACAGGCTGTGTCCACTCAGCCAGCAGGAAGAAGTGGGGCCTGGTCTGCAGCTCACGCTTCCACCCTGAACCCCGACACTGCCCGAGGGTCCCGCTTCTGCTGCCTGTGTGCCAGGAATCCAGAGGAGCAACAGAGGTCGGGCCTCGAGCTCCCTTCTCACGGGGGACAGTGAGGTCAAAAGCCGGGGATCCTTGCTTTCTGGACAAAGAATCCCCAAGACCAGCAGGACCCCACAGAACCTCCCAGCCCTGCTGATGTCCTGCTACATGCAGGACTTATGTATCTTCCAAATCAAGAGAGGCCAGTTCTGCTCAGAAAAGGACAGTGAGGTGGCCCTGGTGTGTGCGTGTGTGCACGTGCACACTCACACACACATGTGCACACACTCACACATGTACCTACAAACCTGCATTGGGCCCTGCTGCTCCAGCCAGGCAAGGTCTCTATTAGCTGCAGATCCAGCTTATGTGACTCCCTCTGGCTGGGGACACAATCTCCAGTCACAATTCCAAACCACTGCTCCTCCTCCCAGGCTCTCTCCAAGAAGCACAGGGGGCACAGCTGGGAAGACTTCTGGGGACAGAAGGCTAAGCAGGGTCCCCACTCACACTGGGGGAGGCGTGCTAGCCTTGGGGGCGTCAAAGGCTGATGCGGAAGGGAGTCACTGGGCTCTCCACCTCCATCCGGGGCTACCTCCACTGGGGGATCTGTCCAAGTACTCCCCAAAGTTTGGCTGCCTCAGACACGAAGGAGAAGCCTGCTCAGAGATCTTTAGAATCTTCTTCAGCTTCGTACCCCCCAAGCATTTGCTGAGTGACAGCTATGCTCAGGACACAGTATATGAAAATAAAAGGCCTGGCTCCTCTTGGTGCAAGCGCCTAATCTAACCAGAAAGGCATGCTATTAAAGAGGTTTTGGTTTCTCTAAAGCTGCTAGGTAAAAAACAAAGCAAAACTGATTCATGTAAAAAAAAAGGAATCTCAGTGAGTAGAAATGGGGTGCCGTCCTTTGTAGGCACCTGTCCCTCAGGGCTCAGTCAGTGGTACACTCCTACAAGCTCAGCTACTGGGAAGGCTAACACAGGAGGATCACAAGCTCCAGGCCAGTCTGGGCAATTTAGCATAAAACTGTCTCAAAATAGAAACCAAAAGGGCAGGGGATGTAGCTCAGTGGTCAGTACTCGCCCCGCGCAGGCAGGGCCCCGAATCTCTCCCCAATACCTCCCCTCCACATCCCCCAACCCCTAGAAAAGAGAGCGGATAGAGCCCAGGCCCAGAGGACCTCCACCAGCAGAGGTGTGTGACAAGTTCTGCCTGTGGGGAGGACAGCAAAGGAGAAGCTGTGGTTGCTCTCTGCAGGGTGGGAAGGGGCAAAATGACAGGGCTTCCTTAACAGAACAGCATGCGGCTCAGGGTGACCAGGGACTGCAGAGGACACACAGCCTAAGAAGAAGACTTCTGTCTCTTTTAGTAAGGGCCCAGGCCTGAGAGGCCCCCAACTCTATCCCTGTCAGAAGAACCATGTCACCAAGAGGCACCTTCTAGGGCGGCAGGGCTGGATCAACACTAGAAAATTCATGACAGTTGTGCTTTTCTCTTGAGCCACACTCTTGGGCAGGAGCACGTGCAACTTCCTGGGTCTCAGCATCAACAGCACGTTCGGGGTAACAGTTTCGTCCATCGGAAGTTCTAGCATTGTCATCAGATTGGCACTAATAACTACCCAAAGCACGATGACTCATGGTCCCCACTCCCTTCTAAGAGGAACCTCCTCATGGGGGGCACCTAGTAAGGGGCAGACAGGAAGTTAAGGGGCTTTTCTGGGTCAGTGCCTTCACACTGGGACTCTTTTTGGGTACAGAAGTTCCCCTAAGTCCCTAGAGTAGCCAGGGGACCCCAAAGGTGGGGTTCTACGTGCAGCCCCTAACATGCCTGGTCCTCTCCTTCCCTTCCCCATTACTGCCTGCTTGTTTGTCACTGTCTAGGTGAGACAAAGTGAGGAGATGACTCACTCACTGTGACAAGAGGAATGGTGGAAAGTTCCAGGGGGAAGGAGCTATGATTGTCACTTATTTGTCACTTGTCTCTGCCCAGGCCCTATGGCTGGGCGGCACTGCAGTCAGCTGAGAATCCTTTCACACAGAGGCCCGGATGGCCTCCCTCAAACAGCTGGGAGAGACCAATTCCTGGTGGGATTCCATTCTGATTTCTATATTTTGGGTTAAAATATAGGGGCTTAGTGACCATTGAACAGGGACCCAGGTCGAGGACAGGCGACCATCAAGTGGGGCATGGGAGTGAGGCTCAGGAGAGACAGAGGCAGAGGGGGTAAAGGTGCTGAGACTCCTCCAGTCCCCCACATCCCCAGCTGCCTCTCAGGGGAGGTACTGGGACTTCTTAAGGCCTGGGAGCACAGGTTTGTGCTGGCACTGGAGAGGGAACCCTCACTGTTGTGGCCAGAATCTTTGTTGGGGGTAGAGGAAGCTGGGTGTCCAGGCTGAGTGACAGCCAGGACCACCTCGGAGCATCAGCTCTGGAAAGCACAGGAGTCCAGGTCAAGGGTACAGCTGCAGCTGTGAACTCGCGCCCTGAATCCATCCCTGGAAGGGCGCCCCAACTCCTGGTCTGGAGCCTGGAGTGGTTGAGGGGCTCCTGTCAAGGGCTTTTGGCAGGACCCCCAAGCTAAGGTGACTAGAGGTCCACACTTTTCCTTTCTAGGTCTCTGTTTTCTTTGTTAAATTGTTCCAGGAGTGGAATTCTCTTTCAAACAAAATTATAAGCAAGTCCTCAGTGCAGCAAACCTATGAAAACACACTGGGTCTGCTCATGTGGTGCGCAGATGGGCTGCCTGCCAGCACCCCCAGATCTGGAAGCGACAGCTCAAGTGGGCAGGAGGAGACGGAGTTCTCAGATGACTCCTCTGCGCAGCTTGGCACCTGTCCTCTGAAGCACTGGCCCCTTGGTCTCAGCCTCCCTGGAGTCAGTCTCACCCTGCTTCTCTCCAGTTCACCTCTCCAGTCTGTCAGCTGATCGTACGGCTCTCCCCTCTGCCTCCTCTGCCACTGCAGGGGCTCCCGCAGGTATCTGCTTCTATCTCTGCCCACCTACTACCTGTCCCGCTTCTGTGCAAATGCAGATGCCTCCTGTGGGTGGCACTGGCCAGCTCGGTGCAGTCACCAAAACCTTTCCAGCCATGGTCTGCATCCCATCTCCCCAGCCTTGCAGCTTCTACAGCCAACCCCATCTCCCCCAACTTCCTTTTGCTTCCCCACATCCTTCTAGCCTCTGACAAATGCCCTTTCCTCACAGGGACCTCCTTCAATCACCTGTCCCGAGTGCTCTCTGGGTTCCCGACACCTCCTACCTCATCTCTGTCTCTTCTCCAGGAGTGCCTCAGCTGCAAGGAGGCAGGGCCTTGCTATAATGCTGGGCCCCCGTGTCCCACAGGACAGACCACTGGTTGGTGGATGTGCAGTCCTGAAGCATGGGAGAAAAGGCACTGGTGCCCAGTATATGAGGCAGCCTGTCCACATTTTCTCTCTCCCCAGCCAACAAGAAACAGGCTTGGCTGTCAAGAGCCTCAGCTGCCCACTCCAGGGCCAACACTCCAGGGACACCGTCCTGGCCCCTTGGGGCACGTAAGAGGCACTTCCTAGCTCTGAGCTGCAAGACAGAAAGGAAGAGGCTCTGGAACCACAGGGCAATAAACACACTTCACACTCAGGACCCAGCCTGGGTGCTTTGAGGGCCTAGGGGTGGTTCGGGGCATGGGAAGGCAAGAAGAGTCTGGGCCTTGCAACACCTTGCACGTGCACCCCAGGAAGGAGATGCTCACTACAACCTGTCCAACCCCAAAGGGACTCTAAAACCCTGCAGTGTTTAAGCAGCAAAGCGAGACTCACAGAGTGCTTAGGATGTACCAGGCCGGAGATGGTGCATTACTCCTGTGCCACCTGTGACAGCTACCTCTGACGCATCCAGCCCACAGAACAATCCCAGGAAGGAGCCCCAGTGTACTGACAGGCAGCGTCCCCTTACTTGTCCAAAGTGACGGCTGGACAAAAGGAGGGGTCACACCCAACAAAGGATGACAAAGGTTATAATAACTATTAAGGGGTTCCCCAGGGTAAGATGCGGAAGTCTTTCTACAAATTTAATCCTTAATACAACTTATAAGGTGGAGTTACTATTACTGAGTCTCATTTTATAGGTAAGTAAACTAAGGTGCAGAGTGATTAAATAACTGGTTCAGTAGTGAACAAAGGAGGGTAAGAGGAAGGGTAGGTCAGGCTGGGTCATTCCTGGGGAAAATGGGAAGCTGGTGAGGTCAGGGCCCAGCCTCTCTCACCTTCCCTTCCTTCCGGAGAACCCCTCCTTGCCTGCTATGCCCTGCAAATTTAGCCTGGAGGTCCCCTCCCCCTGGGAATTCCCACTTCCTCCTATGGGATGGCATTTGTCTCTGAGGAGATCAGTTCCAAGGAAAAGCATCCAGCCTCCAGTTTCCAGCTGAGGCTGCAATGGAAAGTTAGAGAGGGTGGAGAGAGGTGTCTGGAGGGTCCCTCCAAGCCGCTCCCAGTGCCCCACTCCAGTCTGGAGGCTGCACAAGATCTGCCCAAGGATCAGCCCAGCGATTAGCCCAACTCTCCTGTTTACAGGGCAGAGACCAGGTCACATAGCTGGGCCAGGCAGCGACAGAGCATGGCTCATGAAACAGACCCACGACTTTCACACCCCAAAACCAGGGAAGGGTTCACAGGGCAAAGCGCTGAGGAGCTTGAGTGCTGGGAACTGGAAAGGACAGAAAACTGGACACTTCCCTTAAGGAAGCTGGCTTCTACCGCTTTATGCCCTCCAAACTGCATCCTCTCCCAGGGACCACGCAAGGCTGTGTACCCTGGACCCTCTCAGAGCACCAGGCTGGGCAAAGGCCGGTCAAAGGTCACGGTCCACAGCCAGGCCCTCCCTCAATGGAATGGGGGAGGGGACCCTGATGGGACTTCGCCCAGAGGTGGGGGTCAGCTGTTGGGGTCTGGGATCATCGGGTTCCCCACCCCACGCCCGGCAGAGCCTTGGGCGCAGGCAGTGCTGTAGGTCAGCGGGTCCGAGCCCTAGCTGCAACCAACCAAAGTTCAAGCCAGGAAGGAACCAGAGGAGACAGCTGCGTCTACACAGACACCGGGCTCTGACAGGTAGAGACGCTGTCCCTCGAAACCCCACCGCCCAGCCGCGGAAAGTGTGCGCTGGTTTTCCAAAGAGCGGAGTCGGTGTTCAAAAGTTTCTCCAACTCCTAGATCACTGAAGAGTTCCCAGGGCGCCCCCACCCCCGCAGAGCCCGGGTCCCGCCCTGGCCGCGGCTGGACCCGGCTTGCATTCAGCCTGACCGTCCTCTTCCCCGGGGTCCAGAAGCCGGGGGACCCGCCCCGAGCGCCGGGAGACCGGGGCGTGCAGCCACGGGAGGGGACTCCGGCGCCGACTTACCCCGCGGGGTCCCCGCGCGCTGGCGCCCCTGCCCGTCGGATCATGCCGCCGGCCGCTCGGGTCTCTGCTCCGCGGGGCTCAGGCGCGCGGCGTGGACCGCAGAGCCCCGGGAGCCCGCATGGCGCTGCGGCTGCCCTAGGAGGGGCCGGGGGCGCCGTCGCCAGCCCCGCGCCGAGTGCGGACTCCGCCGCCGCGCAGGGCGCTCGCTCCCTGCCACTTCCTGTATCGCCGCGAGCGGGGCTTTCAGGAAGAGGCTGGCCTTGGTGGTCAAGGGATTTTTTTGTCAAGAGCCATTTGGCGGCGGCTCGCGGCCCAGAGCTCCCCGAGGTACGAGGTACGTACGCGGAAGCCGGCCGTGGCCCCCGACAGGGCCCAGGCGTGCGACCCGGTGCCGCCTCCGCGGGCGGGGGCTCCGCAGAGGGAAACTTGGAGCCAAGTCTCCGCTCGGTGCGGGAGCCAGGTGGGTTTGGTCCGGCTGGAAGCCATGGCCTGCCTCAACCCTAGGGAGCTCAGAAAAATGCCCCAAGAGCAGTCCAGACCTGAGTCTCCGACCGCGCCTCACATCTCTGACAGGTGACAACGCCATATCCTCTTGGATGCCTCAAGAGGACGATGATCTCACCACTTAACAAGGCTGTTTGTCTCTCTATCAAGCCTGACATCGAATTCACCTGTGCTGGGTGCTGCACCTAGATGGAAGGCAGTGGGTGAAAGCCAGCGAGGTCACACAACTACAGATAACATGCACAGCAATCCTGAGAGGACAGGGGGCTCCTCCTCTAAGTACCCAGGCACTTAACAGTGTCAAGCCCCCTGTCCCCTCAGCATGTTTCAAAGTGATTGTGTAGTGTTGGTCCCTACGTGGCAACCTCAACCTAGTGCAAAGTTTCTCGGTTTAGACACTAGGAATAGCAGGGGCCACACTGGGTTTTGTCCCTCGGCCCCACTGTGCACTGTGGGCCTCTTGACCCCATCCTTGGCCCCGCCCACTGGTCTTACATCTTCGTGTCATAGATAAGAAGACTGAGACCAAGAGGAAGGAAGCACCTTGCTCAAGGTCACACAGCAAGCAGAGGCAGGCAGACCAAAGCCCAGTACTCTGGGGAGTGCACCGCCAGGCCCCTTTGCCCTGCACGCCTTGGCCAGGCTGCTCTCACTCTAAGGTCCCTGTCATTCCTGGAATTTCCCATAGGAGCCCTTCAGAAGTTAGAGAGGAAAGAATTTGCGTGTGAGCACACATCCAAAGTCACGCCTCCTGGCAGGAATGTGAAATGCTGCCAAGCCACTCTGGGGAAGGCTAGCAGGTCCTTAAAGCAGGACCTAGTTACCTGGTGAGGCAGCAGCTCCACTCCAAGGAATATCACTAAGAGAAGCAAAAACACTTCCACACAAAAGCTGGTGTATCACTGTTTGTATCAGCCTTCCTCATCATGGCCCAGAGGGGCAGCAACCCCAGGTCCCTGAGCTGGCAGGGGATAAGCACAGTGCAGTACATTCATGCACAGGTGGTCATTCAGCAGCGAAAGGGAGTGAAGCCCCAAGAGATGCTTGTTGTTACACGGATGAACCATGAAAGCATGTGTAGCCGAAGGCACCAGTCACGAAGAACCTCATTCCATTTACATGAAGTGTTCGGAACAGGCGAATTCACAGAGGCAGAAAGCCAATTGGTGGCTGCCAAGAACCCTGGAGCACAGCATGGGGATGCCTGGTCATAGTTACAGGGTTTCTGTTGGGGGTGATGCAAATGTTCTCAATTGATTGTGGTGATCCCTGCACAGCTCTGTGGCTGTACTTAAAACCATGGAATTATACGCTTTAGCTGGGTGAATTATGTGGCATGGGAATGGTATCCCAATAAAGCTATTGTTTTAAGAAAAGGCACAAAAAATGTATGGCCCGCGGGGAGGCCACCCTGACTGCTGCAGCCCATACCACTTTCCCCTCTGTAGCCCAGATGCCTCCAGGCCTCTTTTGCTAGGTCCTGACCAGGCCCTGCTGATTTCTCCTCTCCTCCAAGGCTAGTGCATCTCTGGATGGAAATCAACTTTTCCACCCTCTCCATGAGGAGGACTATAGCTTCTTGTTTGAAAAGTAGTCACTAAGCACAGACCTGAGTTCAAATCCAACCCCAAGGCCTTCCAGCTGGGTGGCCTTGGGCAAGACTCTTCCCACAGCCTTGCTTGCTCACCTGTGAAGGTGATGAGTGCAGGTGAGGTGACCAAGAAAGCACCCCCTATCCCATGATTACCTCTTGCTGTTCCTCAAAGAGGCCCACAAGCCACTCCCAGTCCTCCCTGAGCCCTGTGGTGGTCCACCCAATTGCTGTTCCTAGAGTGGTCCTTCAGTCTCCTTTAGACTGTCCTGGACCAAGAAGAATGCCCTGCCATCAGTTCTCACCCAGGAAAGGGTTCCCTCAGCTCCCTGAATCACTGCTGAGAAACTGGAAAGGCTGCTCAGAGCCTGGATTCCAAGGGACCAGCTCCAGGCTCCTATCACATCCCCATGGAGCCCTCCTGAAAACCCCACAGCTCACCTGTCCTGAGAAGCCAGAATTCCTCAGGTGGACACCACGTGAAGCTCCATGGTGTCCCTGTTGCTGCTAGCTGACCAGAGAGAAGGCTGCCATGATTCTAGAAATCTGAGCAGTTGCTATTAGCTGAGGCCTCTGGTGAACTCTGACCAGGCATATGGCCTGGCCAACTGGGGCCTGCGTTCATTAGTCACAGTGATTGGTTCATGGATGAGCATGTGACTACTGGACCAACCAGATCCCTCCATGAGATGGGCTGGCACTATCAGGGAATACCTAGCCCCCCTCCAAGGTGGCCTTAAACTGAGAGATTACGAACTTGGGGCCACCCTGGACCACCATGTAGTACAGCTCTATGTAAGAATGAAGCCAAGGTAGAAGAAAGCAATGTAGAAATGTGAACAAGAATTCTGCCCTAGGGACAACCTTTGAGGCTTGGATTCTGCTGTACTTATAGATAGGTCTACTGTTAGCCTTCAGTGAAAAGAGCCAGTAATAGTCCCTTTTATTTACTTTTCCTTTCTTAAAAATGCAAACTCAGCTGGGCATGATGGCGCAGGCCTATAATACCAGCACTTGGGATGCTGAAGCAGGAGGATCTCTGCAAGTTCAAGGCCAGCCTGAACTACATAGGGAGATCCTGTCTCAAAAAATCAACCAACCAACCAACCAAGAAAATGCAGCAAACTCCCCCAAAACAGACTTCCGTTAGTGGTCAATAGAAGATTTCAGATTATGCAGCCCCACCCAGCTTCTTCTATTCTTCTACTAGGTCCTTCATGCACTCCTCAGCACCCTCCTCTCTCCTCAGAGGAAAGAGCAATAGGCTGGGTCCTGGGCAGGAATCCGGGAATTTTCAGGAAAGCAAACTCTAAACTTCCTTGGGGTTCTTAGGGGCTGTTAGTGAAGAAAAGTCTCACAGCACTGTCTTTGTTTCTCAGACCCCCAAATCTGTCTGAGTTGGAAGCAGCATATCCTGTCAACACTGATTTCCCTGCTCTGTAGTGGGTAAGAGCACGGACTTGAGCCCAACTGTCCATGATCAAATCCCTTACTTTGCCCCTCTGGGGGGCACTTTGCTCCTGTGTAAGGTGGGGTAGCTCATAGGTTTGCTGCGCATTGCTAGAGCTAACACAGGAAAGGCGCTTTGGACAGAGCGTGTGTGGATGGTCAGGATGCACTGGCCGTTATTTGTATTATGGCTAATGCCCTCAATGTGTCAGTCAGGTTTTCCAGGAAACAAATACCTTATACTTTGAGGAGAATTTAAGAAATGTGTAGGTAGAGATACACAAGGGAGACAGCCACAACCCTCAGATGTGTTGCCACCTTGAGCCCAGAGGATAAGCAGTGGGATGCTTATGAGACCCAGAAGCAGACAGACACACCCTGCGGAAGGACCACAGCACAGGGGGAGCGCCTGCTCATGGCTACCCAAGGCAGCCAGCCAGAAACAAAGCGCTTAGGTTCCCTGTCCTGCCTGCAGCCCCCTGTAGTGGCTCCCAGTTTCCAAAACCAACAAGTAAAGGCCATGGTGGCCCACTGGTCAGCTCAGGGGGTCCACTGGCTGTGGGGGGAGTTAGGCCAAAATGGCAAAGCTATAGAGTGGTAGTCTCTGGCTCCAATCCTGCGGCCTCTGGCTGGGAACCAGAGACAAATCCACCAAGATACCATGTGCAGGGCCCACGCCTCTGAGACCCTCCAGCCCAGTTAGTCTGCCATTATGTCACTGCCACCTAGAAACCCGTGGCAGTGTCTCAGTGGACAGAAGAATCACCAGACAAGCGTGAGTTCCTGACTGGTAAAACTGATAAAGTTGGTGGAGCACTTAATTGATCAAGTTGTTTTTACCAGCATAAAGCTGATAAAAACTGTCATAAAGTGGGCTGCTATCTGAGATATTTGCAAAAGCAGAATCAGCCGAAAACAGCTCGTTCTCTGCTGTTTCCATCTTCTGACTCCCATGGTTCCATTCCTGACTTTAGAGAAATGGCTGTGGGAAAAGGATGACTCTGTTACTGCAAAATCAGTCTGTGTCATCAGGGGCAGATGGGAACAAAATGCCTGCCCACCCTGGGCAAGGGACCGAGGTGTGGCCAGAGTGAGGGTCAGGCACACACGTCACGGCCCCCCGAGCCTGAATGGTGGCGCACGCTGACAGCTGCCTCTGCAGACTCAGTTGCTCTGGACTGCTTGCCGGCCAGGCCCAGGGCTCAGATGAGAGCCAGGCTATGCACTGATTGGCTTACCTGGGTGAGGGACCATGCTTGGCCCTATGCTTGGGGGGTGGCTTTCTCCTGGATCTTCTTGGGGAAGGGTTAGAACCCCATTAATACTAAGATTCTGTTGGAAAGGAAGAAGAACACGAATACTGATAGTAGAAGAGAATGCCCGGCCACGCCATCCGTGGCAACACGGCCACTAGCCGGAGACCACACAGGAAGGAACTTTGGGTTAGATGGGTATCTTCAGGATCTTGAGTGCGGTGATGGTTTCAAGCGGGTACGCCTGCACCAAGTTATACACTTGTTCTTTTGCCATCGTTGTATGTCAGTTGTATTCAGAGGGGCAGTTTTAAAAAATATGTTGCCTCTATTGCTGTTATGTTGTAGAAAGCATTAAAACCCCTTGGAATAATTCTTCTAGTTTTCTTTTCTCTTTTCTTTTCGAGACAGGGTCTCACTATGTAGTTCAGGCTGGCCTTGAACCCACTATGTAGCCCAGGCTGGCCTCAAAGTTATGGCAGTCCCCTGCCTCAGCCTCCCGAGTACTGGAGTTACTGGCCTGCACCACCATATCTGGCTACTTCCAGTTTTCTAAAACCATTATCCCATTCCACGGAAAGGTCCCTCATGTCACTGATAAATGGGTGAAGTTCTGACTTTTTTTTTAATTTGCTTTTTTCATATCATTTAATATGAATAAAAATGTGTTCACATAGAGTATTCATGTCGCTTCCTAGTTGCAGTTGCAGGTGGGTACAAGTAGACGACTTTGGTTAAAATCAGTGGAAACATTCTGTGACTATTGTATGGAACTTATAGGAGGGTGTTATATATTTTGTTATCTTCTTTAAAAAGGTCATCAGGTATAGGTGTAGTTTAAGTGGCTCTGATGACAGGGCTCTGAAGGTTAGTGGGGGGGGACTCACTTTGCTTCCTCATAGCCATGAAGGCCAGGCAGATCAGGGAGGCCAGAGGAGGAGTGGTGGAGTGGCCCTGGAGAGGCCCTGAAGGACACAGTGGCACTGGCACAGGCAGGGGTTGGGGCTTCTAGCTCGCCTGGCTGCCACTCCTCCCTGGGAGGGAGAGACTGGAAAGAGACTTTGAAACAGTGACCTCTGAGAAACAAAGCCACATTCTTGATTAGAGGCCAGCGAGTCAGCTTAGCGGCTCATCATCTCATGGCTGGCTGGGGTCTGCCTGAAGTCAAGCTGGGAGGCCGGGCTTTGCTCCAGGAAGCGGAGCTCCTACTGTATGCAGGCTGCTGCAGTCCTACTGTGTGCCAAGGTTGCAGGGTGAACTCCAGGGACAAGAACATAGCAGACGTGATTTCTGCCACCTTCTCCAGGAATTTGTGTTCGGATAGATCGTCTCTATGACTTACTCGTATACTGTATGGCTAGGTTGGGGGCCCTCAGGATAGCTGAGTAAGCAAGGAAAAAGTCTACACACAATATGAGCTACTATTGAGGACTGAGGCATAACAAATGATCTGCTAACTCAACAACTTTAAATGACAATGAATTTTTAAAAACCTCTTACAAAACTTTTGTGGTTCAGGAACTTGGGAGTACCTTAACCGATTGTCTCTGCCTCTGGATTACTTATGAGGTTGCAGCCAAGTTGAAGTTAGGCAGTAATTTTGGGCTCTGAGGCAAAAGCTGTACGCTGAGGAAGGCAGAACAGCAGAGGAGGCTGGGTCTCCGGTACTGTGGGGTGCAGCCCTGCCCTAGACTGAACTGGGAGAGAGAAATCTGTGATCCTTCAGCCATTGCCATTAGGGGCTTTCCTGGACTCAATTTCAACAGGTAGGGCTGGGTGTGGTGGTATATGCCCATAAGCCCAGCACTCCGGAGGCTGAGGCAAGAGGATTACTGCCAGTTCAAGGCCAGCCTGGGCTACCAAGTGCAACCCTGTCAATCTGCTCCCCAAAAGGGAACAAACAAACAGAAAAGCAAATAAAGGAAGGGCCTGGGCTGTGGGGGGAGCTAGTATAAAGAAAGGCTTAGAGGTAAGACCTTACACCTCAGCTAGCGATGCAAGAAAAATGAGCAATGTCTAATCTTCTTCCCTTCTCCAGCACTTCTTCCTCTTCCCCTCTGTTTCCTCCCGCTTCCATGCCACTCTCCAGCCTCCCTCTCTGCCTCCTCTTTCCTTCCTCCTGTCCTATGTTAGTCAGTATTCATGGTGGGGCCCAAATACCCAACATCCACAACTTAAAGGAAGAAAGGGTCATCCCAGCTCATGGTTTCAGAGGCCTCAGTCCGTGGTCAGCTGGCTCTGAGCAGCAGCATCAGGCAAGAGGGCCTGGCAGAAGCAGCAGCTCAAGCCCCGGTAGCCAGGGCAGAGAGAACAGGAGGAGTCTGGGGGAGGAGGCACAGTTTGAAGGCCCAGGCACCCATGTCCTCCAGCTGGGCCCAGCTCCTAAGAGCACTATCAGCCACAAATTCATCAGGGATCCAGTCACCTCGGTGGACCTTGGGGGACCTTTTAGATTAACCTTAACCCCTCCTCCTCTTCCTCTTCCTCCTCTTTGCCTCCCCCTTCTTCTCTCTTTTTTTCATTCCTCCTCTTCTTCCTCTTTCTCTTCCTCCCTATTCTCCTCCTCCTTTCCCTCCTCTTCTTCCTCGTCTTTCTGCCCTCATTTCCTAGCCTGTCTTTTTCTCCAAGGCCCAGGCCTATCTTACCACACAGGGGCCCATCCAGGTCTCGTCACAGGCCAGAGCAGTTTATTAATTGTAATCCCAGGGACCAGTTATTGGAACTCTTGCAATTCCAGTGCAACCCATGACAAGAATAAAGAGACAAAGCCGTATCTTCAGTGGGGAGCCAAAAGGTCCTAAGTCTAGTAGGAACAAAGGCCATGATCCAGGGCCCAACCCCAGTTTTATTAATTTGTGAAGAGGGGAGTGGCTTGGAGTTGAGTAACTGTGAGACTGACAGGAACTTTGTGAACACTGTGAGCCGGGCTCGGTAGGAGGCACAGCCGCCCCTTGGCAAGGTGCAGACAGAGCTATGCAGGAAGACTACTAGGTTCCGGTAACAGGTAGCCTGTAAGTCTGGAGGAATCTGCATCACACTCTTTGAAGAAATATCTTGTGTTTGGGTCAGTGGCCTCAGTTCTGATGCTGGCTGCTGTTGTCCTGGGGCCTCAGTCTCTTTCTCAAAGCTCCATGCCAGCTGACAGCATGGCATCTCTCGGCCTAGCACACACTCAGTAGGAGGGAGCTACAGGCAGGCGTCACAGACCTGCTTCACTGCATGAAGTCTGCACCTCAGTGCCTCAGCTGGACCCGTCCGCATTGTTTGGAGCCAACTGAGGCAGTAGCGTATTGCCCTAGCCAGCTCTGTACATGTCAGGGGATGGAAGCAGGACCAAACAAGCCACAATGGGAGCAAATTGTCTTCTTTCAGGGGGAACCATCCCAGGGGTCCCCCACATTCCCAGTCTGTGCATGGTGTGCTTGTAACAGAGATGTCCCCTAAGTACTTGGGGCAAGGACTAGCACTGATTCATCTGTCTCACTTCACCCTTGGGGAGCGTTAACTTCCTCTGATCCTCAAGTGTAGGCGTTTGCAAGATTTCTGAGTAAGAAACTGTGGAGTTACAGGATGCCTAGAGGTGACCAGGGTGTGGGGAATCTGACCAAATGCTGCCTGTGGCCTGCTGGGCTTCTGCTGTCACCTAGGGAAAACCTACTGATAGGCGTGAGGTGTGGCTAGGAGGCTCCTGGGCCATCAGGGAAGAACACTTCCAAGAGAGCTACGGAGGCAGCAGGGTGCTGGGGGCAGAAGCACCGAACCGTGCAGCTCCAGTCTCGGTTCCTCTCTTGTTGGCTCTGGGACTCCGGGCAAGTTTCTTAGCCTCTCTGAGCCCCAGTTCCTTCTTCTGGGAGCCCAGTGCTGTGTGTATACCCACTCAGTCAGGATTCTACGGGATGTAGCTAATGCTTGGCACATAGCAGCTCATGAAAATGTTAGTTTCTTTGCACAGACAAGCTTTAATTCATTTTTTTTTCTCTAAGTGATTTTTATAAGAACATAAGCAATGCCCATCTCCGTGGGCTCTGTGGTACCTTCCTCCAGGTGCCCCGCCATGTCAGGGTGTCAGGGGCAGTGCGGTTTCAGTTCAGCTGCTGTTCATCACAGCAGCCTTGGTCGGGTGCTTCTGAGGCTGGGAGAAGCAGACACGGTGTCCCTGCCTCCGGAGGGACTCGCCTGCCTCAAGGTCTCTGGGGAACACCGTGGTCCTCTGGTGACCTTGACTGGAAAATACAGCTGATGTTTACATTTGAGAAACACTTGTGGCGGTAAAAAGATACCTTGCGAGGAATCATGGGTCCAGTGTGGTGGAGCGAGGGAAGGGACCTGGAGGAGCGCCCACAGCACTCACTGTCTTATACTGTGATACATTTTTTATTCAGACGTTCCCAGGACTCAGTGCAAAATGAAAACGCCTACCTCCTCACTCAAAACGTAACGCAGGTTCCAAGGCAGATGTTGGTGATAGCGGACGTTAAACTGAATGTGACCCTTGCGAAGTAGGGGCTCCCCGGAAACTATGCAGAAGATGGGCATAAAGCAGACCCTGGCCTGGGCCAGTTGAGTCTGACCCTGCCTGAGGCACAGGGGTTTCACAGGACACCTACTGGTCAGTGCTGGCCTCTACAGACTCAGCCTCTGCCACACCTGCAAGGCCCAAGTCAATTTCGATTGCAGGTCAGGGGCCCCACAGGGCTCCCCGGTCCTGTTCATGCATAGCAGCTCCTCTGCTGGCCTGGCTGTGTTGCCTGCCCTTGCAATCGCAGGTCTGTCTGGCCTCCTGAAGTGCTCTTCCAGGAGAGTGGGGCAAGGTCCCTTGGCTTGATTTCTTCTGACGTGTGATGGTGGGCATCTATCTCACACACTCTGCCCCCCAGGGCAGAAATTACAGAGAAGGCAGTGGAGAGCCTCCCCCACCTCCCTGGTCTACTGCCCACTCCTTCACAGACCCTGGGGCTGGGCCAGAGGAGGAGGAGGAACCTGTGGTCTCCTCTGAAGGTCTCAATGCTGCCAGCCGGGATGGAGGAGGAGAGTGAGGAGTGGAGGGAGGAAGGCCACAACAGGGATTTGTGGGAACTAGCAGTGGAGAAGAGCTGGTTGAACTGAAAGGGAGGGAGAGGCTGCAAAACAGGTTGCAGGGAAGAGGTGAGAAAATCCACAGTTGTGTCCCACACTGGGGGGTGGTGGAGGAGTTGACAGTAGGCAGTGCAAAGCATTCTACTGACTTAGTGCAGTGAAGGAGAAGGAGTAGGTTTAGGGTTGAAGGATGATTTTGGTTCTTTCTACAAAAGTTTATGAAAATCTGTAATATATTCAAATATATAGAAAAGTTGAAAAAATATATAATATACTCACCATTTGCATGCTACTATGAACATGTTACTAAACTTGCTGTCATGTATGTTTTCATCCATCTATTCATCCATCCTTCCATCATTCATCATCCATCATCCACCCATCCATCATCTATCCATCCATTCATCCACCCATCTACCCCTCTATCATCCATCATCCTCCATCCATCCACCCCTCCATCATCCATCATCCATCCACCCATCCATCCATCCATCCATCCACCCCTCCATCATCCATCCATCCATCCACCCATCCATCCATCCATCCATCCATCCATCCATCCATCATCCATCCATCCATCCACCCATCCATCATCCATCATCCTCCATCCATCCACCCATCCATCATCCATCATCCTCCATCCATCCACCCCTCCATCATCCATCATCCATCCACCCATCCATCCATCCATCCATCCATCCACCCCTCCATCATCCATCCATCCACCCATCCATCCATCCACCCATCCATCATCCATCCATCCATCCACCATTCATCCACCCATCCATCATCCATCATCCATCCATCCATCATCCACCATTCATCCATCCATCCACCCATCCATCCACCCCTCCATCATCCATGCATCCATCATCCTCCACCCATCCATCCATCCATCCATCCATCCATCCATCCATCCATCATCCTCCATCCATCCATCCATCCATTCATCCATCCATCCATTCATGTCTGGATGCATTTCAAAATAACTTTCAGACACAAGTACATCCTTTAAATACTTTTACAACACCTAGAGTTCAAGATTTAATTTTTTCCTGATTATGTAAGCATTTCTTTTTAGATTTAGAATTTATTCTCTTTTACTCCATTTACCTGTGGTATTTAAGATTTTGGGTATTTGAATAAGCTGTCAAGTACATTTGCCCATTTAAAAAAAATCAGATTTGTACTCACTTAATTTTGTTCATGCTGATTTTGTAGGGCTTGGGAGGCATCTAGCTGGAGAGCCCAGGAGAAGGCTAGGTATGGGGTAGGGTGGCTCTGGAGGGATTTGTAACCTTTGTGTAGGAAGTGTTGATTTTGGGGACAGGACCAACCCTGGCTCCACCTGGGAGGGCTGTAAGCCTGGTAAATAGCCCCTGACTTTGGCCACTATAGAATCATCCAGAAAGATTCTCTGAACCATCTTCATGCCCAGGTTAGCTGAACATCCTGTGTGCTGGGGTCTGGGAGTCTGGGTTTCCCATGTCTGAAGAGGACTCCAGTGGCAGCCAAGATCTCTCTGACCACTGGGTCAAAGAAAGAGGTTTTTGAATGGAATGAAGGAAGTAGCTAAGTCAGAGAGGAGATAGAGAGGCAAAGACAAGGAGCAGCACCGAGAGAGGGGTTGTTGGGGGAAGACAATATCCACAGCACTGAACCTGACAATGACTGGAAAAAAAGGCCCTGGTGGTCATGTTCTGAACACACATTTAGGACGGAGGGTAGGATATGAGACACAGAGGCAGCGTGTGGCGAAGTGTCAGAGGGGAGCTCATTGGTGGGGACAGAGGTATCAGCACCCAGTCCTGCTTCCCCCGTGCTCCTCCTCTTTGTTCTTCCTGGTGGACACCAGCTAGCAAAGATAAGTGAGAAACGCTAGGGAAAGTCTGGTGTCTCCAATAGTGGGGGGCCAGCGGATTACCATTACCAGGACCTACATTAGACTTGGAGTTGCTAGGAGCAACCCCTATCATCCCTCCGTCTGTCTATCATTATGCATCTATCTATCTATCTATCTATCTATCTATCTATCTATCTATCTATCTATCATCTATCTATCTATCTATCATCTATCTATCTATGTATATATCATCTATAAATCATTCATTAATGTTCGCTTGGTTTTGCAGTTCTGGGGACTGAATCACACTGGACTATATCTGTAATCCTTTTTGATTTTTGAGACAGGTTCTTGCTAAGTTGCTAATTTGTCAGATGCTGGAGTGAAGCAGGCATGGTTGCATAGTGGTGTGTACCTATCATCCCAAGACTCGGGAAGGCTGAGGCAGAAGAGTCACAAGTTCAAGCCCAGCCTGAGCAACTTAGTAACTTAGTAATACCTGTCTCAAAATAAAAAACAAAAAGCCTAGGAATGTAGCTCAGTGGGAAGGATCTGGGTTCAATCCATAATACCCACTACATACACACACAAAAGATGGCCAAGTGGGGCTAGGGAGATAGCTCAGTGGTCTAAGCACCTGCCTGAAAAGCATAAGGACCTGGGTTCAATCCCCAGTACTGCATACCAAGCCAGCTGTGGAACCCCAGGGTGCTGTGCCAGCCACTGAAGCTGGGCATGGTGTCACATGCCTATAATCCCAGAGGCTGACACAGGAGGATCATTACAAGTCCAAGCTGTGTAGTGAGACCCTGTATCAAATAAATAAATAAATAAATAAATGATTAAAAAAAAAAAACTAAGGAAAAACGATGCCCAAATGATTCATGTGTTGAAGTCTGCATTGGCACTTAGGCAGGTGGGACTCAGGGAGGCTTACAGATGGAAGACATTAACCAGAACCTCTACCCACCACCCTCTTCTTCCCACGACACACGAGACTGGCAGAAACCTTCCCGATGAGCAGGAAAGCTACGTAATTTACAGAGTCCAGTGCAAAGGCAATGTAGGGTCCCCTTTAAAGAATCATTAGGACTTTCAAGATGGTGACAGCCAAGCCGGAGCCCTTCCGACGTGGGGAGATGTGTGATGTGACTATCTGGGTACTGCACCTCTGGAGTGGACAAGGCAGGGGAGGGGCGGTCGTTCATGCTAGTCTACCAGCTACAAGTTCCGCTTCGCTTTATTCATTTCCAAACAGTAGAATCAAAAGCTCCAACCCCAAATCCTTTTTGAAGTTTATTTTTTCTCAGTATGCAAATAGAAATGGTTTCCAATGGCTGTTATTCCAGTGTAATTTTTTTCAAAAAATACAAATATGTATGTGTCTCTGAGAACGTGAATGGAAGCTCTCCAGGGGCAAGACAACATGGGCTCATTTATTTTATTGACGGTGTACAGATTAGAGGATATATTGCATGACAATACTGACTGCTAGATTTCTTAGGAAAATTTAGTTCATATTTACTCTAGATTTCTCTTTACAATAAAAGTAAACTCATGCCAGTGTTTAGGAACCAGTAATATCAATTCATTAAAATTTGATGACAGTTTTATTAAACTAAGAATCTCATATCACAGAGCATTCACAGTGCAGGAGGCCACAAGTATTGAAAAAATAAATAGCGGCATAAATATATTTATTATTTACAACTCTCTGACCCATAGCTCCTGCTCTACCTGTCTCAGAGAATGAACAAAGACGGCGGCACTCAGCCCAGCATGCCAGAAATGTCTTGTGGGGCCTCCAAAAGACGTATGTGGACAGCCCAGAAGTTGGGTTTGGGTTGTTTATAAGGAGGCTCAGGCTGTGCCCCAGGAAGATCCTTGCCATCCTCCCTCCCTCCCCCCTCGCCTCAGGGATCCTGCGTCTGCCCTGGGGCTGGCCCCCGCTGGCCAACAGCCTCTTTCTTCTCTGGGCAATTGGGCAATCAAAGCTTTCTTTGTGTTCAAACACCAGTAACCACTCCCAGCTGGATGGAGACCCAGGCAGAGGCGCCCTGCCAGGGAGTGAGTGTTATAAACTGGAAGCCCGGTCTCACGTATGAAGCCTCCTCACCCTGAGGGACCCCCATCCCTGGTAGACCAGCCACAATCTGTCTGCTGGGTCCCCAAATGCCCCTAGTATGAGCCATCTGGGGAAGCAGGGAGTGGGCCATGGGGTCTACAGCTGAGGCCAGGATGTCTGTGAAGCAAGATGCCCAGGGGCTGGAACAAGCCAGGAACAGCAGCCTGGCTCACTGCCGAGCCACCTCAGGAGGAGGAAAAGCCTCTTCCTGCCAGAGGGCGACTCTGCTGGGCATTCTGAAATGATGAAGGGAGGGGCTCTGAGGCCTGATTAGTCCACACCATGCACCTCAAAAACCAAACACTGCATGGTCCCTCTCTTTCAAAAACTCTTTTCTAGGTACTAGATGCAGAAAGTACATTCTTGCTCCGGGACTGAGGATCCCACTGGCCCTGTGAATGGAAAAATCCCGACTACCACAGCTATCACGGCGCATAAGGAGCGACTGTTCGGATCCTGGCAACACAGCAGGAATAGGTGTGGACAGTGCCAGACCTGTCAATGGGCTTTTAACTAAGAACAGCCACGCCCCAGCTCGGAGCTCTAACGGACAGAGGAGTCATACAGGCAAGGCTCTGACCTTCACACAGGCAGTGTGGTTTGGCCCGCTGGAGGGGCCTCCCACAGTGCTGTGCCAGGGCATTCAGGCCCCGTGTGATGTGAGAGCAAGCTCTCACTCCCTGCTAAGAAGTGAGCGGAAGACGCACAACTTGGAGAACTGGGCAGTGACACACAGGAGTAGCAGAGTGTCTTAGAAACACACAGGCAAAGATGATGCACAGCAGGGCCTGTGTCCTTAGCAGTATATGCCTGGAAGTGTTTGAGGATGCGGCAAAGACAGATGCAACTGGAAGCCATTTGCCTTGAAGTTTTCTTAACCCCTCTTAAAACATACAAAGCTCTAATACCGCTCATCTGGCCTCTCTGCAGACAACTCCTGTAGGTGGCACAATGGGAAGAAAGGGCCCTTCTCTCAAATGTACGCCGACACCCACCTGCTCATGGTGGCAAGAGAGTGGCCACAGATGTAGCCACCTCAGGAGTCAGGGGCACACCTGCTGCCTGCAGGGAAGGTTGACTCCAACTGTGGGAGCGTATTCGGGGGCCCTCCGGAGATAGCTGAGGTGGGACGAGCCCTCCCTAAAGGCTCATGCAGTGTCCACAGTGCACCCTGGGGCCACTGGAGCTCTCAGCCTTCTCAGCTGCTGACTTCTGAGAGAAACTCTGAAAGGTGGAACAGGACCCTACTTCTCTGGGTATGTCAGCTGGATGGGCCCACCGCACACTCAGGAAAGGAGGGGAGGGGATGCAAAGCAGCCTCAGCCTGGGCTCTGGCTCCGGGCTCCTTGCCTGCTTTCTGAGGGGCAATGAATGGCCTCTCCTGGTGGCCCTGCCCCTGGCCTTCCTCCTACATTAGGTGAGGGAAGGGCTGTAGGGTTCAAGCAGAAGGAAGGCCAGGAGGACGGACAGGTACCAGGCAAGGCTGCGCCCACACCTTTCCGAGACCACCTGTGGGGGTCCCATGCTCTGAGGTGTGGCGGCAGCTGCAATCAGGCCATGAGCTTCCTCACCAGGGAAGAGCAGGTACGCAAGGCCGGGGCAGCCCAGGACAGGGTCTTTGGTCAGGGTCTGCAGGACTGCCCTTGAGTGGGCTGTGAACCTCACCTGGCTCAGCCTGGCTGCAAGAAGGTGTGCGCCTTTGCGATGGCAGGTCTGCAAAAGCTGAGAACAGCCAGGGACAGGCAAGAGCTGGCCTCCCAGGTGAGGAGGGTAAGGAGCAGGGAACAGCCAGAGGGGCAGCCAGGTCTGTGCGCAGGGCAGAGACCCAGGAGACCAGCTGGAGAAGCACAGCGGCAGCAGACTAGAGGCCGAGTTCCAGGAAGGACGGGGCTGTGCAGGGGACGAGACAGACCTGCCCACAGTGTCCTCCGCTTTCAGGCTCTCAGGGCAGCCCACCCAGAACAAGCTCTAGGGCCAGGTGTCCGCCATACAGTACCCGCCCGCCGCAGCGCTTGGGCTGCTGAGGGCAAGTTCCAATCAGAAAGAGGCAGGGACCCCTGGCCTGCTTCTGCGGACATTTGCCATCGGAGCCGTGCTTCCTTTTGACTTTCTGCCACCCAATGGGAAGAGCTACATGTAATTTTAAACCTAATTCTGTAGCAGAAGTAATTACCCCTTGCTAATGAGCTCATTAGCTGTGGGGATAAAATAAAGGAAGTAATCCTGCCTAGTGGTAAAAGCATTGTTTTAAAAAATGAAGACCTAACTTAGCAAGGAATTCTTTAAAGTTGTGATGGAAAAATATTTGTTAAAAATAGAATGTTTTGACTATGTGTACATATAGTTTCCTAGATATAATAAATGCATAGAGCCTTTCAGGAACTTACATTGGCACATCGAAGTCCAAAGAAAACTTTCCAAGAGGCGTATACTACATATGAAAATATAATTTTTTAAACATCTAACTGCGACTGCAGTACACTTTATAACCTCCAGTGGATTCTGTGGAAGAAGAGGAGGGAAATTGGAAAATGTTCTCTGAAAACGATACAAGGATTGCAGAGAGCTGAAAACCAGCAGGGAATTTTTTAGAGGCCATGTGGCCTGTGCCTTGTTAGAACTAAAACATTTTTGGTCTTTTTCAGGAAAAAATAGGAAGATCAGAGAAGGACAGGTGACCTGGAGAAGCAGGAGCCAATTAGGTATTTGGTAAGGTTTTGCCCCAGACAAGGGCAAAGGCATAACCAGTACAGCCACGCCCACTACCCCAGGCTGGACGACCACGCGCCCTGGCTGAGCTGAGAGGGCCCTGGGCTGATGCTGGCCCAGCTCTGCTGCTTACTGGCCAGTAACTAGAACCTCTCCAAGACTACACTGCCTGCTAAATGGAATCATTCCTATCTACGTTGCAGGGTGGGTAGGAGAATCAAAATGGAAACAGAAGAACTCAGAGCCTGCATGAGTCTGGGAAACAGGTGTGTGTGCGTGCACCAGGTGATCTAAGCTACCAGCACACAAAGTGGTCTCCAGTGGCTCTGAAACCCTGTGAAACTACAGTTTATATCAATGAATCTAGGGACTTCCTCCTTTCCTGCTTAGCTAATTCTTTAGGATTAGCTCATTTGTTAATCCTTGGGATTAACAAATCACTCTTGTTTCAATCTAAAGACTACTGTGCTTAACATCCAGGGAGAGGGATAAGAAGTGAAGCCTGGACTTTGTGCAGTTACTAATACTGATGTGAACCCCAAAGAGAAGCCTGGTAAGGGGAGTGGGGTTCCACGGTGCGTTCGTACTTACAGGAACTCAAGGGACACAAGCTTGAACACTTCCTCCTTTGGAAATCCTGGAGGCCTTAAAGAGCATAGTCAGAAACTCCAGTGTGGGTCATGAGTTCCATGTCTCAGGAAGGGATTAGTTACTGTATTTAAACTCATCATTTCCAAGTTTAAAGTGACTTCTGGTGAATCACTCAAATCCTTTCTTCTCCAATCATTATGGCTCAGTCCCATACCTTCATTTGTGCAAAATATCTCAATATTAAAAGTGCATCACATCTGATAGACTTTTGCAATAGAAACATTAAAAAAATAAAAAAAACACTCTCTCTATATAAAATTAATTTGTGCTTTCCTTTTAGAATCCAAGGATGGTTTATGTTCATAAATCTTTAAATATATAGAGCTATGAAGAAGCTTAACATTGTTTCATATTTTCTGTTTTTGAATCAACTCCCAACCCCTTCCCCTTTCATGTGTAGCGAACTATAAGGTTCAAGAAACTTGGATCTAAACACTCTAAGACATGGTTTCCATACTTGCCTTCAGCTAACAGAGAGCAATTTGGTGTGTTTCAGGAAATCTCTCTTCTTCTCATGAGCCATCACTTCTGAAATTTGTTGGGCATATAAACAACTGGATCTCTCCACAGGTGATTTTGCAAATAGAGCAATAACAAGAAACAACATGCTCGAAGGGACAGTGTGTCGCATCATACAGAAGGCCTGGCATGTTCTGGAATAGCTGGCTGTAAACGTTGTGGTTTACCCTACTGTGTCTCTGAGTTAGCACCTGATTCCATGTGGTCTTTCACCGCTTTCTAAATCCAAACCAAAAGTCTTAGAGCCAAAGCAGGATGATACACACAGGATTCATTTTCTACAGGGGTTATCGTTTTGGTCCATCATGATCCTTGTGTGTGGAATGATATTTTCAAGTATGATGATCTATATGATGTTTTATTTTTAATATTTCATTGCTCATTTTCTTAATGCATCAATAAAAAGAATATTAAGAGTATTTTGTTTGCTTTTCTGTCTTCTGCTGGGGAAAATAAGCTTCCAATCTTTCAATTATTATTTTTTTTTTCCAGAAAAAGGAGTGGAAAGTTAGCCACCGTGGTCTCAACCCCCAGCAGGCAGGCGCTTTGCCTCCTCCAAGCCTCACCAACTGCCTGCCAGTGGCGTGTGCCACCCAAGGGGCTCAACCCTGTGGCCCAGAGGGGACACTTGAGAGCAACTGTCCCATTCTGCACTCACCCCAGAAGACCTCACGCTCACTGACTGCCTCATTCCAAGGCTTCCTGGGTGGTAGAAAGAAAGCCACACACAGAGGTCCTTTGACTACAGTGCGCCAGAGACTCGGGGGTCTGTAGAGCTGCATGGCTCAAATGAACCCCCACACCTGCCTTGAGGGGGGCAGGACTCCAGGAGGCATGAATGCCCAGAAGCTGGCCTATGACGACGCAGAGACCACAATGGCCCTTCCTTCCAGCTCAGGAAGAACAGGCAGTGGCTGCCAAGACAGGACAGACCTGTAGTGGGGAAGGAGAGAGAGAAGAGGTCGCCAGTGTCACGGGTGGCCGAAGGAGCTCCCGGGGCGGTATCTCTGCTTATTCGTCTTCTCGGCACATGGGCAAGTTGACGAAGGTGAAGACGTTAAACTCTATCATTATGGAGAAGCACAGGAAGACAGCATAGAGGACAAGCACATAGATGCCCAGCTTCCGGTCCAGCCGCCATTTATTGAGGTGGATGCCGAGGACCTGGGAGGAGAGAGTATGAGAGCTGGGTTTGGGGGCCAACAAACAACAAGGGCTTTTTAGCTAAAAGTGAGTGTGTATGTTAGCAACTCCAGATCATTCTGCAGAATGCAAACAAGAATTGTTAGGAGCCACCAAAGCTGGAAATTGATCATTGGTGGGAGGGCAGGATGAGGCCTTGCTACCTAAAGCAGTCAAGCTGCCTCTGTCCTGAGAAAAACATCCTGCCTGGACATTGTGGGCTAGTAGTCACTAGGCAACCTTGTGTCTGGCAACTCTGCAAAGGTATAAATCAACACCCTGCTGTTGTTCAGGGGCCCTTTGCCAATCAGGCATGGCCCACCACCTGACCTCAGCTAGTGTCTCTTGTCTTTATTTTCTAAATCCTTTCCTCACTTTCTCCCAGGGGCCACTAAGACACCAACAGAGCCCTACAAAAAGTGAATGGGCCTGCTAGACTTATCCTCAGTTTGACCAGAATCAGCCCCAAATATTTAGACTTGACAGCATGAGGATATGTCTCTGGCCAGGCCCTGCTGACCCTAGCACACTCAGGCACCACCCTCGTGGCAGAGAGGTCACTTCCTGAGGGCTCATGTGTCCCAGGCCTTTGCTAGGGATGAATGCGCTTTGCCCTTTGCTTCAGAACACTGCGGTCTTTCTCTCCAAGCAAGTCTCCCAAGGCTCTTACAAGCCATTGCTGGCAAACTGCAACTGGGGCATCCTTTTCGTGCATGTTTTGGGGGAAGGCACAAAAAAGAGTGAACGCCAGACCAAGAAGAAAAGCAATGGAATTCACTTCTCCTGGTAACATGTTCTCTGCTCAGGACAAGTGCTGTGACAGCTGAAGATGCTCTTAGCAAGACCAGGTTTGGCTTTGTCCCTCACTGACAGGAGCAGGTGCCAGGGAGGTGTCTGAAGTCATACAAGGGATGAGGCAGAGGCAGCCCCGAGCAGTGTGCACAAGGCCTGTAATTTTGGAATGTAAGGACTCACGGTGAGAGCCACGGAGCCCAGCAGCAACACCACGGAATAGACCAGACCCCGGCTGTTGATCTTCACCTGGAACAGTAAGCACACACGTGAGCCTTGGGCTGCCTGGCCAGTCCCCTCTGAAAGCCCAGCTCTGCTCATCCGAGGACCTGGCTTGATACAGTAACAGGTGCTGGAAGACCCTGACCAAACCTTACTCAACACCGTCTCCCACCTGGGAACACCCATAGTTTGTCCTGGTAGCTATCAAAGAAAGAGGATGCCAAGGTGCCAAAAGGGGCTGTGTATCTTCCAAAGGCCTGGGCTGGAACAAGACAAATGCCACTTCTGTTTGTAACATGCACCTGTCCCATTTCCTTATGCAGTAAAAAGAACTTACTGTGGATCCATAATTAATAACCATGGTCTGCAGGCCCCACGGGATGCCGAGTCCCACTAGGATGTCAAACACGTTGCTTCCTATGGTGTTTGAGACCGCCATGTCTCCGAGGCCTGGGGAAACAACCAACATGTCTCCTTCATCAAGGGTGGGTCACTGAAAACAGGGGTTCTCTCTTATAATTGTTTAGTGGTGCTACTGCTTAGAAAGTAATTCCATCTTCATAGACCCTACATTTCAAACCACATTTTGCAGGGCCAGAGACCTATGCCTTTCATGAAATATAAAGGGCTTTATTATGGACTGATTTGTGAGTCTTAAAATTCAATGTGTGGGTCCTGGAGCACTGCAGTCCTACAAGATGTGGCTGCATTTGGAGGCAGGGTTTTTAGCAAGGGCAAAGGGTAAGGATGAGGTCATGGGGAGGGCAGATCCAGTCAGAGTCCTTGTGGAAAGGAAAAATCTGCACACAGCACACAGGAGGAGCCCAAGCGAGATTGGAAACAGCCCAGGAGATGGTCGGGAGTGGGGCCTGGGAAGGCTTTCCCCTCACAGCCTTAGACAGCGCCGCCCTGCCTAACCTTAACCTTGGACTTCTGACCTTCAGAACTGTGAGATGACACATCTTTGTTGTATCTTTGTTGCTTTCATCATCCAATCTGCAGTAAGGTCACCCTTAGTGAATGAATCCAGGCTTTTTGTTATTTCTGCTACCAGCTTCACCAGCTCGCATGCTCTGTGGCCCCTCCATGACCTTTGCCCCATTTGATCCTCCTAGTTACTCTGAAGGGGGTGGTGACATCCTCCCCATGCAGAAGGTGAAATACACGGTCTGCAAGTGACCCCATGGTCATGTACACCCAGACACGATGCATATTTGTTACCAGGCAATGGCACATGTGGCCTGGGCTGTAGTAATACTGCGTCAGAGCTTATGTCCGATGCTTTGAGAAGGGTAAGCTTTCTTCAGGCAAACCAGAGGCGTCTCAGAGGGCCATGCCGCCACTCTTCTCTCTCCTACCCAACACATTGTCCAGCATGGGGCTTACCATACATGTGGAAGAACTCAAGGAATATTAGAAAATAGGGAGCACAGTGGTATGCATCAGCCTCATGAGGGCAGAAATCCGTCCTACTAGAAACGCCTGTCTTACACCGCACACACACGTCTGCAGGATGACAAGCCTGAGTTACAATGCTGACACCCATCACGTCGCCGGGGCAGCTGTTGGTGCCAGCTGTGGAGACAAGTGGCCCATCTCTGTCTGCACCCATGCTGCCTGTGTGCCCGGCTACCTCTTCCTGCTTGTCCTTGTGGCTGTTGTCTGCTGACTCGGGCACATAAATCTTCCAGTTGGACTGATGCCTCTTCCCTGCCTGCCCCTGTGCTCTGAGGATAACCTCATACCCTCCGTAGCTCGGTCCCTTGTGTGGTCAGATGCCTGGGAACTGACCTCCAGGGTGCAGTCTGGTAAAACAAGGCATCAAGTGCTGACTGCTTTGGAGCAGCTACTTGCACCTGGCGAGGAGGTCGGGGTGAGGGGACCAAGACAGCTCAGTGTGGACAGAGGAGACAAACTTCTCAGGCTGGTGGACTTCCTGTACTGCAGCTGTGGGGCCCCTGGAGGACTCTCAGGGCAGTAACTCCAGCTCCTGTGAGTGTGCAGATCATCCAGGGGTCCGGTTCATCTGAAGACGCAGGTTCAGTGAGGCCAGGGCAGGCCCTAAGAGTCTGCTTCTGCCATGTACCAGGTCAGTGCCCCCTGGGCCACATGGTGAACCGGAGCCTGCAGGGTGTTGGGGGCCTGCACAATCTCCTGCTTTGCGCAGTGGTCTCTGAGCAAAGTCTCTGTGCCCTCTGTTGTAAAGAAGCTGTCCAATCCTACCCATGTCTGTCAGACTATTAGCCACATCAGTGTCACCCTTACACCCACTGTATACCCCCATCCCAGCCTCCGGAATACTTCCTCTCCATAAACCCACAATCCCCTGCAGCCACCTTGAAATGGTCTCCTGCCTCAACACCTCACCTGTCCCTTGGTCCTAAGAGACTTCTCTGACCTCACTCAGACTCCTCAAGCCCTTAAGCTTCAGGCATCACAACCTTCCCCCTCACCAGCTGTTTGAATTGCACCTTGTCTTGCCCTCCTGGCTTGCCACCATGCCCCCAGCTGGGGTGATCTGCTGGAGCTGGCATGACTGACCCCACCCGAGTGCATGCTGCAGAATGTCAGGCGGGCCCTCAGCATGCACCAGCTTCCCTCTAACTCACTGTCGTGGGATGAAGGGTCTCTTAATTCATGTCTACTCAGAACTTGTGACCTTGACTTTATTTGGAAATAGGGTCTTTGCAGATGTTAACACATTGAGATAAAGTCACATGGAACGGAACAGGTGACATGAGAGGCAGAGGCTGGAATGGCATCAGCCAGGGAACCAGGAAGAGGCCAGTAAGAGCCAGGAGGGTCCTCCCCCCCATCCCCCCCCCATCAGCCTGCAGGGAGGCCCCACCCACAACTTGCTTTCAGAGCAAGGAGGTAGGTCGATGTTGCTTTAGGCCACCTAGTGGTCATGGTTGCTCTAGGAAATTAGTGTACTCCTGTCCAAGGTCACCCAACTAAATTCCATGGTCTTCAGCTGCTGTCCCCGTTCTCTGTGAGGCGTCCACCTGCCACCTGACCTCCGCAGACACTGCCCTTCCCCTCCACTCTTCCTCAGCCCTGCTGGCCGGCCAGCCGGCCTTTCTCCTTTCTCTTTGCACTCCTCTCCTATTGACATGCCCTTTCCAGCCCTAGACCTACAGCTGCTCCTCTTCTGGGAAGGTCTGTGGCCGCCCATGTTGTGACGCCACCTCACTGGCAGAAAAGGAGCAGGGAGTCACGGCTGGGCTTGTCACAGCTTCTGTTCTGCCTCTGAAGACTGTAAGTTATCATTCATCTGTTCAACCTATGCCACTTAATAAACCCCAAGGGAAAACCTCGAAATAGGATTCATATGCTAAAAATGAATCCACAGGACAACAGTATTGGAGTTCAGGCCTTTGGGAGGTGGTTAGGTTATGAGGATGGGACCTGGTGAACGAGATTAGCGCTCTTGGAACGGGCCCCAGAGAGCTTCTATGCCCCTTTTACTATGTAAGATTATAGGAAGGGACTATGGTTTATGAATTAAGGAGTAGCTCTTGCCAAACACCAAATGGGCCAACACCTTCCTCTTGGGTGTCTCTAGAATTATAAAAAAATAAACTCCTATTGTTTATATTAAAAAAGAAAAATCTCAAAAACAAAGGAAAAGATTCTGTAACTCCTAGAAGTTGGAAGAACAGGGAAATAGTCGGATTATAGGCAGCTCTTTTTGCTTTCCTGAGATGGGGAAATGTCTCACTACCTCCTCATTTGCTACTTGAAGTCTGGGTTTGGGCTCCGTGCAACCCCACGCTGACTGGCCGTCTCAGGACATGCACATTTTGAGGCAACCATCTGGGAAAAGGCTTCCAAAGATCTAGAGTCGTCTGTCTCATCTTGGCAGTGTTTGCCCCACAGGTGAAGTACTGCATGATATTTTAGATGTCATGATGTCCCTCTCTGCAGGCTTGGCAAAAGCCAGTCTGCGGTCGCACAACCTGGCCACCAGGCCTGGGCAGGGAACCGATGGCTGGGGAGGGTAAGGCGCAGTCCAGCCATACCTTGTCTGGCCACAATCAAGCTGGCCATGCAGTCCGGAACACTCGTGCCCGCTGCCAGGAAAGTGATACCCATGATGACATCGGGGATCCCAAGTGTATATCCGATGATAGTCACCTGCGGGAGAGGGGGTGGGTGACGTGAACTCACAGTGGAACACCCGTGGGGACTTTGCTGACCTGTATGCTTTTAACTTGAATGTGGCAACCAAGAGAAAAAAATCTGGAATATGGTTTCACAAACACTTTAAATGTTCTTTCCCCCACCCCCATGACAGGAGTAATATGTATTTATTATCTTAAAACACTTGCAATATAAAATGGAAACAAAAATAAAAATGACCTACCCTTTCTCAAGACCCACAGAGAATCACCATAACCTTTCACATTGGCCAGTGGTTCTCAAACTTGAGAACATAGGAAGGGTCAGGGAAGACTTGTGACCCTGCAGACTGCTAAGCTGTACCCCCAAGTTTCCAGGGTGAGGCCTAAAAGCTTGCATCCCAGGTGGGCGGCACCCTGACACTGTGGGTCTGGAAGCTCATTTGCAAACCACTGTGTTAGGGTTGAGAAGATAGCTCAGGGCATAAATGCCTGCCTGGCAAGTGCAAGGTCCTGAGTTTGACTGGGGTTAAAACAAAACAAAACCCCTCTATTTTAGACTGCATCCTTGACCTTGACTTTGATCTATGTGTTAGAAAAAAAATCATATTAGTTTATACTATCAATATCTATTTTATAATTATATATCATGAGTACCTTTCCATCCAGAATCGCTTATGACATCTTTTAAAGTGATAATTACATTTCACTGTACGCCTGTAAAGGCTTCACCAATCCTACGCTGCTGTGTATCTCAGATGGTCTCTTTTATTTTTACAGTGTTGCTCACTGTAAGAACATTTGTTGAGCACTTACTATGTGCCAGGCCTTCGACAAGGTGTCATACTTCCCAT
Source organism: Octodon degus (assembly GCF_000260255.1). Lineage (NCBI taxonomy): Eukaryota > Metazoa > Chordata > Mammalia > Rodentia > Octodontidae > Octodon > Octodon degus. Next base: position 6,244,351 of record NW_004524646.1, read on the forward strand.
AATCTCACGTTCTTGATCATTTATTACCCACTATTGAGGGAGACACCTTAATTATAACAACGGAGGCTCCAAGACATTAGTCACACTGTCCACGGGCACACAGCTGGCAAGCGGCAGAGCAGGGATCCAAGCCAATGTTTCTGATCCTGCAGCCGGAATTTCAGCCTCTCCAATGCGCTGTTCCGTGCATACGTCTTTAGCTTTTATCCCGCTATATCCTTAGGATAAATCTCCAAAAGATGGAACTCCAGGTCAAAGAACACACAGGCATTTTAAAGATGGTGATGCACACGCATTGCTGACACTGGAGAGGTAGCCAGGCCCTGACAGCAGCCAGGTGGAAATCTCTGGAAGCATCTGAGCCCCTCACCTCTCTTCATCTAGAGCTGGAAAACGGCAACACCCCTCCCGGGCCAGACCTCAAGACAGAAGATCAAATAAATGCGCACCTCCCTAGGGATAAACATCAGGGTTTGATATTCTAAACAGGTCTCTATCACCTTGAGAAAGCCAGGATGAGCCAGTGACCCAGCCCCCTACAGGAAAAGCCCCTGTTCTGTAGCCATCTCCGCTTGCTACGGGACTCTCTTCCCTATGTGAATCCCACTTCATCAATTTTACTTGAGCAATTGTACTTGTAATCTTATTTGTTGACCGTGGTTTTATCCCATCTCATGTGCGAGTTCCCATGTTTCCCACCTTAGAACTGACTCACTTCATGGTCTTGCTCTATAAAAGTCCCTACAAAGGGCAAATTCCTTGGCCACCCACCTGGCGGGTTCCTTGCTGTTCCTCTCTCGGACAGAAGCTTTTCTTCCCCTCAGTAAATATATTCTGCTCTTAACCTGCACTGTTCCTAAAATCCATTCTTTGGTTTTAGAGAACATGCACTTGTCCCAGGTCCCAGGTATCTTTCAGGTTGGGAGACTCTTTCCCTATTTCAGGCTCAGGGAGCCCCGGATGAGCTATGGCTTCCAAGCACAGAGCTTAACCCTGGCGTGCAGCCAGCGTGTGTGGGCTATGAACAGCTCTACTAGCAGGAAGTTTGCGGAGGGCTCCAGAGACATCCATGAAGATCTAAGACAGCACTTAGCTCAGATGAGGTGGGACAACAATGGATCCAGCAGTGCTTAATCCACACTGTCCATAAAAGGGCTCTCCGCGAGCCAACCTGGGGCTGACAAGCTTTTAATTCCAAGTGCTGGGATTGATTACAAACGTGAGGCACCATGCCCAGTTTGTTTACGGGTTTCGGTTGTCAAACTCGCCTAGTTCCCCAGCTGAGGCCATCTGAGGCTCAAATCCACAGGTGCCTAGTAATCGGCTCCTATGACCCCAGGCCACGCCAAGTAGCTTTGGTGCTAGTTTAAGAAACAAGGACAGGGCTGTGCATTGTGGTGCATGCCTGTAAGCCTAGCTCTTGGGAGACTGAGCCAAGAGCATCCCCACAAGCTCAAAGCCAGCCTGGGTTACTTAGTAAGTTCCAGCTCAGCCTGGAATACATAGTGAGACCCTGTCTCACAACAAAACAACAACAAAAAGGAGTGGGATTTGTAAGTCAAGGCAGTGTGGATGGGACTGTCCTACCTACTTGCTAATTAGAATTTTCACACATTCCTTCACTGATCTTCCTAATTTTCCTATATATTCAAATGTCATGAAATACCTTTTCTTGTTGTTTGGGAATTCCCACTGCTAAGAAAAATTGGGTCCTTTCCTTAAAATGTGAAGATAGGCAGGCCTCTACTCCGAGAACTACGATGTGCAAATGGAACATATTTGAGGCATGCTTTTTGTTATCTGTACCATCCTTCCTGGGGGCCTTGGAGACTAAGGAAATGGGGAAGGTATGTGTGGAGCTGGCTGAGTGCAGAGCCAGGACGCGCCTGCACCTGTAGTATGCGAGGTGCCCTTTTCCTCCCCAGGACTGGTGGCTGCCCCACCTCACACACGGGCTAGCCCTAGCTCAGGGAGCCAAGATGTTTGCCCAGGCAGGTTTCTTGGCTCCTCAGAGGCAGGACCAGGATTCAGATCTGTCCTCATGTGACCTCCATGGCTCTTCTGTCCCCTAATGCTGCACCCTTCCTCTGGAGCTAAGGGACAGGGGCCTGTGTGTCTATGTGTGTCTACAGGGAGCTCTCCCAAGCCAACAAGGAGAGCCACCTCAGCCCTGGGTCAGACGTAAGGATGAGAATGGAGAGACTCGAAGCCTCCTTCACTACTCACTGTGCCACAACCATGCTGTAAGCGTGTCCTCCTCGTGCCCCTCACTCAGGATAAGGAAGAGGGAGCTCTGGGTGGGTCACAGAGCCCAGGGGAGAGGCCTATCCTGGCCCAGCAGTCAATGGTTTGAGCAGGAGCTGGCATGTGTGGCCAGGGGAGTTTACAAGAAGCCACCCAGCACCTCTCTGCTAGCAAAACATCTGTTCAGTGGCATCTGAGAATCCCAGTACCCAAGTGACCCGAAGCTCAGGATAGGGATTGAGGTGGTGGACCAGGAGGCCAACGCCTGCATCCCACCCTGCTGCCAGCACTCATTAATAGGGTAACCTTGGACACATTGCTTTCCCCATTTGTAAAATGGGAACAATAAAAGTGCTTATCTTGTGGGATTTTTGTGAGGATAAAAAGACACTTCTGTAAGTGCACACAGTCCGGCACCATGCATCCTGCTGAGAATCCTTTCCCGAGATGAATAAGCTGCAGACAGCTGGGTCAGTGACTTGCCTAAGGTGGCCCAGCTGCTCCTGTGATGCCTGGAGCCCAAGTCCTCCTTCCCCCGCCACTCCCCACTCACCAGCCACACCATGAGATAGGAGAAGACAGCAATCCACAGCGTGGCCGTGACGAAGGTGACCATGAAGAACCGCTCCCAGCGGGGCTTGCTGCAGTTGGGGATGGTGATGCACAGGAGGAAGATGAGTGGCCAGGTGAACACCCACTTGGCCTTGTCCCCTCTGGCCTCTGCAGGGAGCAGGGAGCAGCAAGGAGGCAGGGGAGAGAAGACATTGGGTTACACACCCGCTGGGCTACTGCTGGTTCGAGTTTTCAAGCTAAACAGAGGAATGCCACGATGTGTCTCCCAGCAATGGAGCACGGAGAATCCCAGACCCGCCTCACTCTGGAAGCAGCCAGCAGAGTCTGTTCAGTGCAAATCCTTCATCTGGCACAGGACACGGGAGCTGCAGTGGTGATGTGGACAGCACCTAGGCCTGGGACTCAGACAAACTTGCGAGGACATTCAAGTGACCTGGAACAATCAACCACCTCAGCTGTCCCTCTTCCTCTGATGACAAAGTTCACACTCACACAAGGAGCAGAACAATGACACACAGAGTACTGGCCACGGGCAGGACAGTGTGGGTGCACTGTATTTTATTATTTCTCCATCTGCAAAACAGGGACACCGCCTCTGTGGCTGGAAGGCAGCCGGGACACGGTGTACACAGAGCACCCAGCACACAGCCTGGCACACAGCAGGTACCCTGCCGAGCCCGGCCCCTCTCCTCCAAGGCTAGACAGTCAGGCTGCAGCAGGTGCAAGATGGAAGCGTGGGTGTCCTGGCTGGCGGTCCCTACCTCAGTGGGCCCTACCAAGGAAATCCACACAAGGAAAAATGGCCTCGCAAAGCCACTGGACACAAGCACAGCATCCTAATGAGCACAGAGTATGCATTTGCCAGACCGGCTCAGGGTCAGGCTTCTGGTGATGTTGGTGAGAGCAGACAATTCTTTTCTCTGTAAAAGCAATGTGGACAATGGCAGAAGTGGCCGCTATCTCACTGTTTAGAATTCTGGAAAGTAACCAACAGTTTACAGCAATTGGGGAAGTCTGTTTAAGAAAATCAGACTGGATCTCAAAAAAATCACACTGGATCTCAAAAAGATCAGGGAGCTCTGTGGCATCTTAACTTTTCCATTCTCTCCCACCCGCTTAGGAATAACCTTGAAAACCAAGAGCTGCAGGGACAGGGAAAATAGCAGCCTGGCTGCCACCAGAGGTGGCAGAGAGGGCCGAGCTGGTTCTGATTGATGGGTGCAAGCCTCCTGCGAACGGCCTATAAAAACCCTCTACGGTTGTCTCTGCAAGACTGTTGGCAGAAATGTAAACTTAACAACCACTATGGATATCAGGATGGAGACTTCTCAAAAACTAAACCTAGCAATTCCCTTTGGCCCAATTATTCCCTTCTTGGTATCCTCCTGAAAGGGTTAGAGACGGCACACGACAGGACACATGCACACCCACGGGTACAGCAGCACAACTCCGTAACAGCTAAATCTTGGAAGCAGTCTATACATATCCACTGAGTGAATAAATAAAGAAAAGCTGGTATTGGGCTGGCAAGATAGTTTAGCAGACTAAGCGCCTGCTTTGGCAAGTGCAGGGACCAGGGTTCGATCCCTGGTCTGCATGCTGTGCTGGCTCTGCCCCCAGGGCGCAATGAACAGGCAACCAACTCTGGGTGTGGTGGTGTATGCCGGTGATCCCAGTGCTGGGGAGGCTGAAAACAGGAGGATCCCATGAGTCTGAGCTGTGTAGTGAGACCCTATACCAAATACATAAATGAAAAAAGAAAGAAGAAAGAAAGAAAAGCTGGTATTTATGCACAATGGAGGACTACTGTGCTATAAAGAAGGGTACATGTGAGTCATTTATAGGAAAATGTGTGCAACTTGAGACCATAATGGTAAGTGAAATAAATCAGACACACACACTTAGATATTTATGCTTCCTCTTGTATGAAAATCCCAAGTACAAATAAATTGAAGAGCAACAGAAAAGACAGGTAGCACAAAATGGAAAGATAGATCTCTTACAAGTGGGAAGAGGTCTGAGAAATGGAAGGAGGAAGAAGGTGAGAAGGAGAAGGGGGCACAGAAAAAATTAAGATGCACCTTGTACATGAACCGACAACCCCATGTGAAGAATGGGAGCAGTAGATACCACAAACACAGGCCAATAAAAATAACAATTTAAATTTAAAAGCCTCTATGCGTGCAAAGCATGCTGGATGTGCATTTCCACAGAATGATGTTTCTCAACCTCTCTGGTAGTCCCGGGAAGCCTCCACTTCCATCCTCAAGAGGACTCAAACCCTAAGGTCACCAGGGTGACCTTTTCCTTGGGGAGTCTGTAGAAAGCAATCAGAATCAGAGTCAAGGATTAAACTGTTCTGCCTGAAGTGGAAGATCACACTTGGGGCAAATGGAACACTAACCAAAAATATCAGAACGAAAAGCTGGAGAGCAGGGTCTTGGCTGGCAGGAGCCTTGGCAAAAAGGCTCCACTGGCTCCTGGGAACCGAAGAGACCCTGTGTGCAGTCAAGTTTGCCTCAGTGCTGGCTGCTGCTCGGCAGGGACCTGAGGCCACCCTGAGCTCTTATCTCAGCCTGATGGTGAGGCTGGGCACCCAAAAAAAGGAAAACGTGACACAGAGTTGTGAAGGGTTCAGTCACTCCCCAGGCCAGGCATGATGGACAGGCCTGTAATCCCAGCACCACCCTGGGCAATTTAGTAGCTTATGGAGCGCTAGTGTCAAAGGAAAAATAGGGGGTGGGGAGAGGGACTGGGGATGTTGCTCAGCCCTAGGTTCAATCCCTAGAACCAACAGAAATGTTTAGCTGACTCTAGGGTAACCTAGTGGAGCCCTCAGTGGCCACACACACCTGAGTGCAGGTTTTCCAGTTAGTACATAAACAAAAGAAATAACAACATAATAAAAAGAATGCCACGCCCTAGGCAGGGGGAAGACTATAAATTCCAGAGCTGCTGCACTATATCGTTTTATTATTGTTGTTCCCAGCTGAAAATGCCCAGCTTTGAACAATGATAATAAAATCGTAAGATATGCAAAACGAGCATCGCCCATCCCCAGCCTAGACACCCCACTGAGGCAGGCTAAATGCGGAGTTCGCTAGGCAAGCCGCAGCCAGCTGCTCAAAGACACGCTCAAAGGAGCTTTCTTGATGTCTAAAAAATGAGTGTGAGAATGACATCTCACCAAAAAGACCAACGGAAACAAGCAGAAATCCTGGAATGAAGAAGCATAATAACCAAAATAGAAAAGTCACCAGAAAGGTTCAACAGTAGATCTGAACAGGCAGGAGAAAAAAGCTGACCACCTTGAAGACAGAGCAATGGAAGTGCTCTGGTCCGAGGAACCAGAAGATAAAAAGAATGAAGAAAAAGAACCAGGACTTCAGAGAGCCAAGGGCACTTTTGGCAGAGCCAGCAAGCGTCACAGGATTCCGAGAGGAGAAGCAGGATTGAAGGGGAGGAAGGAACCTTGAGAACTCATAAGAACTTCCACACGCCTGTCATCCCAGCACTCGGGAGGCTGAGGCAGGATGATAGTTGCGAGTTCAAGACCAGCCTGGGCTACAAAGTGAGCTCAAGAGCAGCCTGCACTGCAGAGCGAGACCCTATCTCAAAAAGATTAAAAAAAAAAAAAAAAAAAAAGAAAGAACTCCTCAAATCTGATGAACCACACCAATATAAATCCAGAAAAGCAGTATATAGTCCTCTCAAGCATGCACAGATCACTTGCTAGGACAGACCATATGTCAGGCCATAAAACAAGACTCGGTTCATTTAGAAAGACTGACCTTATGCAAAGTACATTACCTAACTTCAGAGGAATGAAATTAGAAATCAACAACAGCAGGAAAACTGGAAGCATCACAAATATGTGCAAGTTAAATAGCAGACTTCTAAATAACTCATGGGTCACAGAAGAAATTGCCAGGGAAGTCAGAAAATACTTGGAGATGAATGAAAACAAAAAAGCGGCCTGCTACAGTTTACAGGACGCAGAGAAGAGGGCTTAGCCAGGAAAGGGCAGCTGTGAATGCTTGTATTGAAAGAGGGAGATTTCAAGTCAACGATGTACCCTTCTTTCTTTAAAAAAGAAAAACTGTAAATTAAGTTTTAAAAAAAACAGAAAGAAGGAAAGATCGGGACAGAAATAGATAAAATAGGACAAACAATATAGAGCTTCTGTGAAAGGAGAAATTTGTTCATTGGATTCTATTTACACAGAATGTCCAAAACAAGCAAATCCACAGAGGTAGAAAGTGGATCCGTGGTACTCAGAGGGTGGGAAGGCGGAGCCAATGTGGGGTCACTGCTGGGGGGCCTGGGGTTTCTTTTTAGGATAATGAAAATGTTTTGGAATTACACAACTCCATGCACATAGCAAGAAAAATGCTCAATTGTACCATTCACAGGGATAGATTTTATGGTATATGAACTTTTAAAGTTGCAACGTAGGCTGACACTGGCTGTTTTAGTTCTGTATATCTGTGCTTTTTATCTTCCAAAATAATCATAAGTACATTTAGTAAGAAAAAAAAGCTGCCTGCTTAAAATGAGCCAAGAGGACGTGGCTGGCTAATGATCACAACTCATCTCTACCGCTCCTAGACGTGGATCCTAAAGACATCCATCTTCCTGGATCTTCCTCCACAAGGTGCCGCACACTGGCCTGCCCAAGGGTAGAACGGTGCTCTGTCCCATCAGTCTGTCCAAGTTCCCAGGCTGTCTCCTTGCCAGCTGCATCCCAACTCATCCCAGGGAAGATGCGAGAGCGTTTCCACAAGTGATCTCTGTACACCGGGAAAGTTCACTTTGGGGAACATGACCCTGGATGCCTTGTAGGCCCAGGAGTGGCTTTGTAGATCGATACAAACGCAACAGGACGACAGATTTCTTCCATCATAGACAGCGAGTGGCATCAGCTGTCTTCTTGCCTCGTATGGGTCTTGCATCTGGCTTTGATGTCCACCCCCATCCTCTCCCCACTCAGGAGGCCAGAGTCAAGGCTCCCCTGTTTTTTTAGGAACACTCCTCCAAAGGTCTCTGTCACAGCCGAACCCCTCACAGAGGGCTGAGATCCCCGCTGGAACAGGAATTCAATGAAGTAGATGGCAACTAGCACTCTCTAATGTCAGCACGTGAAACACGTTGCCTTTCCACAGACAGCCGGGTATGGGTGTGGATTATTTAGGTCTGGGGCCATGGCCAATGGATGGCACCCACCCTGGGCCCCTCTGTCCCCTCCCCATTATTCTGACTCCTCTGCAAAGCTCTGACCCCAGCCAATCAGTGACAATCTTTCCCTTCTTTGTATTTTAAGAGTATTTAGCCAAGTGTCGTGACACACCCTGTAATCCCAGCTCTTGGGAGGCTGAGGCAGGACGATCTTGAGTATTTGAGACCAGCCTGGGCTACAAAGTGAGCTCAAGGCCAGCCTGAGCTGCATAGTGAGACTCTGTCTCAAAAAACGAAAACAAAACAAAACAGAGTACCAGAAATCAGTGAAATTCTGGCCTTCCACTCAAACTCCCTTCTCTGTCTCTCCTAGCCTGGGTGCAAACACAGCTGGCAGTGGCTCTTGGGCCCTCCTGCGCTGGTGTGGATCAGCAAGGGGTGATACACTATCCTGTTTCCTGAGTCTGCTCTGTGAAATGTGGGGGTTTGCTGACTATTTTGTCACCCAATTGCTTTAAATGGTGACATTCTGAGATTAAAGGCCAAGGATGAGATGGGCCACACAAAGGGTAGGTGTCCAGCTGGGGTCAAGTCCAGGCCGCCACCAGCTGTGGGCACTGGGCCAGCCACTCCCCTGAACTTACTTGCCCTCCTTGAAGTGGAGGCGGCCATCGTCTGCTGGGGCGTGGGAATACCACAGGACTGTGCCTCTCCACGCCCACAGGAACATCTCACCAAACAGCATGCCTTGCCACCATTACAGAGGCACTGCATTTATAAAGATCTGATGGAGCCAGTGTTCCTTGCTCTAGGTGTTCTTAGTTTTGTGGTCACACTGCCAGTCCCTCGCAGCTGGGGACCTAGTGGATCCTTCCACAGTTATGGGACAGCACAGCCCGCAGTTTAATCCCTGACTCGTGGCAGAACTCAGCTCTAATTACATGCCTGGGAGGCTCCAATGGCCCCCTGGGATGAGAGGACAAGACAGAGATCAACTGAAAAATAAACAGCCCTGAGCCACATAGAACAGATGTGAGAATCACTGTTGAAAAACACACTCCCCGCAAAGGAGTCCTCAGGTATCTCCTAAACTTCTGCCAAGAGGCCAAACCATCCCCAGAAAACACCACTACAATGGAAAGTTAGAGAAGCCAGCTGCACAGGACCACGGTGAGAGGTGTGGGCACGCTGGAACTGAGCCATCTCCTGGCACCCTCAAAGCCATAGCCACAAGAGGAAGACAGATGGCAGAAACCTAACCTGCTGCCAGAGCCAGGGGTGGCCCTTGCCCCACGACTTCTCATCATACGAGGAGAATAAATCCCCTGAGTATTCTGCTCCATGAAGAACACAGTCCTCCCCTCAGTGGCACCATCTTTTGGATGACCCCATGGGATGGAAGCATCTTCACAGGGCATAAGAGGAAGAAAAGGACAAAGAAAGCAGGGCCAAAGAGCAGGGTCTTGTGACCTCATCCAAGCCCCTTGCGCAGTCCTGCCAAGATGAGGGCTGGGGGGGGTGTCACTTACAGCTGCCTGATTGGGTCCCTAACACTAGAAGAGCCTGGACTAACTCATACATAAAGTGATAGAGTGTGGTAGAGGCCACAGGAAAGGAGGACAAGGTCCATTCTGAGAGACACCCCTTCCCAGTGCGCCTGAAAGCCCTTCCAGGTTCCCACCAGCCCTTTAGCTACCACATCTGGAGAAACACTCAGCACAGGCTGTGACTGCTGGGCAGATGCAGAGGAAAAAAGGGGGAGGGGGTGGCCACTGGCGACTCCTCCAGCAAGCTCTGCAGTTTCCCTTCTGAAGCAGACCACTGTAATTTAATTATGTGACAAAAAATACTTAAAACAAGCAGGAACAAGACAGATGGCTAGTCATACTGAAGGGACAAAGCACAAACAGATGTAGCTGCTGATGGAAACTTTGGATTAATTGGGACAGTTAGCTAATTGGAAATTCCAGTCAAAGCAGTGCTCTGTGGGGCTGTTCGTGTCAGTGTCTGATACAGACTTCCATGGGCCCCGAGCTAGGAGCACTCACACCACCTGGAGAACGCATCTCTGGGACTTAGCTTCTCAGGCTGGAGTGCAATGCAACATTCCTCGGAGAGCTTTGATCCCCAGGGCTGATGACGTGGGGGCTGGAATGAGGGCCTGAGAATTTGCATTTATAAAACAGGAGCCAAGGGTGAGAGAAGAGAGGAAAGGGAAAAGAGAGAGAGGAGAGGGAGAGGGAGAGGGGGAGGGAGGGAGGGAGGAGGAGGAGAGAGAGAGAGACAGACAGACAGAGACAGAGAGAGAGACCGAGAGAAAGAGATACAGAGAGAGACAGACAGAAGGAGACACACACAGAGAGACAAGGAGACACAGAGAGAGACAGAGGAAGAGAGAGAAAGGAGAGAGGAGAAAGAGGGGAGAGGGGGAGGGAGGAGAGAGAGAGGGAGAGAGACACAGAGAGAGGGAGAGACAGAGAGAGAGACAGACAGACACAGAGAGAGACAGAGAGACACAGAGAAAGAGAGAGACAGAGTGACAGAGAGAGACAGAGAGAGACAGAGACAGGGATAGAGACAGAGTTAGAGACAGGCTGGCCTTGAATCCTGAACTCCTCCTGCCTCAGCCTTCCAAGTAGCTGGATTGTAGGGATGCACCACCACGCCTGGCTTAAGAATTTGCTTCTCTTTCCCTGCCCTCCCCTTCCTTCCCTGGCCCTCCCCTCCTCTCCCCTGCCCTGCCACCCCACCCCCCATATGGGGGCAGAACCCAGGGCCCTCCCGCCGCACTATATTCCCAGCCCTTTTATTTTGAGACAAATCCTCCCTAAGTTGCCCAGGCTGGACTCTCTTTTGTGATCCTCCTGCCCTGGTCTCCCACAATGCTTGCATGAAGGCATGTGCCACCATGGCTGGCTGAGAACCTGCATTTCTAACAAGTTCCCCGGGGCTTGTTAGATGAGGCTGCCAGGCTCCAGTTCTTACTTTGGGAGCCATGGCTTTCAATTAACTCCATTTGAAAACAATTGAGATATAATTACCATGATAAAAAATTCACCCATTTCCACTGTTCAGTTTAGTAGTTCTTAGCACACTCAAAAGTTGCGTAACCAGCAGCAATATAAAATTCTATATGCTTTCCGTCTCCCCCAGGAGAAGCTCAGTGCCTGCTGGGAGTCACTCACCCACCCCTGCAGCCTCTTCTGTTCAGTCTCTGCATGCACAGATTTGACTCTCACAGGCATTTAGAGGGAACCATGGATGCCGCCTTTCAGCCTGTGTCTGGCTTCTTCGATTGAGCATATTTCTAGAGTTCATTCATGTTGTAAACAAGTATCAGTACATTGGTCCTTTTTATAGCTGAAAAAATATCTTCATATATATGATTTCCTTTTTCAGTATTGGAGATTAAATACTCACACGCACATGCTAGGCAAGCTTTCTACCACTGAGCTACATCCCCAGGCCTAGATTAGCATCTCCACCCCTCACTCAGTGGAGAGTTAAGTTGTTTCCACTTTTTGGCAATGACAAACAGTGTTGCTATGAACGCCCAATGCTGGAATACAAGGGTGAGCGTGGACACAGCGCTCACTTCTCCCGTATGCATGACCAGCAGCGGAACTGCTGGGTTATGTGCTGACTGCCGAACCCCTTGAGGCACTGGGAGGCCATTTTCCTACCAGCAGTGTCTGAGGATTCTTATTTTCCCATCTTCTGGCCAATATTTGTTAACATCTATCTTTTTGGAGCGTAGCCACCCTACAGGCATGGAGTGTATCCCGGGACTTTTTAATTAGCATTTTTCTGTTGGCTAAAGATGTTGAGTATTTTTTCTGGGCTTCTTGGCCTTTTACACATCTTAGGAGAAATGTCTACCAAACCCTTTGCCCATTTTCAAACTGGGTTGTCTTTTTACTGCCGAATTGTAAGACCTGAATTGTGTCTATGTTCTAGATGCTGACTTAACAGGTACATGAATCGCTAACATTTTGTCCCATTTTGTGCATTGTTTTTTCACCTTCTAGATAGCATCCTATGAATCACCAAAGCTTTCAATTTTGTTTATCTTATGCAGCAGGAAGATCAACTTTAATTTTTTAAAAAATGTGGCTACCCAGTTGTCTTAGCACCATTTGTTGAAAGGGTTATCCTTTCTCTCACTGAACTATCTTGGTAGTTAAAAAATCAACCCATCTTAAATGCATGTGTGTTCTTAGCGCTAGTCCATTAACCCATGTGTCTATGCTTATGCCACCGCCAGTGTGTCTTTTTGCTTTTCTTGCTGTTTTTTGAGGCAGGGTCTCACGACGTACTTCTGGCTGGCCTTAGACTCACTATGTAGCTCAGGGTGGCTCTGAGCTTGCCGGAGTCCTCCTGACTCGGTCTCCTAAGAGCTGAGGTTACAGGCATGTACTGCCAGACCCCGCTTTCAGACAGCTTCGATTACCATTTTCTTTGTGCTGGTTTTTTTTTTTTTTTTTTTTTTT
>NW_004524646.1:6257470-6276618 GCF_000260255.1 Octodon degus
CATCAGCAAATATAGGCTTACATTTTCTCTGCCAGTGTGAGTGCTTTTTATTTTTCCTGCCCAGTTGCCCTGGCTGTAGCCTCCAGCACAACGCTGAGCAGAAACTGTGACATGTCATCTCGGTCCGGATGCAGGGAAAGCTGTGAGTCTCAAGCATGATGCTAGCAGTAGGTTTCCATTGCTGCCTTTTATCACGTTGAGGAAGACTGCTTCTACTCTAATTTTTTGATTGAAAAAATTTAATCAGGGCTGGCCAGATAGCTCAGTGGACTAAAGCACCTGCTTAGGCAGAGCATAGCAGCAGGGGTTTGATCCCAGTGAACTGTGCTGGCCCTGCCCCTGGGGTTGCACTGAGAAGGTGATTGAGACTAGGTGTGGTGCTGCAATCCTATAATCCCAGTACTTGGGAGACTGAAAACAGGATGATCACTACTCGTCTGATCTGTGTAGTGAGACCCTGCAGAGCCTGTACTAAATACATTTAAAAAAAAAATCAGAAAAGGGTGTTGTTTTGTCAACTGCTTTTCTTGTGTCTACTGAGATGACTACACATTTTTGTTTTTTATTCTACAAACATGATGTATTATTTCAATTGATCTTCATATGCTGACCCGAACCTGCATTCCTGGAATAAATTCCACTTGGCAAACTATTTTATAATAGGGAAAAACAAGGCCCATGAAAGCTAAGGAACTGCTCAAACTCCACAGGAAGTAGTAGCAGGGCCAAAAGCATACCCTGGTGCCCTGGCGGGCCCCAGCTGGGCTGAGTGGCTTTTGTGAGGGGGGAAGGTAAGGTGGGATGAGGCACTGTCACAGCTGGATTAATGAATGCCACCTTGCCCCTGCCCAACATCTATTTTGGGGCTCACTTGCTAGAGACCATTTTAGCAAATACTCTTTGCTTTTCATATCCGGTTTTGGGGGCAGGTGATCCCTATCTCTAGATAAGTGAGCAGGTTTGGTGAAGTTCAGTGACTTAAGCATCGGGGACGCGGGGTGGGGAGCGCCGACACCATGACTTGTATGAGGTCCTTCAAAGTCTAAGTCAGTGGTGATGAACCGTTTAGAGACAAGCACCCAGACTGCAACCCGAAACCTACGCATGTATCACACGGTGCCAACACTGCAATTAAACCTGAACACTGAGGTTTTAGTCTAGAAAAAAAAAAAAAATACACAACTGGTGACCTCACCGAAGAGAGGCCTCTGTGTGCTCACTTTGGCATGCCCACCACAGATTTGCAGTCTTGGGTGTAAGTCCTCAGTGCCACTCTGTGCCTGCTTTTGAGGCCCACAGTCCCACAGTCCCAGGACCACGGAAGTACAGAGAACCACCTGGGTGATTCTCCTTGAAGGGGAGACATTTTCTCCATATTGGCTGAACCTGTTGGTCTTATTCCCATGTATTGATGCTTGTAGAGCAGGCTAGGACTATTCCTTACCCTTTCAATTGGCTTTAAGCAATGCTGAATTCTTTGAAGTGAGGCAACAGGGTATATTTTCCCAGCTCCATAGCTCCCATGTGTGAGCCTGGGCAGGATGGAGGGCCCATCTGCTGGGATCGAACCTATGACTGCCCAGGGCATAAAAGATTATACCTCAGAGGTGAAGCACCAACCTCAAAACATGAGATTCTGCCTCCACTGTGTCATTCAGGCTGCTCCTGCATACTGCAGAGGTGACCTCAGGCCTCCTACCTCCCCCAGTCCACAGCACTCACCTACTTCCAGTCATCCTCAGTCACTCAGCCTACTTCCAGTCATCAGCACTCACCTACTTCCAGTCATCCTCAGTCACTCAGCCTCAAGCCACTCCCTTCTTCATGAATGAGTAAAAGGCAGATTCATCTCTGGGGCAAGGCCTTCCTTGCACTTAGCCACCATCCACGGCAGGACTTAGAACCCTTTGGGTCCCCACGACTACAAATATGCCTTAGTGTCTTTATGCCCACCATGGCTTGCACCGGAAGTGGTAGATTCGAATTAACTCACTGGCTGTCCATATGGAAAGGCCTCTACTACCTGCTGGCTGGCAGGTGCTGACCATCAGATTGGAGTGTTTTGTCAGTTTTGATCTCAAAAGAAAAATCTGATTGACTGATTAATCGATTAATAATGGAAGGGATTAGACCCAGGGCCTCTGTACTGAGCTGTATCCTCAACCCTCTTGTTTTAAATTTTGAGACAGGCTCCTGCTAAGTTGCTAGATTCCCCAGGCTGGGCTCAAACTTATGATTCTCCTGCCTCAGGCTCCCAGGGATTCTAGATGCGCACCATCATATCTGCAAGAAAAATCCTTTTGAAGAGGAGAACTATTTTTTTTCTGGTCTCTTAATCTGCTGGGCAAATGAACCTTAGAATAATCTTTAATTCTTTTTTAATACATCTTTGTTGTATCTTAAATTTTAGTACAACTTTTTTCCCCTGTATTTTAGGGAAGGGTCCACAGGGTATTCAGGGTCTTACTACTAGATCGGACTCAAAGCGACTCTCCTGTTTACAGCCTCCCAAGTGCTAGGATTATAGGCACGCACCACCATGCCCAGTCTCAATTGCCCTCTCAGCATGCCCCAGGTCCCTGCTTGCTGCCATTTAATCCACTGAGCTATTTGGCCAACCCTGTATCTTAAATTTTATATTTATCAAATTGATTGCCTTTGTGATCAGCTAGATTTGAATTCCAGCTGACCTCTGACCTCTGGTTAAATCTTCCAGATTTAACCCAGCTGTGTGAGATTGTGTTCAGCTTCTCCATATCTCAGTTTCCCCAGCTGAAAACTGGCGCTAACAAGAATCTCTGCCGCACAGCCCCACTGTAAGACTGGACACGAGCCGGCCTGTGGTCTGCACCAGCTGTACCTGGTGTGGGGTAGGCACTCAGATTTCAGAGCCTTCTCATGCTAACTGCACTAACTTTCACCTGCTTCAAGCACCAGGTCAGATTGCAAAAGGGTGGATTTTGATCCTGAGGACACTAAAGAGTGGAAGGAAGGCCCAGTGAGAGGTTTCCAGCTCAGCCATGCAGGCCCTGAGAACTGGGGCAGAAGGGAAGGCAGCCAGACCTGCTGTGGCAGAGCAGCAGGCACCAGCGAGGTCAGAGCCAGCCCTACCGAAGGCCCACACAGCTGTCTGTCGGGGCTGGATAGACAGGGACGCCCATAGCCTAGGAAATTCTTCCTGTGCAGCTCAGCACTTCAGGAAGGAGAAAGCCTCGGCCTGGTCTCCCTGTCCCACCCCTCTGCAGGGACCTTGAGGCTATGACCGAGAGGGTAGTCCTGGTCTGTCATTCTCATGACTGTGTGGCACCTACAGGACCCTCAGCCTTGCTGTGCCTCCACCTCTCCACCTGTGAGGCAGTGTAACTGTAGAGTTGGGCATGTGAAAGAAAGCTAAACACTCTGCGAACCCGGAGAACTTGACCTGCCTCTGAGGCCCTGCCTTGAATTCAGACCTCCCGGGGAGAATTAACCCCGGCCAAGTCCCGGGGACATCAAGGGACCTCAGTGCTGGATCCCCCCACCTGCTCCCTCCTTTGGCAGGCTGGTAGGCCTCTCCAATCTGCTCTTTTCCGAGCCCATGGACCTCGCCACCGCTGGCCGCCCCCGCTTCCTTCCTGCTGTGCCTCCCAGGCCAGCCTGGGCATTCTAGCCCCGCACTGTATCCTCTTGGCCAAAATCAATAGAGGAACTGACCAGAGGGCAACACTCTGGGGCCTGGCTGACCTTGGTATGAGCCCCAACCGTAGCGCCTACTCACTGACAGGCTTCCTGAGCTCTGCTCTCCTCATCCTAGAAAGGGGACCCTCAACCCCCAGCAGGGCTGTCCGCAGACCGGAAGCACTGGCAGAGGATGCTCAGCCCATGCAGGGGACAGGAACAGGCTTCTGCGCAGCCCCAGGGGCCCCAGCCTTCCAGGCTCGAGCTGCCGCCTGGGCCCTCCTCAGTCCTTGGGTCTGGTCTCTGTGATCTGCTGAGAGGCTCTACTGCTTGCTCTCCCCTTCACTCCAATTCCAAGGAAACTCCCATGCTGAGCTGGCCCCGGCAGCCCCACTGCAGCCTCCTAGGGGCCAGCAGAGGCTGCCAGGAAAGCTAAGGGCGGTTTTCCAGATTTGAATGTTTGGATTCAAAGCAGGTTCTTTCACTTAAAAAAAACAGAACCATGGTGAGGTGGGGCCGCCGTTCTGTGGTTTGGGCCGTACTCTCGAGCAGGCTGAGGATGCTGGGTCTGCTCCTATAGACAGCACACCCTGAAGCTTATTTTTAAGTCCTTGTTTTAGTCTAAGGGAGCTTTGTGGCTTCTGTCACCATCATCCAAGAGGCCTCAGGGTCCCCAGAACATGTTCCTGGATGGGCCTAGCAGGTGCTGCCCTGGCCTGGCCGAGGGGCCTCATGGAGCAGATTTCCAGGACAGATGGCCTGGGTCTGGCTGCTCGGGAGTGAGCTTTGGGCAAGCTGCTGGGCTTCTCCCAGCTTCAGCGCCCCACTCAGGCATATAAAGAGGCTTAGCTTAAAAATCCCCCAGATCCCTTTTAACTCTGGTATTAAGAGACTGCTAACCACAGAGAACCTGGCAAAGTCTTGCTTTCACTGAGCACAGGCATTCTGAGCCTCCCTTTCCACAATTTCCTCCTAGCGCTTTCAAAAGCCACGAAGTGGGAGCAACCCAAATTTCCAATCAACTGACGAATGGGTCAAATGTAGCATTATTTACCTAATGGGATAGTGCTGGGCTATTAAATAAGAAAGTATCAGTACCACTGCAACAAGACAATCCCGAAAAACATCATGCTAAATGAAAGCAGTCACCAAAGGACACATGTTACATGATTTCAGTTATATGAGAAATTCAGAACAGAGAAATCCCGAGAGATAGGAAGTAAACCAGTAACTGCCAGGGCCTACAGAAGGGGCAGAGAAGGTCAGGAGAAGAACTGCTAATGGTTATGGGATCCACATTTTTTTCTATTTATTTATGTATTTAATTATTTACTTATTGGATACAGGCTCTTACTACATAGTTGAGACTTGGAGTGAGCCTCCTGTCTCAGCCTCCCCAAGCTGGGATTACAGGTGTGTGCCACCATGCCTGGTTTCAGGGCTGGCACAGTGTGCCTGTGTTTCTGGGGCCAGTGTGGCATGTGTGCCAGGGATCAAACCTGGGGTCTTACGCTTGCCAAGCAGATGCTTAGACCGCTGAGCTATCTCCCCAGCCCCAGCTATGGGATTTTTGAAGGGAATAAAAATGTCCTAAAATTGAATGTAGACTTTACCACTTCTGTTTTTTACAGTACCTGGGATGGAGCCCGGGGCCTCTTGGGTGCTAGGCAAGAACAGGGAGAAGGACAGCTGCTGGCTGCCAGCTCAGGGCTTTATTGTAATACAGGCAGAGCAGGGCGCCTGGTACTCTCCAAGTCCCCAGGGCAGCTATGGACATCAACCCAACTCAACACATCACAGTGGAGTCAATACAGACCACTATCTGTGTCCAAGCTGGAAGCCACTGGCATCCCAGACAGAGGCAACCGGCTTCCTTACAGCTCCGATGGATGGAGAACCAAACGAATCCACTTGGTGGGTGGCGATGTTGAACCCCACACAACTCTGAGGTGGGAATACCCTTGTACAAATCCAGGAGTGCACCCTGCTCCTCTATGACACAGGACAACTCAGCTGTGAAGCAGGAACACCACTGGTGCCTACCTCTGCAGGGTTGTCATGAAGACTACAAAGTGTAACTCACACACATCATCCTGCCTGGCTCAGAGCACGCTTTGGATTCATTTTATATCCTACTATTATCCCAAGAGCTCCCAGAGCTGGACTTCAACTTTTCCAATGAAGTCAAATGAACTGCATCACAGGGGAGGGAACTTCTCAAGAGCCACCTGCCCACTGTGTGACAGCCCTGGGGCCTGTGGTCTGGGACTCTGCTCCCCACCGGACCAGCCCTTAATGGCAGCCGCAGTCCAGGGAGCACAGGGTGAAGAGAAGCTTCCTATGTGTCATGGGACTCGGGAAGTCCCATAGCTTCTCTGGGCCTCAGTTTCCCCCTCTGTAAAGTGAAGATGGTGGCATGACTCCCTTAAAAGGTAGCTGTGAGGATTAATCAGGGGTGAAAAGCCTGCAGAGACAGCAGAAGAGCTAGCGCGAGCTGCTCAGGCTGAAAGTTCTCTCCACTTAGTCTCTGGGTGACCGTGGGCAAGTCACCTCAGAGCTCCGGGCTTCCTGTCTTCTTCTGTGAAATGGGGATAACCAACACCCAGCGCATGTTATTTTGAGGCTTACATGAGAGACACATGTGAAGCTCTTCAAGCAGGACACGACATCCAGAAGCCCTCAAAGATCCTGTATCGTGAGCCTGCTATCCTAGTGCGAACGCTGAAGCACTAATCCTGAAAGTGACTGTATGTGGAGGTGGGGCTTTTAGGAGGTGCTTAAAGTTCAATGGGGCCATGGCAGTGGGGTCCTAATCCTTATAAGGAGAGAAAGTAGATCTCGCTGGCTCTGTGTCCAGCTGCATTCATGGGGAAAGGCCCCAGGAGGACCCGACCATGTAGGCACCTGATTCCAGACTTCCAGGCTCCAGAAGGATGAGAAAGTAAATTCTGTTGCTAATGTACCTGCCTAGATTGTTCTAGGGGCTGACATGAGAACAGTCTGTTTTGACCTGTGCCTGGGACATGGCAGGAACCCAGTAGACACTGGCTGCTGCAACAATAGGGGACAGGAAGGCCAGCATCCTGGTGAGCCCTGTGATTTCCTATCCCCAAGGCGCAGAAGAGAAAGGTCTGATTGGAAGGGCCAGGGTCACTCACCAAACATCCTCTGTGGACTCACAAAACATCCCAGACCCTAAACCAGCCACAAACAACAGGGGCTTCCCCATGCTGAGCCAGGGGCAGAGCCAGGGGGTGCAGTCCATGGCTTCATGGGAGAAAAAGTTCCTCCTTTTCCCTGGGAAGCCTGATTCCCAACTGGAATCTCAAGTGGGAAGAACAGTGCAGTGTTGCTCTGGGTGGCTCCCGGCTGACCACGCCTACCCTGCTCCTTCAGGTCCCTGAGGCCTAGATCGAGCCCAATGCCTGGATATTCACTGATGGGAGAGTCTGTGTTTGCTAAGTGCCTGGTGCCCAGAGCCCAACACAGGATAGATGCTCAGCACACCCTAATTTCCTCTTGTTAGCCCCTGGAATAATGGCAACCCCAGGTCCCCAGAGATCCTGGCCCCCGAGGTCTTTCTAGGACACTGCTGATGGTCCAAACAGGGAAAGATCAAAGTAGCTGGGTGCAGGAGAAGCCATGTGGCTGGGGGCACTGTGTCCAAATGAACAATTATGGAGCATTCTCTAAGCGTCAGAGTGCACAGGGACCTTGACTGGGTTATTGGACTGAATGCTCGGAGTGACCCCAGAAGGTATTTGCCATCATCCTCATTTTGTGGATAGGGAATGAGAGCTGAGGGAGGTGAAGCTGGTGGCCCAGGAGCATGTGCTGGGGACAAGTGGAACTGAGAGTCTGTTCCAGGGTTTCTGCTCCAGAGTCAGTGAACCAGGCTTCTCCTGGTCTCATGGAAGACCTAATATTCAGCTCAGCTTCACTCCTTGCCCCCTGATGCTGCCCCTGGGATGCCTTCTTCCATGGCTGAAGTCCCTGCTACTCATTCCCTGACGCTATGTGGCCCAGGGGCCCAGGACACCATTACCCTACAGAGCACATCCAGAGCCACCCCGCATCCTTCGGCCATAGTCCAAAACAGAGATGAGCCAGAAAAAGCAGGTGAGGCAGGGCCTGGCTGGGTACTAGGACTTTCTTTGATTTGGTGGCCTCCCTGACTTGCTCTAACTTCCTGTGAACCTCTGCTCAGGCTGCTTTGATTTCCAGCTGCTGTGCACCCTGAAAACTGCAGCAGTCCAACTCTTCCCACTCCCTGTTCCACCCACATAACTAAGGAAGAGAAGGAAGCAACTTGGCGTTTCCAAGGGCAACCTAGAAACACATCTGCAGGACAAAGGGAGCTGTCCCTGGGACACTGGAAACCAGGCCTATTACAGAGGACAGGAAGGAAATTCCTTGAATTTGGCTCAAATAGGATAGGGCCCAGGGGATCATCCCAAAAGCTTGGGTCTGGGGAAGAAGACGGGACAACTACAGCAGAAAAGGCAGCCTCAGAGGAGGTTTCCCTGGAGCAGAGAGCCTAGGAGCAGGGGACCAGAGCCATCAGGTCCCCACCCTTGCAAGGTAGGGTGGGGGCATTCTCAGCTCCCCATCCTGGAAGGTGACCTGACCGGAGACCCTACAGCTTATCTCTGAGGAGCACCAGATCCTGGGACAAGGATGTGGGGAGGGGTGGCTGGCCTGGGGGCCTCCCCACTCACTCCTGCTATATTCCAGGGCTGGGAGGAAATTGAAATACATCTTCCTACCTGGTCGTCTAACTTTACAGAGCAGTAGCTGAGCCCTCCCCCTGGTTTTCTTGCAGACACCTGGCCATGGCAGCATGGAACCAGGGTGAAAATGGAGGTGGGGTCCTGTTGGGCCCCACTCTGCACAGTGGGGATGCAGACCTGGAGAACACATGGCACCTCTTCACCCACTGACTGGCTCAGCGGTTTCTGAGATGGGGTCTGCAGCCCCTTTGTTGTGACCAGGCTTGCGACTTCCTTGGCATTTGTCTCCATGTCCCTTTCCTTTGGTGACCTCAGTTACATCCTGAGTCACTTTACTCAGTCCCATGCAGTCACAAGGGAAGAGCTTGACTGTGTCAGGCCAGCACGGGCTGTGAGAGGCACCAGGGGGAAGCCACAGCATGTGGCGAGACCTGTGACTACCTGGGGTGTCCAGGCTCAGCATTTCTGACGGTGGCTCTCTCAGGGGACTAGCTGCCCACCCAGAATCAGGCCCTGTGGAGCCCTTCCCTCACCTGTGTGTCCGAACAGCTCACTCAACATGAGGGCCCAGCATCTGGAGATGACCCCCTCCACTCTCAATGTCCCTGACAGCCCCAGGGAGGCCAGTGACCCCAAAGGACAGTGGCAGTGCCCCAGCCTGGCAGGCCCACACTGTCACATAGGGCCAGGAGCACCCTCACAAGGCTGGGGCAAGGGGCAGAGCAGCCTCTATCCCTCTAGACCATGATGCTAAACACAAGATTGTTTTCAGAAGAACATCATATCTGGGATCTGAAAGTTTTGGAAGTCTGTTGCTTTTCAGTATGGTGGACACCAGGGAAGAACCTCTGAGAGCCAGACTCAACTCAGTAGGGGACCCGGGATCTGGAGATCTCTGTTTCCTGCCTAGGACTGCGGAGGACCTCCTGGGTCCTGGGATCTTCTCCCACCTGAAGTCCTGACTCCACGAATCCCACAGATATCTGCTAAGCGCCTACTACATGCAGGCACTGGCGATGCAGACGCCTGCTTCTGTGCCAGTGATATTTTAGTGGGGGAGATACACAGACAAGGAGAACAAAAAATACTCTAAGGGACGTGATCCAGGAAGGCCAGTGACACTGCAGAAGAGCCACAAAGGTGAGAGAACAAGCCGCATACACGGGGTTAAGTCGGCCATGAGAAGGGTAGTGCAAAGGGCCTGAGGCGCGCATCCTGCTGGGGTCTGCCAGTGGCAGCAAGGAGGCTGATGTGATGACAGTGGAGGACATAAGAGGGAGAAGAAGAGATGAGGTCCATGAGGAGCCAGCAGCCAGATGACACTGGGCCACAGGTCCAATTCCAAGTGAGAAGGGAGGTTACCGGAGGGCTCTAGGCCTATTGACGCTTGGTTTGCAACCCAGCAGCCCCACAAACTTACCCGGCATGGAGAAGGGGGATAGGAAGACCGTCTCCACCACCTCTGGCTCCGGGGGTGGCGGCTGGGGTGGTGGCTGCCGCTCCTGATCCTGCTGGGGGTCCTCGGGGTTCTCCCCGGGAACATTCCCGTTCTCCATGTTCTCGTGCCTCCCGTTCTGGAGCGGCTTGCTGCTCACGCTGTTGGCTGAGTTGATCAGTCTCTGCCGCTGCACATGCAAGACAGACACCTAAGCCGCTGATACAGTGTCACACAGTCACCCTGCTCCTCATGTGCCTCTCATTATTCCAGATTTCTAGACCCCCCCCCAGCTGTTTCCTGTCCTTGTCAACACTTGCTATTGTCAGGCCTTTTAATTTTAGCTAGTTGGTGGGTGTGGGGCAGTATCAGAATTGTGGTTTTAGTGTGCATTTCTCTGGACATCTAATGCCTTGTGTATATTTCTAGGTTGCTGGCTATTCAGATCACATCTGAACGTCCTTCACTTCACTGTATTTCCTCAACCTGGCCTTCGTCTCCAAGGTGAACGTCCTCAACCAAACCCAGCCCCTTCCTTCCTCCCTTCCATCTCATGCTGATTACAGCCAAGGAGATCTCTGGCCCAGCCACCCAGGCTTCTCTTGTTGGCCTGGTCTGTGGCTCTCTGCTAACTCAGTCATGGACAGAGTCTACATGCCCATAAGTCAACAGGCCCCTGTGTTCAGGTGAACCTGCTGACCTCCGCTTAGCGCATCTCTATCTGGTTTCCAATAGAGTATTTGTGGATCAATTTGCCCCTTCGTGACAATGACATCACCTGCTGGGCACATAAATCCTGTCACTACCTCTGCAAGATGCCAAGGCTGGCAGACAGCCCAAGGTAGTAACACCCCCTACCTGTGTGCCCAGAACATGTCCCTGCAGCTAGGGGAGGGAAGGTCATTGTCACTGAAAGTAGAATCCTATCATTGCTCTAAAAGAAGGAGGCACTGACCATTAGCATGTTGGCTTCTGGCTTACGATCCATCATGAAGTGTAAGGTGGCATGGAAATTTTTCAATTGTTTTCGACAGAGTGCATGACACTGAGTCCACCATAGAGCAAAGGAGCCCATGCCTGAGACTGAGACCCAGACATGGAGGTGTAGTACTTTGCCACTTAAGCAGGGTTAAATGAATGATCATCTTGGAGTTCAATTATAGTCTTGGACCAAGACAGAATTATGGGAGAAGGGCAACGTGAATGATGGCGATGGGGGAGGCTCATGGCTTTAGCTTAGTAGGAGCCAACAGAGGACCATACCTGGAAAAACATCTAAAGCTAGTTAAGGTTATATTAAAAGAGGTGTAAATTAGGATACAAGGGAGGTGACAGAACCACATGTTGAGAGAACTAGATGGATGTTCATAGTGCCCAGGAAGAGGGGTGGACAGTTCCAACAAAGGTCATACTCAGGACAGAATCTGGGTGGCAGCTGTCTGCTACCATGTGGAAAGGGCCGTGACAAGCAATGTAAGCAGGAGGACTGGATATTATGAGGGATAATGACAGAGAAAGAAGGGACAGGAGAAGGGACTAGATGGACCCCGGACAGTCCATACAGTCTATTTGCAGTCCAGGCTCAGATTTGGGCGGTGGCGCCCCAGGGGTAGGTGGGGGGACTTCTGGATGCCTTGCTAACTCATCTTTGGGTGAGGACAGTAAAATGAGACTAAGTGTTACTTCCTTTGATGCCCTCTGCCCTGCATGACCAATGAAGCCACATATCTTAGGCATTTCTCCCAGGGAATGAGTTTGGTCTTGCCTGCTTCTCTGTAACATTCCAGGGCAAGAGTTCTAATAAGCCAGCACCAACCCTGGCCACCACTCTGCTGCCCTGCTCACTCACCTCATTAATTATGATCCTGCTGGCCATCCGTAGTCGGGTCCTGGGCCCAAACTTATTGGTGATCATGATGCGCAGGCCAGCCTCCGGGAAGCTGAACTTGGGCGGGCTGGAGCTCATGAGCTCGTCCACCATCACCACGGGGCTTTTGCTGTACTGGGGCTTCTCCTTCACTGTGGGGCACAGTGCCATGATTAGTGCTGGGCTCTCTGGGGACAGCCCGAGGGCTGGGGCCGCTGGCTCCCCCTCGCTTGTGAAGGTCTAGGGTTGGGGACCCAAGGGTCGGGGTACCTGAAGGCCTAGAGGCCTGGCTTCAGATCCTCCTGCTTTCAAAGTGGACCACAGGTTCTGCATCCCCTACAGTCGTGCTACACCCCGGACAGAGCCCAGTGCCATCCCCTGCTACAGGACCAGCCATCGGCAGGCACGTGACCTGGCCTCACCATCGGTGCCCACCTCCCTCTTTTCTAGGCCAGCTTTGCTGGTGGCCGGGGTCTCTCTACTCCTCACCTAAGCTTCCCAGAGCAGTGTACCTGCCACTCAGATGGCACCTTTTACCCCTGCGTTAGGACCTTTTTCTCTAGGGGCTCAGATGAAACTTGACAAATCAACAAGGGTCCCCAGGAGCAGAAAATGCTGAGAATCAGACAGTAGCACTGGCTCTAAATTGCCTCCAAGCCCTGTGCTGTCTTGGGGTCACCCTCCCAATGCTGCTTCTAATGCCAACAATGAAGTCAAGGATTTGGCTCTACAATGGGCTACAGAGACCCAGGACAGAAGCCTGCTTCTCCCCACAGTACAGGGTGAGCTGCTGGCTGAGCCCTGTGTGCTTGATAAGTCCCACACTCTCTGACCCTTTCCTTCTCTTCAGGAAGCTGAACAAAGCTCCCAGCCCTGGCCCTCTCTTCTTTGCCACCTCCACAAATGTGCTGAGTGCTCGTGTCCTGGGGGATTTGACATTGGCCTCCAGATCCCCCAAGCCTTCGCTCATGAACACAGCACACAGAAGCAGGCATGACACCCCCTCTACGGGGCTGTGAAGAAAGACGTGGCTGTCCCTCTGCACTGGCCACCAGATCCCATGTAGTAGGGAAGGTCTAGAGAGCAAACCCATGCAAGAGTTAATGGCACAGAAATGCACAAAGCACACACCACATACACGCACACACACACGGCACCCAACAGGCAGCAAGGCTCAGCAGACAGGAGGCATGTGGGTTAGAAGCCAGTCGGGAGGCCCATGCATTCGTGGAGGTGGACACTAACCTCCAACGAGGCGTGCGCTGCTGGGCTGCGCTCATGGTGGGTTTATTTATTGTTTAGATGCAAGTGTTATTGCTTGGAGAGAACAGATTACTTACAATTTAGAAGAGGAGAAGAGTTAAGGAGACAGAGGCCAACAGAGATTGCCAGGGATGATTAGCGTGCGGTGGAGTCTGGGGCAGCATTCTTGATGGTGGCAAGGATGCCAGGGGTTACTGAAGGAGAGCGTTAGTAGGGGGTTCCTTCCCCAGGGAGCCTTGGTGCTTGGGGCCTCCATCTCAGAGGGCCAAGACACCAGCCACACTGCAGGCTCCAGGATCTATTCTGTAGAACTGGCCTTGTCACAAGGGCTGCTTGGGAACTGATGGGTTCAGAAGGAGGCAGTCACAGCACCTGCTCCTGGGACACCCCATCTGGGGGCGCCTACCATGTGACACTACAAAGTGGTGTGTCCACGCCAAGGGCGGCCACCCCAAGGCCCACATGAGGACAGCATGTTTTGCCAGCACCTCAGTCCAAGGCTGAGTACTGTCTCCACCTTCCTGTTCCAAGCCCACGTGATGCCTGGGGCAGGCTGTGTGACCTCTAGTGAGTTCTCAGAGAGCTACGGAAGCTTGGGACATGTGGCAAGGGGTGGTCAGGCGACCCAGGCTCTGAAAAAGGCCACGTGGGAGGCAGCCAGCACCTCAATCTAGTGAGCTGAGTGCTGACCACTAAGAACACCTCAGTGTAAAGTGGCATACTAGAGAGAGGCAGGGAAAGGGCTTTGCTTCTTCTCCTGCTAGGACACTGAATTTTGTAATTTTTAATTTCATATGAAAAACACTCAAAGTGATAAGGGTTGGGTAAGTTCTTTCCTTTTTTTAAATTGCTTTGCAATACTGTGGATTGAACCCAGGGCCTCATGAATGTGAGGCAAATGTTCTACTACGAGCCCAAGAGTGGTTTTCTGTAAAAATCCACCAGCTGGCAGTCTTTACTCTCCTTCTGGTGTGGTGACTGCAGAGCCACCTGCCTGGAGAGGGGGGGTGAGGCTGGCGCTCCACTGTCAGAAGTTTCCATGGCAATATCTTTAGAAAAGGCAAGACCTCTTAGGCTTGGGCAAATTCCTGCAGATGGAGCTCTGGCAGCTCCTTCCTGATACATTCTCCCCGCCATCCTCCCTCCAGCTAAGCCAATGAGTGCACCTTAAACTGTCATTCTCACTTCTCATTTGGAGTGTGACCAAAGGTAAGAGCAGGACGGTGACGACAGTGTAGGTGTGTGTGTGTGTGTGTGTGTGTGTGTGTGTGTGTGTGTGTATGTACGTGTTTGTGTGTGTGTGTGTGGGGGAGGTGGCTTCCAGGACAAGTGTCCCCACTCCTGTCTGCTCAGCCTTACCTTGCCTCAGCAATGGCACGGAAGGGTCGTCATAGCTACCGTCATAGAAGTCATTACCATCCTCCAGCTCGCTGTTGGCTGGGTTGCCATTTGCAATGCTCTTTTGTTTGGTGGTGAAAAAGGCTTGCATCTTCACATTGTACCTGCAAGTTGGGTGAGGAGGGGGTCAGGGCAGTAGAGGGGTCTCTGCCAACTGGGTAGGTGGCCACTCTCTATTGGATCTTGTGCCTAACACCAGCCTGTGTGGTCGCCCTGGCTCTGGACAACCAGGGAGCTCCCAATGGACCTCAAAGGGGGTCTCTTAACAAGAACCCTAGAACAATGCGAGGTCTGGGGACTTCTGCTCCTATTGCCCTATTAGAGCTCCCAGAGGGCAGCAGAGACCTTCTGCCCAGGAGCAACAGAATCCTACATACGGTATGTTGCAAGTCTGTTCTAATAAAAGGAGTTCAGCTCAGCTTAAGGGACAGCTCCAAGAAGGCATTATTGGCCTGGCCTGTCCCCAGTGGCAACTCTGGTTCACACGGGCTCCTTGGTGGCCCTCCTATACCACCCATAGCCAGTACCACCATCCCCCAAGAGGTTCCTAACTGACGGGCCTTCAGAGAAGGGGCTGCTTTCAGACAATTCTCTTGCAATGTGATAGTTTATCACCCATTTTAATAACACATGATAAGTATGTCGCAAACACATCTAGATAGGAAGGTTCTCCTAACCCTCAGATTGCTGTCTTTCTTCATTAATGACCTCCCTGTCAAGGAGAAGAGAAAGCAGAATGTGGCTCTGGACCATGAATAGTTTTGTGGGGTTTCGGGTGCAAAAAATACATTAAAAACTTGCCAGTATAACTGCTCCGCAATTGTAAGTGCACACTTTGGTAAGATTAACTACGTTCACATGCCTGTACACCCATCACTGAGATTCCAAGACATATTTATCACCCCAAACGGCAACTCTGCACCCACTGATCCACAGCCTCCCGCTCCTCCATGACCTCTCATCTATGTCTGACTCTATAAACTTGACTCTTCCAGATACCGCATGTACACGGGACCATGTAGGGCTTGTCCTTCAGGATTAGCTGCTTCCACTTAGCAGGCGTCTCCTCCACGGCCCATCCATCCACCTAGGCATACAACCCATCCCTCCAGGAATGTGTCAGGATTGCACTTTTCTTTATGGCTAAGGTTCCTTGAGATGGTCTGAGTTCAACCCAGAACACAGTGTCCACGTCCCCAGGACTGTGAGCCCCCAGGCTCTGCAGCTGGGCAAAGTAGTGGCCCTGCGAAGTTAAGCTGCCTGGCTTTGGGTGAGAGGCACTGAGTGATCAGGACACTTACTGGGTCAGCAGAAAAAGATGGGGGAGCTGCCCGGAGCAGAGGGAGACAGAGGGCCCCCTGGCTGATCCACCTGGGGAGTAAGTGGTGCCATTCTCCATACACTGGGCACTCAGCACGACATCCCCACCTGACTGTACTCAGCACCTCCAGAACAGTGTTTGATCACCTGTCCCCCTTGCATGCTGCTGCCACCAGCAGGGGTCCACCAGACAATAGGGGCTCTCCCAAAAGGTCTCAGAGGCCCCACAGGACTTTCCCCGCTCTATGCAAAGAGGAGAGCAGGATGGAGCTGGCGGGGGAGGGCACTTACTTCATGATCAGAATGTAAAACACATACAAGATGATGAGCACCAGGCCTTCCCACCTGAAAGAGAGGAGGGAGAACCGGTTGGTGGGTGCAGGGTGGGTGACAGGTTGATGTGTCCTCCTCTCCCCTGGCCCCAGTGCCCAGCCCCGGACCAGGCCAATGAATGTGACGTCCCAGCTTGAGGTTGCCTCACTACTGACAGCCCTTGTGGTGACAGAGAAAGAAGGCTGAAGGATCTCCTCAACTGCTGGGGTCCACAGGACTCAAGTAAAGCCCCATCCCAGAGACCTAGCAAAAGGAAGCACCAGGGTTGCCACACATCGGGGTCAGGGGACAAAACTCGGAGGAAACCTACAGTCACTCAAGAGTCTGTCAGGACCAGACAAGCTGTGGGTGCAGCAGGAAGAGCTGGAGGTCCCAGGGAGAGGTGGGGCAGGGCTCAGGGGCTTCCTGGGCTGTGCTGAGTGCAGTATCGTGTGCAGGGGGCTGCGGGGGGGGAGGGGGTCTAGAAAGCACTGTTGCTTGCAAATGCTCCCCATGAGGTTGCCTGTGCTTCTGACCACAGCCTCTGAGCTTCTCTGTTCCTGTGACAGATGCCTAAGAAGCCCCTGTGTGCCTGGCGTGGGCCACAGTCTTGTGGGAAATGCTTCTTTTACTTCCAGGGAGCCTGCAGACCACTGAGTCATGACCCCAGCTCCATCTGCACTTAAGGAAAATGAGATTGAGGCTGCAGAGGCTTCATGAGGCCCCACAGCAGGTTAGGGGCCAGGACGAGAGCAGAACCGGGCTTCTCTGGGTGCACAGCACACAAGGGATGCCCTGGTCTGTTTCGTCTGAGTACTCCCACCAGGAATGACCCTCTGGTTCGCGGTGACAAGCAGGAAAATTGCGTGGCACACGAATATGACCTGTACGCCTGCGCCCTGGGATGCAGCCACTGCCAACTTGTTCCTCAGAAGTTTGTGCTTTGTGTATCTTAAGGATTTAGTTCCTACCTGGATGTGCTAAAGATGAGTTCTTGTATTTTCTTTTTAAACATTTAAAAAATTTTAATGTTCTCCAAGTAAATATTACTAAAGAAAATATTAAAAAGCACTCTTCTATAAAAAATAAGAAAATTTTATAGTAAAATAACTACAGAATGACCACAGTTAATAATACACTGTCATAAGTTTTTAAAAAATGTATTTTAGTACAGCAACTACAGAGTCTCACTACATAGATGGGACTCGTAGTGATCCTTCTGTTTTCAGCCTCCCAAGCTCTGGGCTTACAGGCGCGCGTCACCTAGTCCAGTCTCAGGCACTATGTCAGCACACCCTGGGGGCAGGGCCCGCACGGCCTGCTGCAGATCGAACCCCAGTCCACGTGCCTGTCTGAGAAGGCATTTTTGTCCCTGAGCTACCTGGCCAGTTCTATGTATATCACAATTTTTAAAGGAATGGCCAAGGTCTATATATATTTTCTTCTAAAATTTCTTTTTAAAAATTCCTTTTGTAAAATATGGTGGCACATGTCTGTAATCCTAGTACTCTGGGAGGCTGAGGCAGGAGGAACATACATTTGAGCCCAACCTGGAAAGCTTAGAAGACTCTGACTGGGGGCTATAGCTTAGGGAATAGACCCTGGGTTCAACACCTCGAAAACACACACACACACACACACACACACACAATTTGATGCTGACAGACATTCACTTCACCGGAGACTGATTTTCGCACACGCCCAAGGCGCAGCTCTGGTGCGGCGTGCTGTTTTCTCTGGACCAACAGTGGTCTCTGACACTTACAACCCCACTCACTGCCCTGTCCTGACCTCGGCCCCAGCCCATCCCCAGAAGAGCTGTGAGACTGGATTCCCCTTGTACAAAACACTCCGGCGTTGTTCTCATTGTTTCAGCTCTATAGTAAATCTTGGCGTTTGGCAGAGCGGGAATGCAGAACGAAACCATTTTTCTCATTTAGAAAGGATAAAGTCAGGACTACTTATGACAGCAGCCTTTCCCAAGTTATACGCTTAAGTTTATAAAAATGATTCTAAAAAAGATTCTGTAAAATCTACGAAGGAAGATGCTGGAAATTAATAGCCCTTTCCTCCCCCACCAAAAAAGTGATATAAAATAAACTTAAAGAAACTTACCACACAATTTCTTCATCATAGATAAACTAGAAGACAAAAGAAACAACGGGAGACCCATTTATTCCAAGTAAAGAACAATGCAGACCCTGAAACACTCACAGTGGCCTTGGGCACATTTTACAGGAAGCAGGTCTCCTGTGTTTCTTGCCAAGCAGGTGCTTATGCCGCTGAGCTATACCCCCAGTACCCCTATGTGTTTCTCAGTGACCATGCTCAGCCGGCAGCCAGGCTAGCTGTGTGCTGTGACCTGTGGCCCTGGCCTGATGGGGTCTTCCCAAGAGATGTGGCCTGGGCTTTGTTACTGTCTGTGCTGCCTCTGGGGGCTAAGTGGGAAGGAATCTCCCCTCCTCATGGGGACAGAGTTGCTAAACTCAAGAAATCTCAGACTGAAAGGCATCTATGTGTTTATTTCAGTACATATGGGATGTGTGTGTGGTGCATATGTGTGTGGTAACTCTTCAGAATTCCAAAGCAAAAGATCCAGCTTGTAGAACAGAAGAGGAGTCACAGTGGGGACAGTGGCACCACTCACTGTGAGCGTTAAGTGGAGGTGTCAACTTGCCTAGCCCAGATGGCTAGTACGGATTATTCCTGGACATGGCTATGAGGGTGCTTCTGGAAGAGACTGACAATTGGATCAGACCAAGTAAGGAAGGCCTGTCCTCACCCAACCACCTCATCAGCTGAGGGGCAGAGAGACCAAGAAGGCAGAAGAAAAGTGATTCTGTACTTGTGGTTTGGCCCTGTCTCCTCTGCCTCTGTCTCTGTCTCTTCCTCTTCCTATCTAGGAGCCAGAGAACCTTCTTGCTCCTGCTGTTGGACTTGAGAATTCCAGAGACCTTGGACTTTGGACTCCAGGACATGCACCTGTATACCCCTGAGTTCTCACACCTTTGGCCTAGCCCGTGCTACAGATCTTCCCCAGGTCTCTAGCAGGCAGAGAGCATTGTGGAACTTCTTACCCTAAAATCACCAGAGTCAATACCAAACAAGTCTCACTGCTGGTCCATACCCCTCACATCCATCCATCCATCCATCCATCCATCCATCC
>NW_004524646.1:6276718-6293103 GCF_000260255.1 Octodon degus
GAAAGGATAAAGTCAGGACTACTTATGACAGCAGCCTTTCCCAAGTTATACGCTTAAGTTTATAAAAATGATTCTAAAAAAGATTCTGTAAAATCTACGAAGGAAGATGCTGGAAATTAATAGCCCTTTCCTCCCCCACCAAAAAAGTGATATAAAATAAACTTAAAGAAACTTACCACACAATTTCTTCATCATAGATAAACTAGAAGACAAAAGAAACAACGGGAGACCCATTTATTCCAAGTAAAGAACAATGCAGACCCTGAAACACTCACAGTGGCCTTGGGCACATTTTACAGGAAGCAGGTCTCCTGTGTTTCTTGCCAAGCAGGTGCTTATGCCGCTGAGCTATACCCCCAGTACCCCTATGTGTTTCTCAGTGACCATGCTCAGCCGGCAGCCAGGCTAGCTGTGTGCTGTGACCTGTGGCCCTGGCCTGATGGGGTCTTCCCAAGAGATGTGGCCTGGGCTTTGTTACTGTCTGTGCTGCCTCTGGGGGCTAAGTGGGAAGGAATCTCCCCTCCTCATGGGGACAGAGTTGCTAAACTCAAGAAATCTCAGACTGAAAGGCATCTATGTGTTTATTTCAGTACATATGGGATGTGTGTGTGGTGCATATGTGTGTGGTAACTCTTCAGAATTCCAAAGCAAAAGATCCAGCTTGTAGAACAGAAGAGGAGTCACAGTGGGGACAGTGGCACCACTCACTGTGAGCGTTAAGTGGAGGTGTCAACTTGCCTAGCCCAGATGGCTAGTACGGATTATTCCTGGACATGGCTATGAGGGTGCTTCTGGAAGAGACTGACAATTGGATCAGACCAAGTAAGGAAGGCCTGTCCTCACCCAACCACCTCATCAGCTGAGGGGCAGAGAGACCAAGAAGGCAGAAGAAAAGTGATTCTGTACTTGTGGTTTGGCCCTGTCTCCTCTGCCTCTGTCTCTGTCTCTTCCTCTTCCTATCTAGGAGCCAGAGAACCTTCTTGCTCCTGCTGTTGGACTTGAGAATTCCAGAGACCTTGGACTTTGGACTCCAGGACATGCACCTGTATACCCCTGAGTTCTCACACCTTTGGCCTAGCCCGTGCTACAGATCTTCCCCAGGTCTCTAGCAGGCAGAGAGCATTGTGGAACTTCTTACCCTAAAATCACCAGAGTCAATACCAAACAAGTCTCACTGCTGGTCCATACCCCTCACATCCATCCATCCATCCATCCATCCATCCATCCCACTATCCATCCATCCATCCATCCATCCATCCATCCATCCATCCATCCATCCCACCATCCATCCATCCATCCATCCATCCATCCATCCATCCCACCATCCATCCATCCATCCATCCATCCATCCATCCATCCATCCATTTCTTGCTTATTAGTTTTGTTTCTCTGGGGAACCAACTAATTAATACATTCAATGACTCCTACGCAGTATCTAGCACAAGGCACAGATACATTCTCTTTCTTCGGTTGGGGGAGGACTCCATGATGATCATCCCAGCATCCTCCAGTGTGGGCAGGAAGATTGGGGGGAACCTGTTCCCATCCGTCTGATCTTGGACACACATGGGTCCCGACATATGCAGCCAGGAGAGGCAGGGAATGTTTTCTGGACTTAGGGGCCCACTGGGTCCCTCTCCTGCCTGTCATAGTGGGCAGGACAGCCAGAAGCTGGTTCAGGAAGTCATTTCTGAGAAAGTCACCAAGTCAGGCATCTTCGACAGCCTTCCGAAGGCAAGGCTCTGAGGAAGGACCACGCAACACAGCAGATGCCTAGACCATCTCTGCAGAAGCGAGGGAACATTTACAGGGATAGTTTTAGCACTTTTACCCCAAGGGGGGCCACTGGCACTGAGTGGAAGTGAGGAACAGATGTGAAGTGGTGTGAGGCACATGAGACAGTTCTCATGCGCAAACTTTCTCCACATTTGGCACGTCTTAAATGTCCTGATAAATATTCAGTTAACTGAAAAACAATGACCTGAACCTTGAACTTGACTCTAACTTACAAATCAAAGTATTTTTACAGAGTTTTAGAGAATGCTGAATTTGCTAGTAAAGTTACTGTCCTGTAAAGGATGAGTGTATTTCGGTCTGTTCAGATTTTTAGCAGGAGCCACTCACTATTTTGGAAACATGCCATGCTGCCAGCACCACCTAGGGCTTCGGCCTAACCCGATGGACATCTGTCTGCATTTGCAAATGAATTCAGAGATTGTGGGGCAGCAGTTACTTCAGTGGATCCTCTACCGCCTTAATGCTGAGACATTTATGACTGAGAGATTATTTTACTATACATGAAGTTTATTTCTTCCTCATGGTACAGTTGGGATACTACATCAGCTTTTTTTGGTTTGTTTGTTTATGTATTTGGTACAGGATCTCACTATGTAGCTCAGACTCATAGTGATCCTCCTGTTCTCAGCCTCCCCAGTTCTGGGATTACAGGCGTGGCCATCATGCTTGGCTACACTGACTTTTTTTGAAGTTGTCTTTAGTAGACTATTTCACCCAGCACTTTAATTTTGGGGATGTGGTAGGCAGCTCTAAGATGGCTCACTGACTCCACTGGCCGGCACTCATGCCTCCTGATTGTGGGCCAGACCAGTGACTTCTTCTAATAAAGAGAAGGGGGCTCACTTGTGATGTGAGGAATAAAAAGACTGTGGCTTCCATCTTGGGGTCTTGTCACTCTCAATCCGAGGGACAGCCCCCTGCGAGCCACACTTTGGGACCACGGGCAGGGCCCGAGGCCAGCCAGTAGCCATGTTTGGCCCTGAGCTCCTGCTATGTGGGTTGACACCCCAACTGCACGGACCCTGCTGAGGCACTCCCAGATTTCTACCCCAGTGTTGATAATCTTAAACTGCCAAGTTCAGGGGAAATTCATTACCCGGCAGTAGCTAACAAATACATGGGCCTCACTGTCATATAAATTGGCTGCACATCTCGTGAGGTTGAAAAATGGTATTTCTTACTCTAAAGTCTACATATGCCCTCATGCCAACACTTCAAAGCTCTTTCGGGTCAAGAATATTCCCCTATGGATGATATGTTCCTTGGCAGTATGTCTCACTGTCATGTGCCATGATGTCACCCCCCACACTAAAGGATCCCTGGGACCACTGATTGGGTTCCTCGGCCTTTTCTCCCTTTCTGGCTCCAGCCTGGCTTCCGGCTGCCCTCTCTACTGACTCCCAGCTGTCCTTCCGCTCTTGCTCTTTGGTGGCAGAGAACCCAGAGAGCTCAACTGAGATCTTGGTCTGGCAAAAGAGCAAATGGCCTACAGGGGATGAGGAGGGACTCAGAGGAGCACAGTCACTGAGGTCCCCACAAGGACCATACGGCATGTGCTTTGCCCTTTCCAAGACCTTTGTGCCAGGAAGCTGGTTCCTGGATTCGTCTGATAGCCAAAATGATGTCAGGAGTGGGAAGGGGAGGCAAAGTGGAGGCAGAGGGGTCTGTGGGCTGGCCACTGTGACCAGAGGGCAGAGCCAGCACATGCCATTGTTGACTATTGGCAACGGAGTTAGAGACCGAGACAAGCAAGGGTCTTGTGCCTTTGTAGGGTGCTGGGCAACCTGATGCCTGAGGCCAGGGGGTGACTCACTGCGATAAGCACGATGACAGAGAGTGTGTAGTACACGGAGTCTCGGCACACGGCCCACCATGTCAGACGGACCACCTGCAAGCAGAGGTGGCAGCTGCTATAGGCTGGTGGCCGGAAGTGTGCAGTAACCACCCAGACCCCTGCCAGTGCAAGAACAAGGCCCATGGGCTCTCTCAGGTCACCCAGGAACCTTCATGGTATTTGTGGAAGAGGATGGAACCTAATAATGTTCTCAAGCAGGAGTACAATGGCCTTAGTCCTCTGAGGTGATGACTGAGTGCACTTTCAGCAGAAGCTAGCCAAGGCGGAGATAGGAGGTGCTGCTGGTCCCTTTCACAGTCCCCTTTGGAGCGATCAACCACCCACTGAGCCAGGCAGGGCTAAGTGTGAGCCTGTCTGCCTCTGCTGGACTGTGACGCTACGGAAAAGGCACCACCAACAAGCCAGCTTCATGCCTGCAGGAGGCCGAAGCTGGTCTCGCTAGGGGACAAGGTCACAGCAGCACTTGTGTGTGATCACCACCAGTGAGCCTGGGGACTGGCCAAGGCACGATACTACTCATGCCCGTCAGGCCTCCAGAGTATGCAGGGGAAGGGACATGGATGACACTCGCCCCAGGAGCAGACCAGCTCAGAGGGGGAAGCCAGTGCCTTGGAGTGGCCAGGGTGGCCTTGGCTTGGTGTCCCACTGCCACCCTTCCAGAGAAGCTTGTCTCACACAGAGCAAGCACTGCCGCTCTGGGCTGCCAGGCCCTCCGCCCACCTGGCCAGCGAAGAGCCCACACACTCCGATGATGCAGAGGATGTTAAACACCGCGGAGCCCACGATGGTTCCCACCCCGACATCTCCGTGGGTGATGAAGACACCTAGAAGGGGAGAGACAGGAGGCTGGTGTGGTGGCACACACCTGTAATCCTGGCACTCTGGGAGGCTGAGACAGGAGGATTGCAAATTCTATCCAAGCTGGGGCAACTTAGCAGCTTAGCAAGACCTTGTCTCAAAACAGAAAAAAATAGAAAAAGGGCTGGGGATGCAGCTTAGCGTGGAGGCCCAGGCTTCAGCCCCCAGCACAGTCATAAAGACAATAAAACAGAAAGAAGGAAGGCAGAGACATACATCCTAGGCTCTTGGCTACATGGGCTGGCCCACCTGTGCCTCACTTTCCCCACACGGAGCGAAGTAGGTCCTTAGTGTCAAACACAGCACTAGGAATGTAAAGTGCAAAACCAGCCAGGAGGGACCGCCCAGGCAGCAGCTCCCCAATGCTTCCAGACTTTGCACAGCTCTTTACAGGTGCAATGGCATAAAATTCACCTACTTTATGAATATAATCTAGTGCCTTAGGCAGTGCATGGAACTGTGTCCCTCAGACCGGGGTCTAATTTGGGAGCATCCCCATCATCCCCAAAGGAATCTCACGCCCATGAGCACCTGCACCCTGAGGAACCACCGAGCCACTTTCTGTCGCTCTGGCTTCCTGGGTCTACAGACAAGGAGCCCAGGCTCTGAGCTAACAAACGTCCCGCCGTTGTGGGCACTGAGCCTGCATCTTACCGATGATAGAGGCAAACAGCTCCGGAGTCGAGCTTCCCGCAGCCATGAATGTGGCTCCAGCCACATCTTCACTGAGATGAAGTCTCTGAAACAGAAGGAAACCTGGGCCCTGAGAGTGTGCCATGGGGCAGTGGACCGGACACTCGGGCATTCAGGGGGCTGGGATGTGGGAAGCATGGGGAACTGAGCCTGGGTCGAGGGGCAGGGCCACCTCTCCTCCCTGAGCACCAGCCGCTCACCACTGGGTCTTCAGCTCAGAAGTCCCATCCCTCCCTGAGCGGCCTACTTCCTGTTCCTCTCTTTGCTCCTGACTCAGTAATGTCCCCTTGGCGAAGCCTTTCCTGGAGCCCCAGAGCCAGCTGTTCCCTCCGTGGCCTGCTTTATCTTTCCTTATTCAAACACAGATCGGAAGATGAGGGCACGTGGTACACACACTTGCTTCCCACTGGACCACGAGGGCAGGGATCCTGTCGTCTTTGGATTCCCAGCTCCACAAGAGTCCACCAGTCCACAGCTCCCCAGGCTGTGCTGTCTAGTACCTGTCTCCAGGGCCCCGTACAAAAAGATCAGGGCTGTGGAACTTGGTCCCGGCACATGACTGACTCTTGCCCCCTGGATGCCTTTGCCATGGCCAGCTTGGCACCCAGCTGCTCACGGAGACTCAGAGCTCCTGTCCCCAGGGCTGATTGGCAGGAGACAAGGCTAGGGACACTTTGGCCATGCCCCTGTGCTCGGTGAGGCCACAGTCAGGCCCTGAGGTCTGCACTCTGATGTAGAATATGGACTGAGGCTTGCTGGGTTCCTCTCTAAGTATCACAGGGCAGGCCTGGGTTCTCGGGCCACCAGGAAGCCCTGGACCAGCATACCCTCTTCCCTGAGCAGCTGACTGCAGAAGGGGCCCTGAGTCAGAGCTTTGGGCTAGATACAGCCTGGGATCTCAGCACTGATCCCCAAGGTGGAAGCCCAAACACCTGAACCCCACCAAAAAGTAGGGTCCCTCAGAACAGTCTCTGCCACCAAGGCACCTCCAAGAGCTTTCAGAACAATGCAAACTGCTCTACCTCCTGTCTTCCCTCCTCCTGGCCTCTGCCTGGCCTGTTCCTTCCCCCTAGAAGGTCCTTCTCTCCCTGCCTGCTTGCTGAAATCCCTCCCGCTTCTGAAGTCTGGACCTCATACCACCTCCTCCTTGAAGCAGCCCCAGCCTTCTCCCAAATACTGCTGCCCCTCCTTCCCTTGGGCTTCTTATCCTCTGATGTCTCACTCATCCCCTTGGCCTCATAGGGGGCTAAAACCACCATGCTTGCTCACCTCTCCATCCTCAGAGATGCAGGTAACCCTGGAGGGTCCCTAATACCCAGCCCTGGGCCTCAACCCACCCCTCCAGGGGCTTCTCTCAACCCCAGGGCTCAGCCCTGCTGCTGCGGCACCCCAAGGACCTCGGCCTAGCAGGAGTCTGCCTGTCCCTGAGTGTCCCCTCTAGGGGCAGCCACAAAAGCAGCCCACAGCCCACTTCATGGGGTCCTCGGGGGTTCCCCGTGCGTTAGCATCTGGTGGCTCCATCTGAGGGTGGGAGAAGCAAGGGCAGTGGGGGGAGGGACAGGCCTCTGTGTACACTGCCAGGTCACCATTATGAGGACCCAGGTCCAAAGCGACCAGTCTCAACTCTGCAGTGATCTGAGCTCCCCAGGCTGTGCTGGCAGAGAGTGAAGTCTTAGGAAGCCCCTGCCCCTAACAACGCATGCTCCCAGCTCAAGTGTCACCACACTGGCATGGCCTCAGATCACGGGATGTAGGGTGCCAAGACCTCAATGAAGGGTGGTTCCCTTCTCTGGCCAGAAGACAAGACTGAGGCAGAGGGAGGAAGCAGACTCAGTCTTAGGCATGAGGAAAAATAAAAAGAAAGCTAAAGAATAACAACTAGAGGAAGAATGTAGCG
The DNA here is from genome assembly GCF_000260255.1 of Octodon degus. NCBI lineage: Eukaryota > Metazoa > Chordata > Mammalia > Rodentia > Octodontidae > Octodon > Octodon degus. Next base: position 6,283,819 of record NW_004524646.1, read on the forward strand.
GCTTGCAAAGGTTGGGGAAGGGAAACCCGCTGCCACAGCTCAGCATGCCAGGGAACCAGGGAACACAGGACCCCACCTGTGGCCTGCCCCCAACCCCCTGCAGGGTGTGGGGAATGTACCCACGTGAGTGCAGGCCTGCCTGGGCTCCCTCACGGGTCAGGACTGGTACACGTGGTGCACTGATGCTAGCATTCTGCATGGTGACTTCACACTGGCTTCAGGGCCACCTCAGGGCCAACAACAGGGGCTTGGTGTGACAGTCTTCGCCACCAGATGGCCCCCCACACTAGCCCTAGCTTTCTCACCCCACCATTTACATGTTATCTGTCCTCTATCATTTCAGGGCTTTGCCAAAGGTCCCAAATCCCTCCCTCCTACCTCACAGATCTTCTCTAGAGATGGAACGAAGAAGTCATCGCACACTATGGCCAAGGCGTAGAACATGTAGAGAGCCTTTGAAGGAATTGAGACAGATGGGGTCAGTCTGGGTCCTGTCTCTGAGGGGACATGTCACCCAAGCCAGGCTGCTTGGACAAATGCCAGGAGACAGGAAAGCCTCCAACCACGGAGATCTGCTCACTATTTCCACAATGACAGATGGGGAAGCTGAGGCCCAGAAAGCAGAAGCAGCACTCTGAGCAGAGTAGGAATAACAACACAGGCCATGTGGCTTGTGAGCCTTCCGCTCGGTGGTGCTGAGACCAAGTAAGAAATATAACTTGGGTCTCCACTCCGATCCCTGGCACACCGCTTCCACAGCCCTTGGACCTCAGGGGTGGTGAGACACTCTTTCGTATGCTGATGAGATGGTAGGTAGCCGGGGCCCCTACAGAGCTTCGGGGTGACCCTGGTCACTGAAAGGCCAAGACAGAATTAGAGGGTTGGGGCTTCCAGCCCCACTGTCAGGGGAGTAGACAGAGGCTGAAGGCTGAGCTGGTTAGCAGTAGCCAAGGATGGCTCGGTCCTGCTTATGTAATGGAGCCTCCATAAACCCCCCAGAGGACAGGTTTAGAAAAGCTCTAGGCAGTTGGCTCACAGAGGTCCCTGGAAGGTGGCAGCCCCAGGGGGGCATGGAGATTCCACTCTTTTCCGCCACCTCACCCTGTGCATCTCTTCCTCCTGGCCAGGCCTCTGTACCCTGTATAACATCCTATGTAACAAAGGAGAAATAAGTACATGTCCCTTGAGCTCTGTGAGCTACTTTAGGACTGAAGAGGGGGACGTGAGGACCCCATGTGCAGACAGTTAATCAGTGTGGCCCCCTGGCACAGTGTCTGATATCTCCAGCGAAGGCAGGCTTGGGATTGAGCCTGTGGCCTTCTGGGCCTGGCAATGCCTCCAGGGAGATGGTGTCTGCACTGAACTGAATCCTGGGGCACCCAGTTGGTGTCTGCCTAAAAGCATCCTGGGTGTGGGAAACCCTACATACCGGTGACCAGAACACGCCAGTGGGAGACACACTTTATCCTCCCTGGCCGTTCTTAGAGAGACAGCTCTCTTATCTAGCACCAGAATCTATCCTTGAAAGGCCAGAGAGAAAGAATCTTCTAGAATCACCACTTCATGGGTCTAAAATGCTAGGCATCTTGCTGGCCCACTTCATTTGTCATGAGGAGTTTCCTTCTTCTCACTTATCTTCCTCACCCTGCTGGAGTGAGTGGCTGCTCTGTCCAGAGGGCCCAGAGCCCATGTGAAGACGCAGGTCATTCACACCGGGAGAGGTGTGCACACAGCTTCCTGGGCCTATGCCTTTCACTAACTCTCAGTTTCTTTATCTGTTTAATGGTGAAGTAAGAGCAGATGGGTACTTTTAAAGTGGTTTTCTAGCTAGAATCTCTGCCTGTTCTGTCCATTTCTCCATAGACACCCAGCTCTTCCTTTGTGCAGGCACTATCGTAGGCAGCAGGGTGACAGTGGTGAGGATGCCAGGAAAAGCCTGTCTCTTGTGACTTAACTTAGTGAAGGACAAACACCAACTGGTAATGATGAATCTGTAACAATCCAGAGACAGCAAAGGCCCTGAGGCAAGTGTGTGCCTGCTGCTGTGGAGGAACAGTAAGAGTGGGGAGGTAGAGAGTGGATAATGTGAGGCTGGGGGAGGGGCCAAGCTAGGCTAACAGGAAGGAGATGGGTTTTACTGTGAAGAAAGGTGTTCATGGCCTGTTGGCAAAAAAAAAAATGACCAGGCCAAAACACTGCTTCTCAACAACTTCATGATGATGAGCTGAGATGGAGTATAGCAGAAGATGCACTAACTATGGCCACGGCACCTGAGGCAGGTGTTTCCTAGGGTCCGAGTGTGACTGTGCCTGGATTTGACTCCTTATCTTTTGGGCTGCAGCAAAAACAAAACCAAGACTGAGGCTGAGAGTAAGGGGAATGAGGGACAGAGAGAGAGAGCCTGACCTCAGTCTTGTGAGGCTGACTGGAATTCACACCCACAGCAACACCACTTCTCAGGCAAAGTATGAAAAGCTTTGTGGGGCTGCAGACAAAATGGCTGCCTGGCTGAAGCCTTTCTGCTAGCCAATGAGGAAAAGTTTCTTTGTGAAGGGCCAGGGTGGAAAACTGCACTTTCTGGGCCAGTCTTTGTTGTGACTGCTTTGCTCAGGTGGATCTGAGGATCCCTAATATGGGTGTGGCTGTGTTTTAATAAAACTTTATTTATAAAGCCAGGAAGTAGGCTGGATTTAGCCCTTCAGCTATATTTGGTAACCCCTGCTCTAAAGAGTGTCTATAACATCACTGAGATAGAAAATAAGAAAAATTTTGTCACAGTCAAACCAGGACTTTCAGAAGTCAAAGTCCAAGGACTTTGGGAGCAGTTGGTTAAATTCATGCTCCTTTAGTGAAAAGTGAAGGAGTATAAAGCCAAATACTCTGGAAACATAACTTCATTGCAGAAAAAAAAAATACAAAGGCCTATTGTTAAAAACATACATCATTCTAAATTCTCATTTTCACTGGTGGCTTGTTCTGTTAATTAAAAATTCATTCATTCTTTATTCTCTGATTGTTGCTCTCTGTATGAAAATTCCATATTCCATTTTCTTAATTATCTCTTTAAAAATACTAATATTTGGTTGGGTATAAATATATAAGCAGACAGCTCTAGATGGTTGGCAAGTGTGCTGTGGCTGATTTGAAGCAGAAAAGTCAACCTGGATCAATGTTTCCCCACACCATTCAGTAGAGTCCAATAATAGTTCCTATAAAGGACTAGAAAGTAAGTACTTTTGGCTTTGTACATCATGTTGCCCCTGATAAAACTGTCCTGCTCTGCCACTGAAGCTCAAAGGCCATTATGGCTAGCACAGCCATGACTGGGAAGAGACTATGTTCCAATAAAACTTTATTTATAAAAACAGGGTGTTAGATCTGGGTGGGGCTAGAGTTTGTCTACACTGACCCAGGCAGGAGACCTGTAATTTAAGTTCAACTCAAATTCCTTTTTGAGCGGTTACTTGAACTCTTCCACGTGTCATCAGGGTCTGACTATGAGGGGAAGTTTTAGAAGGGTATAAAAGATTTTAAGTACAGTTACACTGACATGGTATACTTTAGAGGTGGTTGTGGGAATCGTGGTGATCCACATACATGGAGGACTCACGTGCCAGCTGGTGTCTAACATACTTGGACACATGCCCACCCAGGCTTACACACAGGGAATAGGTGGTGACATCCCTGTCTAATGAAAACAGAAAATGGGGCATGGGAAAGAGCCCCATTCTGCGTGAGCTCTGGGGCCACCAGCTGTGTGTGTGACCTGGGCAGGTCACTAAGCACATTTAAAACATGGACAAAGTGGACCTTTCAGTATCTGCTCTCCTCTTAGAGCTGCCAAAAGGCCAAACAGGTCTGGGATGTGCATGGCTCTGCCACACTGTGTAGACAGTCTTCCCCACCCAGAGCTTAACGAGGTCACAGCCCAGGAACACCTACACCGAGGATATGCAGCAGGACAGCTCCATGTTGCCGCTCCTTATTGGAGAAGAGGTCCGCGGGGAACTCATGAATCGCTGGAAGAGAAGAAAAGATAGCAGAGTGTTAGGCGCCAAGGTCCTGGGACAAACTTCATGTGAGCCTGCAGAGACCACTGAGAAACGACAGAGCCCATCCGGCTTAACAGAGCAGTGGGAGGGGCAGCTGTTTCTCAGTCAGGGGAACCAGTGCTCTTGGGTAAAGCTTCCAGATATGGCAAGTCCCTGACTCACAAATGAGTCCTGCCTCAGGGGAATGTTCCTAAATCAGATTAATTCCTGAGTCCAGCAAAGTCAGTATTATACACCTTTGACACAAATATACAATATAAGCATAGAAAAACCAAAAATATACACAAATCTGTAAATAAGCTCTTTACTTTTAAGCACAGTAAGCACACATAGTTCAACTGTGACAGTGTCCAGCAGACACGTGAGCTACTTCTGCGACTTATTTGCATCTACAAATGTTGGTAATTTGAAGCCCTTTAGTATCTGTGAATGCTTGCAGCACAAATGCTTGCACTCTGGGGACTCTCTGGTGTGTGTACAGATAGTCCAGTACCTTAGCATCAATTAAGTTTTAGGTAAGTTCTGTCCTTGGTAAATACAGTCGAACTTAGGAATGAGCTCTGCTCCTGGAGAATGTGTGTGAATTGGATATGTTCATAATGCAGGCACTTGAGTCTTCTACAGCGCACCCATGAGAGTTTGCATCTCAAATGTTTCTAAGTGGGGGACTTACTGTAAAACATTTTGCATGCACCAGGATGGCTACAGCCCCAAAGACAGACAATAACAAGTGTTGATAAAGACGTGGGGACAAGGAAAGCCTCATCCATTGGTGGTGGGAAATCGAAATGTGACAGCTTGGGGCTTACCACAGAACCCAGCAAATCCACTTCTGAACATGATCCCGGGTAACTGAAAACACACGTCCACACAAAGTCTGCTCACAAAAGCTCACAGCTATATTGTTCATAGTAGCCAGAAGGCGGAAACAAGCCAAATCAAATATGTAGGATTTGAGACCCAACTCTCCAGCTCCTAGCAGCTCTGAGCAACTTGTCTGCCCCAGAGTGCTTCTGGGTAATGGAAAGCTTAATCTTCCCCACCTGCCCTAGCTCCTGAGATGAATGGGGAGAAGCCACTTCCATGAACAAATTCCATTTCTACAGTCCCCAGTAAGATATTCCCGAACCTGTACTGCTCCATATCATACAGAAATACTGGATGCTTCTGGAAGACAGTGATTCATCCCACCCGGTTCACCACTGCCTCCTCAGTACCCAGATGAGGCCTGGCACAGAGTAGGTTCTCAATAAACCTTAATCAGTTGAATAGCCAATGGTAAAATACTAACAAAAATAACAACCTAGGTCATCTCATCCTATTAGAATGCTCTTACCCTTGTCAAACATCTCATGCCTGGAATGCCACCAGGTTTATGGTAGGAAACTGAGAAAGCCCTGTTAAATAATGTCCAGGCAGGAATTCCTTATCTGGAAAGAGAATTTGATGCTAAACCCTGAAACCAAAGGTGTCCCTATTCTATGGCATTTTTTTTTTTAACATCAGAGTTATGCAAGAACAGAAAGCAGCAGTTCCTCAGGCGCCCAGAAAGGTTCATACTTTGTAACATGCATTTCATGAGGCCAGGTGTGGTGGCACATGCCTGTGATCATGGCACTTGGGAAGCTGAGGCAGGATGGTTGTCATAGGCCAGCCTGGGCTATAAAATAGGTTCAAGGCAAGCCTGGACTATGTGGCAAGACCCTGCCTCAAAAAACAAAAACAAAAACAAAAACAAATCCAAGGGCCATGAAGGTAGCTCAGTGGTCTAAGGGCCTGCCTAGACAAACACAAAGCTCCAGATTCAATCCCCAGCACCACATGCCATGCAGAACCTGCCCCGGGAGCACTGAGCTGGCCACCAAGACCAGGTGTGGTGGCACACACCTGTAATCCCAGCACTGGGGCGGCCATAAACAGGAGGATCACTACAAATCTGAGCTGCATAGTGAGATCCTGTACCAAATACGTAAAATTAAACAAGAAAAAGAAAAAACAATTGTTGAAAAATAGATTCTTTCACTTTTCTTTTTTTAAATCCAACTTCTGTAACAGAATCTCTGCTATCAGTCCAAGGGCATGCTTTGTTTCAAGGTTTGTCTGCACATAAGGAATTATAAAAGCAAACCTAGCGTTCCTCTTGCCAGGGTCTTGTTTCCAGAGAAATGTGCATCTGGGATGTTTCAGTGCAGATCAATAGACATTTCTGCCATGAGAATTCGAGACATTTCCTGATCTCCAAGCCAGTGCTGTGAGAGCTGGTGATTCATCCAATCCTACAGATTCTTTAGAGTAAGAATCAAGCCGCGCTGCCTCTCTACCTCTGAGGCTATATCTGTCACCTAGCCTTCCACAGGCCGAGGATGTGGGTTATAAATGGCTTTGCCCTTCACAGCGATGGACTTCTCTGTCAGCCCTGTTGCCTTGCTCTGTACCTCGGAGTGCATGCCGGTGACCACAGAGGACAGCAAACACCATCCATGATGGCATGGCCATCCTCACTATGGGTGGCATGACCTGGCATGGACATCAAAGCCTGCAGCAGGCAGAGGGCCACTCAGCCTCCTCAGCTGTGCTGATTTTACCAGAGAGGACTGCGGGTGACCTGCAGAGCTCCTGGCTGCTTCCCGCCTATGCTCACCCAAACTCCTAGCACATTCTGAATCCATGAGGCGGGAGCTGTGGCCACACAGGCCTCTGCTTCCAGGGGGTGCTGGGCATACGAACCAGAAATCCTGCTGCACCGTGGCTCACAGTCCTGGCTCAACTACTGGCAAGCTTGTCAGCTGACTCACTTCACCTCTCTGGCTCTCAGCCTCTGCAGCAGCAATAGCTGGAAAAATGTAGTGTGAGGGCCGATAAGACAGCTCAGCAGACTAAGCGCCTGCTTAGGCAAGTGCAGGGACCAGAGTTTAATCCCCCATACCACATGCCCCCCGGCCCTGACCCTGGGCATGCTGAGCCAGCCACGGAGACTGGGCGTGGTGGTTCACACCTGTAATCCCAGCACTGGGGAGGCTGAAAACAGAAGGCTCGCCATGAGTCTGAGCTGTGTAGTGAGACCCTGTACAAAATACATTTTTAAAAAAATGCAGTGTAATGACATGGCCATCCTCACTGTGGGTGGCATGACTTGGCATGGACATCAAAGCCTGCAGTAGGCAGAGGGCCACTTGGCCTCCTCAGTTGTGGGCTGGTACTGAGACCAGTCCACTCACCTTTTTAAGACAAAATCCTCCACAGAGTGCAAGGTTTGTTGGGGGATCCTGTCCCTCTACACTTGCCACCAACAGCAGCAACTTGAAAGTGTAGACAGGTCACATGTCCAGCATAGAAGCAGACAACTGAGGCTTCAAGGGGTGCCTCTGTCTCTTCAACCTCTGTGACCTGGGCATGTTGCTAACAGCTCTGGGACGTTCCCTCACCTAGGAGTGGAGATCACAGTGAGTCCTGGTGCTGTAAGGATTCAGTAAGGTAAGTCGGAGAACTGTCAATTTGTACAAGCATCCTGGCTCCACGGCTCCGCAGGATGGAGGATATGATGTATGAAGGCAGGAGAGAAAACAAAAGTGGCTTCGAGGGGAAAAGAAAGAGAGACACAGAGAACAAGAGAGAGCAATAGGCTGCCCAGGCCACAAGTGGGAGCAGTGTCATTGCCTGTCCCCAAAGAGACCTCTGCTCTCCTCCCACTGCCTGCTCTGATCAGAAGCTCTAGGCTGTCTCAAGGGCGTGATGCTCACATCTCTGCTGCCCAAATCCCTACCAGGGAGGAGGGAAGGATCAACCAGGCACACACATGGCTTTCGAGGTCATGCTTAAGCTTTTAAGCTGCAGAAATCCAGGGCTGGGGTGTAGGGAAGGGACAGATTTGTCTGCAGGGAGAGCTGAGATTAGGAAAGCAGGGATGATCCCAGAACCCCACAGATTTGGGGGGAGCAGGGAAAGGGGATGGAGGTGGGCCAGAGGAAGGAACCTACCCTCTGAGGTTCTTGCCTTTGGACCCTGATACCCAGAGGGACCTCTCCACCGCTGTCAGTCCTCTACATGCCCAGCTGTCCTTACACGCAGTATGCCTCCCTCCCATAGGATGCTCCGGACCATGTGCAGGGCTTTGGGGGTGCTGAGTGTAGGTCTTTTCTCCCAGCTGCTCTCCTGAGGAGGAGAAGCCTTAAGGGCCCTGGAGTCAAAGCATCTCTAATCCCCTCACATGCTAAGAATGTCAGAGTCCTGAAGGCACACTTGAGCTTTTTTGTGTATATGTGTGGCAGTGGTACTGAACCCAGGACCTCCATGTTGAGCCTTCTACCCAACCCTTTTTTGGCAGAACTGGGGATTGAACTCAGGCCCTTGCACTTGCCAGGTGAGCGCTTATTCTACTGAGCTATCTCCCCACCCCCTTTTTATTTTGAGACAGAGTCTCATTAAGTTGCTCAGGCTGCACTCAAACTTGCACTCCTCTTGCCCTGGCTTCTCAGAATGCTGGACTCACAGGCATATGACATCAGGGCCAGTGATATTTAAAGGATTGTTTACATACCAAAAGGCACAAAACAGTCCCAGGCTCGAGTGCTGACCACTGAAACCAGACTTGACGGTGCATGTCTCTAATCCCAGCGTTGGGGAAGCTGAGACAGGAGGGTCACTATGAGTCCCAGCTGCATAGTGAGACCCTGTATCACATAAATAAATAAATAAATAAATAAATATTTTTTAAAGGCACATAGATGATATTCTGAATTAATGTTGTCCCTTAGAGGCCTTATAGTTTTGCCTATATTGTTGCTGGTTCTCAATATGAATGAATTTATTCAATTGGTATATACTTTACAGATTCTGAGCTTTCCGGGAGCCATCAAACGAGATTCTGTGTACCCTTGGCATCTTGGGCAGGGCAGTTTCATCTCAGAGGGTGACCTAACTTCCGCAGCATATCACAGGTGTTCAGAAAGCAGCAGGCTGTGCTTTGGAGAGCAGTGATGTGCATGGTGTCTTGTAGTCAAGGTCACTTGTTACTCAGGACCCACTCACACAGAGTAAGGCGTCAATCATTATGGATCCTGTCACTCACTTCCCTTAGTCTCTTTGGAATACTTAATAGAAGTGATAGTTCCTTATTTACATAATAGTGAATGTGTGTGTGTGATGGGATGAGTAGACTTATCATCCATCCATGCATCCACCCACCCATACATCCATTCAGCCATGCATCCACCCATCTATCCATCTATCCATC
>NW_004524646.1:6293223-6299660 GCF_000260255.1 Octodon degus
CCATCCATCCATCCATCCATCCATCCATCCATCCATCCACTCCCCATGCATCCATCCATCCACCCACCCATCCATCCATCCATCCATCCATCCATCCATCCATCCATCCACCCCCATGCATCCATCCATCCATCCACCCACCCATGCATCCATCCATCCATACACCCATGCCTCTACCCACCCACCCATGCCTACATTCACCCATGCTTCCATCTACCCATGCTTCCATGCATGCATTCATCTACCATCCATGCATCTATCTACCCATGCATGCATGCATGCATGCATGCATCCATCCATCCATCCATCCACACATACATACATATACCCATGCATTTAGCCACCTACCCATGCATCTACCTACCCATGCATCCACCCATCCATCCATACATAGGGCGGGGGAGATGGCTCAGTAGAATAAGCGCTTCCCTGGCAAGCGCAAAGGCCTGAGTTCAATCCCTGGTTCTGCCAAAACAAAAACAAAAATAAAAACATCCATACATACGCCCATGCATCCACCCATGCATGCATGCATGCATCCATCCATCCACCCATGCATCCATCCACCCATCCATGCATCCATGTATTATACACCCAATAAAATTTAGTCTTTGTGGGGCACACTTCTACGATTCTGAGAAATGCATAGGGTCATATGCCACCAAACAAAACAATTCCATCACCCCCCCACCCCATTCTCTTGTGCTGACTTTTAGAGTCAATCCCTCCCTCCCTGCTCTCCAGCTTTTGTCAACCCCACAAGGGCCTTCTCCTTGTGGTCTTCTCCACAATGACCTATGAATGGAGTCATGTCATATGCAGCCATCCTGGTTGGCCTCTTTCCCTTAGAAACATGGATCCTGAAATGTTCTCACTTAGCTTCTTTGACCCTTCCTGCTTTTTCCTTGAATCAGTCTCCTGTAGGATTCCTGTTTCCTCTGTGATCCCTGAAGGCTGGTATTCTCCAAGCTTGTCTCAAACATCTTCTGTTCACTTTCCCTGGCTTTGACTTTCCAATCTCTGCAGACCCTTCCCAAGTTTCATTCTTTCCTGAGCACAAGACCTAACATATCTAGCAACCAGTTAAACATCAGCCCCTGGCAGTCTTAGCAGCAGCTTAACTCTATCTTCAGTGAATGGCCTGCCACCAATCTTCATTAGCAGGAAAGAAATCCCAGTGATGTCCTCAATGCTTCCTCTTCCCTTACACCTGAGAGGGGTGTAAAGGCCAAGAGGCATGCAACATCCAGGTCATCATCTTCTGTGACTCCTCCCATGGAGGACACTGGCAATGAGTACCAGGCTGGCCCTGCCTGGTCCCATACCATGAGTCTTGTTTCTCATTTTGAGGACTCCCTTGCAGCTATGGCTCTGACAATAAGATGGGTTCTGCCAACCTATAGGGCTTAAGAGCAGGAAGGAGGTACAGTGTACTTGCTGCCATTTCCTTGGGGACTCAAGACCACAGAGTCTCCCTGGGGGCTCTACTTGCCCACTGACTTCTTCCTGTCTGGGATGCTTTTTAATTTGATCATTTGATTTCCCGCTTGCCTTTGTCTAGTCAGGTTGCTATAATAAAACAGGCTAAACTGGGTGGCTTATAAACAACAGAAACTCATTTATGATGCTTTGGGAGGCTGGGACATCCCCAGAATCAAGGTCTGACTTTCCATGTCCTCTTATGGTGAAGAGAACAGGCAGCTCTTGGGACCACTTTCATAAGACCTTGATTTCAGCTGCAAAGTCAGAGTGAGTCCTCATGACCAAGTCATTCCTAAGGCGCCACCTCCTAGAGCCATCACTGTAAGGGATAAGTTACCCCACAGGAATTTGGCAAAGGACACAAACCCACAGACCCTAGCATTACTCCTTCGGCCTTTCCTGCAAGCTTGCAAGCATCTAACTCCCTGAATTAAATGTCTTCCTGTGTCCATTACTGAGGACACTTCTGTGTCCCACAGTGCACAGGGCGGATACAGCTGCTGCCACGTCCCCCAGGCCTCTGTGGGGCCTGGCCCGCCCACAGCTGCTGCCGCGTCCGTCCCTCACCACGCACCAACACCCTGCAGCATCTCTCTCTGGGCCACCAAACAAACTCCTTCCCTGGAGTCCCAAATCCTTTTCAGTCAGCTCCTGTCTGCTTCCAGCACAGCATCCACAGAGTCTGTCGACATGTACAGAACATAAACCCCAAACCTTGCCTATCCGGCCCTGCAGCCCCACCCTGGCCCTTTCTATATGGCCCCCAACTACAGCACAACGATTTTCTGAAGACAGAAGAACTTTGTCCACAGAGATGTGCTTTCTGCTAGATGTTGATCTTTCTTAAACTTTCCAGTTAGTTGATTCTCTTTAGGGAACATAAACTGTGAATTGATATTTTTTTTTTAAGAAACTGACTCCAAATTGCTTTTTACCCTGACTAAAAATAACCATGCAGTCAAAGCTCTGACGTATATTCTGAAACTAGGAAAACTAGATTGAAGGCTGAGGAGTCATTAAAATAGCTTCACATTCCAATTTATATAATGTGTGTGCTTTAGACACCACCCAGGCACCAGGAATCCAAAGCGAAAAATTGTGATTTTCCCACTTAATTCTCTTATTTAAAACAACTTTGCTGAGATCTAATACATTACGTGGGTAACAGTTGGCATGTTTCTGTTTTACTCCATCACCCTTCTGGTCCCAAACAGGAGTAAATATAATTAGATTAAATTATGGGCTTAACCAGCCTGAAAAGGAGTCTAAAATCCTATCTTTCTTTCAGTACATTCCTAAAGAGATTATGTACTGAAAAAAAAATATGATCAGAGGCCTCAGGAATAGGATTGTTCTTTCCAAGAGCAGCCACATGGAACTGTACAGCTGGACCAGGCCCCAGATGCTACGTGGCTCAGTTCTCCACCCAGGAGGGGGCTCAGGGCCGTTGATGTTACAGGAGCGGTGGTTTCCCGGCCCCTGCTTGCCAGGGGAGAACACTGCTGTCCAGAGAGCTCAGTTGCTCTCCCTGGCCTCAGAGAGGGCCACACACCTGCAAGAACACGAATACAGCCCCCTGCAGTCCCAGCGGCAACCACGCAGGGAGCCGCCACTTGTGCAGCTATTGGGCCCTGCGGTCAGGGCTCGGTCAAGGCCCTCAGCCTTGCTGTTGTTGGCTTCACTTCCAACCAAGCTCACCAGCTGCAGTTTGGGTCCTGAATGTCCCCAAAGGTTCATGTGCTGAGGCCTGGGCCCCAGGGAGACACTCTCGAGAGGCGCGGACTTTGTAAGAGGTGAGGCCCAGTGCAGGGCCCTCGGTCACCGCACTGGTGTCCTCGAGGGGACCCGTGACCCCCACAGCCCTTCCCTTTGCTCTGTCTTCTGGCAGTGAGGCAAGTGGCTGTGCCTCACCATGTGCCTCTGCCCATGACGTGCTGTCCTGCCACTGGCTCCATCCCAGACTGGATCTTACAATACTAGGAGCCAAAATACAAGCTTTTGTTTATAAACTAATTACCTCACACAGTTTGTCACAGTGAGGGACAGAGGTCTGTACAGCAACCAGAGAGAGCCGAAGGCTGCTAGCAAGAGCTGAGGGCTCTCCCGATTCACATCTCCTCTTACCACCGAGAACCTGACGCTAAGGTCCTATTTGGAAATAAGGAACTACTGTTTTCTTGTGCTACCAAAACAAATTGTCAAAGACTGAGTATTTTTTTTTTAATGTATTTAGTACAGGATCTATAGGGTCTCACTACATGGATCAGACTCGTAATGATCCTCCTGTTTTCAGCCTCCCCAGCGCTGGGATTACAGGTACGTGCCACCATACCCAGTCTCAGTCTCAGTGCACCCTGGGGGCGGGGCCAGCACGGCACACTGGGGATTGAACTCCGGTCCTGCATCTGCCTAAGCAGGCGCTTTAGTCCACTGAGCTATCTGGCTGGCCCAAGACTGAGTATCTTAATCAAGGGAAATCATGTTCTCATGCTTCTGGAGGCTCTAAGCCCAAGAACAAGGTGCTGACTGAACTGACTTCTGGAGAGAGCTCTCTGGCGACCTGCAGACAGCCACCCTCTCTGTGTGTATGCGTCTGGTGTTGCCTCCTTTTCTGTCAAGGTCGCCAGTCCTACTTGATTAGGGCTCCAGCCTGATGACTTCACTTAATGTCACTGTCTCCCCTACAGGTTGCCTCATCAATATCCTCATCCTAGGGAATCAAGGCCTCAGCATATGAATTGGGTGGAGATTGAATACAGTTCAGTCTATAACAGAACACAGCACAAGGTCTTTGCAAGTGTACTAAGTTACACCGAGCTGGCTCATGCTAAATTAGGGTGTCCGTTTATGAAAAGGAGAGGACACACAGAAAGAGCAGGCTAGAGGACGGCAAAGGCAGAGACCGGAAGGACGCATCTAGAAGCCCAGGGACATCAAGCAGTGCCAGCAGCCACCAGAAGCCAGAAGCCAGGCGTGGAACAGATTGTCCTTCTGGTGGCAGGAGGAGCAAACTCACCTTGATTTCTGCCTCTTGGGCCAGGAGAGAACAAGCCACTGCTGTCGTAGGTGACCTCTTGTGTGATTGTTGCAGAGGCCTTCAGACAGGAACCCACTCCCAACCAATGAGATGCCCAGCTTCCGGCCCACTGCCTCCACTTCCCCATACCATCCCCTCCAATCTGTGCACACTGGGGGCCTCCTTTTCTCATCACAAGCCTCCTGCCGCCTGCCTGACCTGGTACAGTGAAGGGAGCCAACCTCCTTCGATCATAAGCTCTGGATAAGTGCCTCCATTTGTCTTCACTTGGATGGCCTGCACTTCAACAATTAGCAACACACTAATTACATGGACAGTTCTGCACCAGGCTTAGCACTCTTAGAGGGCCGTGGCAGTGACTTGTTGATACCTGTATTGTCCCCTCTGCCACATGACATCTAGTCAGAACATTCCATAAAGTAAGTGCTCCATATCTAAGATGAATTAGGAGCCAAGACTCTGGACCACTACAGAATGGACTCTGAGCCAGTCATACCTAGGGCCTTCACACTGAGCTGCATCCCAGTCCTTTCCGCTTTTTTTCTTATTTAAATGTATTTGGTACAGGGTCTCACTATGCAGCTTGGACTTGTAGTGATACTCCTGTTCTCAGTCTCCCCAGTGCTGGGATTACAGGTGTGTGCCACCACGCCTGCTCTTGGTGGCTGGCTTAGCACACCCGGGGACTGGCCGGTGTGGCATGTGGTGCCAGGGATCGAACCCTAGTCCCTGCGCTTGCCTAATCAGGCACTTGGTCCACTGAGCTAGCTCACCATCCCCTTTTAGCTTTTTTAACAAGGTCTCACTGAGTCACTAAATTGCCCAGGCTGGACTCGAACTTGTGATCTTTCTTTCTCAGTTTCCCAGAGTGCCAGAGTTAACTGGTGTACATCACAAGGCATAGCTGGCAAGGCATTTCTATTTAGAAAAACAGGCATAAATTTTTAACGCAATAAACTGTTCTAGATATAAAATATAACTAGTAACTATGCACATAGTGGGCTTACCATATGCCAAGCGCCTGGGAACCTGTTACAATTTGGATCTAATGTGTCCCTCAAGGGTTCCCATAACAAAGGCTGCTCCCCAGAATGGCAACAGGAGGAGGTAGCAGAGCCTGTAGGAGGTGGGCCTAGCGGAAGGGCCTTCAGTCACTGGGACCTGCCCTCACAGGGGAGCTGGGACCAGAATCTCTTCTCTTTTCTCCCCTGGCAAGCAGCTGAGCAGCTCTGCCCCCTCATGTGTTCCCTCCATAATATGCTGCCTCACTACAGGCCCAAAAGCAACGCACTGACTAATCACAGGGTGGAGCCTCCCAAACTATGCCCTAAAGTAACCTTTTGCTCTGTATCACTAGGTTGCCCGTGGAATTTCATCATAGTGACCGAAAGCTGACCAACGGAGGACTTCTCACATAGTACTTAATCTAGTGAGCCGGTGCCACGCTGTCTTAATCACTTTCTTGTCCCTGGCTTTCAGTACCTCACCCTCAAAACTTTAAAGAGGACAGGCTTATTCTGGCCCATACTTTTAGTCCATAGGTGAATGGATCTAAGGCAGGACAGCATGCCAGAGGGACCTGACAGAGGAGAGCTGCTCATACCAAGGTACCCAGGAAGCAGAGAGAGAAGGGAGGAGTTGTGGAGGGAGACAAACCCTTCCTGTCACAGCCCCCGTGACCACCTCTCTCATCCAGGCCCTCTCTCCTAAGAATAAGTCAGCTACATGCCCCTGTAACCCACCCACCTTCCACGAGCCCTGACGATGGGTGCAGAAGGCCTCAGGGGCATCCCACATCCACACCCAGCACTGTCATCATTAGCTCTGTTTTGTTTACTAGAAAACGAGGACTCAGAAAGGTTAAGTAGTTTGCTCAAGGTTACACCACCAGCAAAGTGGCAGATCCAAGAATGAATCC
>NW_004524646.1:6299985-6324245 GCF_000260255.1 Octodon degus
TTTTTTTTGTTAAGTTCCATCATTTAAATATTATAGGTGTGTAAACCCAGCAAAATATTCTAAGAGCACATTGGCCAAGCAATGGCCGTGACTCACCCACATGGCTGACACTGACAAAGGATCTACGATCTGAGGTACAGGATCTCAGGATACATCCTGAGGGGATTTCACTGACCTTATCAGACCCCAAAGCTACAACTCTTGTTGCATAGGTCCTGCTTTACCTTGGTCTTAACCATCTAGCAGAAAAGTATAAAAACGAAATATAAGAAGTAAAGCTATGCTGTTATGTTGAGCTGTAGGGGACTCAGGTCAACAATTTCTGACACTGCCAGTGAAGCGGAAGACCCAATACTATTATGGACTACCTAACTCTTTTAGAATGTTCCTTGTCCTTGACACAACACTTCATTTAGAATTTATTCCACGGTCTCATTTGTCACATGGGGAGACCATACAAGTAAGGTTGTTTGTAACCTCTAATTCTAAGACAGCAGAAGCCACCAACTGTCCAGCAAGAGGGTAGTGGCCAAGCAGCTGCAAGACTGTACTCTGCTCTTTCTGAGAATGCTACAATGGCCCCGTACTGCTCCAGATTCTGAGATTCTGCCAGCGAGCAAAAACCCCTGACCTCCTGGGGCATCCTAAGAACCACGCAGTGCTGTCTCAAAGGATAATGAAAGACACCAGAGGTGGAAAGAATGTTTATCACAAACAAACAATAAAACACAACATGCAAAACCACTTGTGGTTTGTCTGAAATTGTGAGGATAGAATCGAACAGGAAGACCTGGAAGAGAGGCACCAAAGGCAGCGCAGTGTTACAGCAGGTGAGGGGTTCCACGCAGCTTCCTCTGCCACGGCGCCCTCTGAAGGCTTCATTGTGCAGGTGTACTGTTTTTGTTTTTGTTTTTTTTTTACATCATGTATGTTTAAATCAATTTACAGTTATCAAAAAAGGCTGAATCTGTTAAATAGGACGGATGGAAGAGTCCAGCATAAACGAGTACAACAGATACGGTCCTGTTCATTCGATGCCCAAGAAGAGTCGCAACTAAGAAATGAGCATGTGGCTGAAGCTTGTCAGGAAGCGTTTGGCTGGCAGGCGTGAGGCCCCGTGTTCCATTCCCAGCCCTGCAAACACAGGGGCAGGGTGGGACTGACTAGCTGTCACCAGGAGCTTTGTAAGGTGACAGGAATATTCCAGATCAGGTTACTGTCTCTTTTCAGAGTGGCTCACTCTCATGCTGTACACTACTACTTTTCCTTATTAATTTTTTTGGTCCAAACTTGCTCTGCAGAGCATTTTTCTTTTACTATCTTTAATAAATGTAAAATCTTGCTATCTTTAAAAAAAGATTTAAAGCTCATTTCTGTCTGTGTCAGTTATTAGTTAGAAACATGAACACACACACATACACACACCCTTCCATCTTTTCCCCCTTCCAGTTGTTCTTTCCTTTTGAGCAGTTTCATTCCCTTTCCCTATATTTATTGTAACTTTTGGATCTTATTTACTCTTTCAGGTTCTTACACTCGGGAGATAATACAATGTTTACATATGTGAGTCTGATTTATTTTACTTATGAGTATGGACTTTAGTTGTATCCATTTACCTATAAAAGCCTCGAGCTTATCTTTTTTATAGCTGAGCAATACTCCATTGTATAAAAATACCACATCTTTTTTTATATCGACTCCTCAGTTGATGGGCATTTGGGTTGTTTTCATGATTTAGCTATGACAAACTGTGCTGCTATAAACATGGGTGCACATATATTGCTGTGGTATGGTGTTTTCAGTTCTTCTGGAAAAATACCCAGGAGGGGTCAAATGGGACCTCCAGTCCTAGTTTTGTGATTTCCACAGACTGCACCAGACTAGCTAAGATAACTGTACCACTAAGTTCTATTAGTTCATTGAAAGGATCAGTTAGTGCTTATATTGTTGATCGATTTTGCATGCCTATATCTGGTTATCTGAGCAACTAATTTGAAGACAACAATATGCAATAGAATAACCATTATTAATTTCCTATCATCTTGTTTTGAAATTATCATTATTTTTTTTTCTCTTTAAAATGAAAAAGAAAGAAAGGGGACCACAGCTCTGCCCTCAGTCTGTCAATTGGAGAAGCATCAGACACACAAAAGAACTGGAAACTGAGTCCTTTTTCGCCTTCTCTGCCTATGCAGTATGGACCGTTTGCCAAGGCCAACACCCGGCGAAGGCTGAGGAGAAAGAGGAAGGAGGTTCTTTTGTACCAGTACGCTCAACTGCAGTCCCTCAAAGCAAGCACAAAGATGAAGAATCAGGAGGGGAGAAGCAACATAAGACTTGGGTACAATTCAGGAGAATAATGGCAAAACACCCAGCTGATAAAAACCACCAGCACGCACTCTCTACCCGGCTGCCTTCTCTCAGAGAAAAACTCAGAATATTCAAGTAGCCATGAAACGTTCAGCCCACATGGAGAAGCACATGGCAAGCCAGGGCGCTGGCCATGGCCCAATGAGAGACAGGAAGGCACTGGGGCCACTGCCCAGGTTGGCCTAGGAGGACTAGGGCCTTGGAGGCCGTGCCCGTGACAGAGGGCTAAGCCAAACACGTCTTCCCTCCACTCCCCTCTACCTGTTTCCTGTCCAGAATGTGTCTACTTAGGCGCATCTCGAGCAAGGAAGAATGCCTGACAGCTATGCTAGACTCCAGAAGTTCCAGCTTGGAGCAGTGAGTCACAGATTCTTTAAGGCTGAGGCATTTCTAGTATAAGATCATCTTTGGGAAATACGGGAAGCATCGGTACAACACATTGCTAGGAACTGTGTTTTAGACTCCTATGTAAGTGGCTGTCCATGGAAATGGGAGAGCATTCAAAAGAAGTGTGTGTGTGACTGTGCATCAGCTTTAGCTTTAGTGTGTATGCACAGACACACACACACACACATGTAACCACAATTGCAACCATGCATCTCAGTCGCTGGCCTTCACTTCAGCTATACCAATAATACTTTTCACAAAGCTGCCATGATACCTGTTGAGCCCCTACCCCTTTTTCCCTCTAAACCAGAAGAAAATTCAGAATCATCTGGAAGAAATTCTTCCCTGCTAGAAATAGCATGAGAATTCAGGACACACTGGACTTAATCATGAAAACACTGTCTCAAAGAGCATGTCTCAAATAATCTGGTACAGTCACGTCTATAATCAAGTCCTTGTATTTGAAGAAAAATATTTTGGGTTCAATTTTTTTTAAAGAATGTTCTAGATCTTTTACTCAGATGGTGGTTACAGGGTTATATGTGTCTGTCAAAATTGACATTTAAAGGAGCTCCCCGCTGGTGTTCCTGTCTTCCTGATCTCAGTGAAGAGGAGCGAATGAGTGGCACCTGAGGCCACGCACATACACAGGAGACATGCCAGCCACTCCTGCACCTCCTCACAGAGAAGCCTGGAGAGGGCAAGACTCTGGCCCTGCGACAGCTCCTGGGAGGTAGAGCTTATCCAGAGGTCAGAGATCAGCTGCAGAAGCCTGAGACACAGCAGGAGCTCCACTGTGGTGACTGTTCTCAGGTACATTTGTGTCACAGGTATGCTGCCTCCCAGGGAACAAGACGGGGGAATCCCGAGTCATTTCCCATCATTGAGGACAGGAGTGCAGCCTGATTCTCCTAGGAGGTCATGCCCCACATGGAAAAGAGCACACACACACCCTGTGTCCCCTCAGGTAGCAGAGGTCACGCACAGGTGAATCGGGGCTGCGTGTGAACTGGAGCTGACTGATCAACCTGCAGAGACAACTGTTCGTTGTCTCGCAAGCCCATATGGCTGGCAGTCTGTGACAAGTTCCAGGGCTGGGACTCCATGCAAGGTGGTTGTCTGAGAAGGAGCTGTTTCTGCTCCTGGTCATGATGTGTCCCCAGCACATGCTGGCCATCTTGGCTAGGGCTGTGACCTAAGAACTTCCCAGGGCTGTCATCTCGACAGTTTCAGAAGTCTAAGACCAAGGCACTGGTGATGCTGGTTCTGTCTGGACACCCAGGGCAAATCTGTTCCATGCCTCTTCTTAGCTTCTGATGGCAGCTGTCGGTCCTTGGCATTTCCAGCTTCTAGTGACGTCACCCCAGAGTCTGTCTCTGTCTTCCCACAATGTTCTTTTCTCATAATGCCTTACATTTACTGGGCTTAGGGTCCCCACTGAGGCAGCATGACCCCATCTTGACTAGTTACATCTGGAATGACCCTGTTGCCCAGCAAGGGCACGTCCATAGTACTGTGGGTCAGGACTTGAACATGTCCCCTTTGGGAAACAGCTGAACCTACAGCCACACTTGACACTGCTGACCTGGTGAATCCCTTGTTCACAGAGCACAGACTCTGAACACACCCATTAGCAAGCCCACAGAACACCACAGCAGCAGCCACACAGGGGCTCTGACATGTTGTGGTTTCTGAGCAGTCCTGACTCACACCTGCTGTCCCCTCCACTTTCCCAAGTGTGACACTTTGGATGGTGCATGTCACTGTCACTCTGCTCATTAAGAATACAATGACTTGGAGTAAAACTTCAGACCAGTTAGCCTAGGAAGGTCAAGTTCACTAATGACAACACGCCAGGAAGGCCCTCTGTGGTCCCAGCATAGACACTAGGTCCTTCCTCGTGCCTACCAGCCTCCAGCTTAGCAGGGTGGGATGTCCAGGGAAAGGCCAGGGGCTGCAGCTCAGGCTGGGTCTCAGAAGCACTGCTCTTCCAGAGGTAAAGAAGGCAGATGATCATCCAAGAGCAAGCAGTGCTGGCTCCCTGTGACCAGGAAAGGGCCCTGGAGCAAGGTTGGGAGGATCCCTCCTCTCAACGCTGCGCTGCTCTGGCCCTGATGGAGGGCTGGGCTGCTGGGCGGAAGGGTGAACAGTTTCTGGAGCTAACGTGGCTAGTTAGCTAGTGGCAGCCACTGCGTACTAAGTTACACGTAAATCCAGGCACTGCTTTGCAGGTATTGTAACAATGCAGCTCACGTCTCCAATCTGTTGAGTTTATGTAAAACAGACTACTCTTGCCAGCGTGGGTGGGAATTCAACTCCACTTCAGTTAGCTAAGAGCCTTAAGAGCAAAAAGTGAGGTTGCTGGGAGAAGGGATTCTGCTCAAACTGCAGGGTCTGCTCCTGCCCAAGCTGCCAACCCACTGGGTGACCCTGCAGATTTTAGACTTCCCAGTCTCTTTATTGTATAAATTAAATCTCTTTATGGGCACACACCCACACACAGCTGTGGCCAGGCTGAGAATCCTGCACATATGAAAGGCTTTGGTCCCCAAGGTGGTACAACTGGGAGGTGCTGTGGACAATTAAGAGGTGGGGCTTAGGGGGAGGTCTTTCGGTCATTAGGGGCGTGTCCATGAATGGCCTGTGGAGCCTAGGTCTCTTCCTCTTGTTCTCATGCCTCCTGGAGGGTTTGTCTGCCATGGGTACCCACCATGATGTGCCAACTTCAACAGAGCCCATAGTAATGGCACCACTTGATCTTGGTTGGAACCTCTAAAACTAGGCTATACACTAAGTAAACTTCCTTTCTCTCTGACTCTTTCTTTTTCTCTCTCTCTCTCTGGTAGTAATAGTGAGATTGAACACCAGGCCTTTTGCATGGTAGGCCAGTACTCTAGTGCTAAATTATGCCCCTGGTCCTTTTTATTTTGTGACAGGGTCTTGCTAAGTTGTTCAAGCCAGCCTTGAATCAATTTGTGATTCTCCTGCCTCAGCCCCCAAAGTACTTGTAATTACAGGAGTGCACCCACATCCTCAGCTTAAACCTTTTTTTTATGAAGTTAATTAGCTCAGGCATTTCATTATAGTGACAGAAAGATGACAAACACATGTACACATGCACATCCTGTGTGGATTTATGCACTTAAATATGCATAAGGTGACACAGGACATATGTGTGTGTCTACCTCCTATCTGTTCTGTTTCTCTGAAGAACTCTGGGTGTTACACTGGACTACAACAAACTGGGCATGGGGTCTGAGGAGCCACACTTAAGGCAGGACTCAAAGGGCAGGTCTGGTGAGGGGAAAAGCACATGAAGGGTTCATGGAGGGACGTGATAGGTCACTGTCACCACCTGGACCACATCTGTGAGCCAGGGTCACCCCAGATTGACACTCTCATCTCACTTCTAAGTCTCTTAACCACCTCTCCTTAGCACAGTCCTGTCTCTTCCTCTACCCAGCTCCTACTAGTCCCAAAGAGTCTCAAGACAAGAAGTCCTCTGCAGGACTTAGTGCAGTGAGGGGCTAAGTTCACCAGGTACAACTAGGGGAACCCCTAATAACTTTCTGGAAAGGACAGAACAGCTTCTCCTGCTGTAAAATGGCATGCATGGACAGAGGCAGCAGCTCCATTCGGATGCCAGCTGGACATGTTCATGGCCCTAGTAAAACCATCCAGAGCCAGAGTCCAACAATAGCGAAGCAAAATCGCGGGTAGAGATTAGGAAGCTGTCGGCCTTAGTGGGTTTCCAGGTACACCTCACAGAGCAATGACACACTTGCTGAGGGATTGTGGTGGTAACTGGGGCACGCACTCTGTGGCCCTTAATCCTGACATGCCATCTTCCTTAGGTTGAGACACAGGTAGAGCCTTAGGAAAGCTAAGGAAACTTCCTCTGCTGCATCTGGGAAGGTCCTGGAGGTGTGACACTGGTCACCACCTGGGGCCCTTGGTTCTGCCTCTCTAGTGCTTTCCCCTGCTCTGCTTCCTGGCCACCATGAACTAAGGAGCACTACTCTGTCACATCCTCCCTCTCCCCCATGTCTCTGCCCTGGAGCCGGCTCACCATGGAATGAAAATGTGAGTGAATTAAACCTTTCCTCCTTTACCTTGTGAATGTCAGGTGTTGTGCTCGACACCAGGGCTGCCAACTAATACAAGCCTCTTTTCCTAAAATTTAAAATTAAAAAAACAAAATAAAACACACGTAAAAGTCTTCACAATCCATTCTAGGTTCTGAGGTTATGGTTGTCTTTCATTCTGTCAAAGACATTTCCAATAGTTAGCTGGGTCTGAATTTTATTCTTGCCTTTCCTGTGTGAGCTTGTAGGCAACCCCTAGTTTCTTGCTTTCCACGAAAGCACTGTGAGGCTGGAGCACAGCCTCGGCATCAGAAACAGAAGAGCACATGAGCTGCATCAGCTCCTGCAGCCCTGCTGTGATCTGTTTCTCCCTCGTGTCTTCTGGAACATCTGACTAACCCTCCAGAAAATCCACACAAACAAGGTCAATAGGGTGGGTGGGTCTGACTGTGTGGGAAGGAGATTCTACAAGGTTCGGTCCCGGATTCAGTAATGCTATTATCAGTTGAGTACAGTGGCCTCAGTATCCCCTTAGGGAGAGAGTGTAGGGTGATATTTAAAATGCCTGAAATACAACACGTGACTTCTTAGCTCAATGTTATTCGTGATGAGGCCTTTGCCACAAAGAGGTAGGAAAGCTCCGCTAGGTGGGGAGCCGCTTCCCTTCCTCCCACCAGCTTCCCTATTATTTCGTTATCTACCAGATGGTGTGAGTTCCTCACCAAACGCACTTCACTTCACAGCTGGCCTGAAAGGGAAGAAGCGATGTTGGCGGCACAGTGGCCAATTACACCCCACACTGGTCACACATGGTGAGGACTACAAAGTCACAATGGCCAATTCTGTATACTTCCCTAAGAGATAAAGGGAGGCTTGGGAGAAAGGGCATCAGCCTCTCAGACTTCCTATTAACTCTTGAGGGGTGGGTCATACTCTCTACTAAGACTAAACTAAGGACTCAAGATTAAAAACCACTCCAGGGCAAGGTCTCTCTTACTGTGGGATCATCTCTGGCCTTTGGAGTCAGCCCAGGATTACCGGTTGCCTGCTGAGTCATCAACCTCTGAGTCTTCCGCCGGCCCCTCCCATCACTGTGTGCACCCAACAACCGGTGGATGCCCGGAGAGTCTTTGTCTCTGCCAGTCCGGGCACTGACTTCCCAGCCCTGCATCAGGCATGACTAAATGCATCTGTTTCTTACTTCATCCTTTTGCCATATGGCTCACATAGGCGGCTGGAGATGCTGGCCAGGTTCCTGATGTGTGCACGCACGCACGCACGCACGCACGCACGCACGCACAGTGCTCTGCTCTCCCGGCAAGGGCAGCAGATTATTTCCTACTTCTCCGTAGCGTTTTAGGCTCAAAACTTAAAATGATGCATTATTCATCTACGTCTCTCTGCACTTAGGAGCTTATTCTGAGCCAGAGGATGAAAGGAAGGGTGCCGAACTTCCAAGGATGATCGCTTAGGAAGGACGGAAGCCAAGCGAGTTTCTGGGGGAGAACACAGAATAGGATGGAACTCATTTCCAGGCAGGGGTAGCCTGGAATGGCCAGTAGGGCACTGATCTCTGGTCCCAAAGATATCAACTAGGGAAAAAGATCAGGAAGTGTGAAATAGTACATAAAAAGATGGATAGAAAAAAGGTGGCAAGGCCCCACCCTCCAACAGTTAGACATCAGCTGGTAGCTTTCCACTGTGAGTTTGGTGCCGTGGGTCTGACATGCACCTAGATGCTCAAAGGGAAAACATCACATTAAAAGATGGTAACAAACATTAGTCAGAGCATCAAAAGAAAAATCCCACATCTTCACAAGCAGAGATTATGCCCTGTTCTGAGTCTGGGACTGTGCCAGAGTGGTCTGTGGGTTCTTTGGTGCTCACTCATGATGAGGACCCAGGACCTTGCACCAAATAGTATGGGAAGCATTCGTGAGAGGAAAAATCCTAAGCCAGAAGTGATTTGGGTGTCACACCTCATCTGTGACAGCTGGGGAGACATTTTTGGTTGTTACAGCTGGGGTTGGGGTGTTACTGACATCTAGTGGGTAGAGGCGCTACTAAAATTCCTCCACGGCACCAGAGAGCCCTGAGGAACTAAGAATTACCCAGCCTTTCAAGTCAACAGCAGCCAGGGGAAAGAAGTTAAAATGATGGTTACTGTCTCACTAAATCACCAAGGTGCCCAGGCTGGGCTTGAACTTGCGATCCTCCTTTCGCAGCGTCCTAGAATGCTGAGGTGTCCGGTTTGGGCTACCGTGCCCAGCTCACTTACCGTTCATGTATGAGTCTAAATGTTGTCAAAGCACGCATTCTCCTTCCCCAAAGCACTCTGCGTCCCAACTGGGTGGCGAGGAGCCTGCCTGCGAGGCAGTTCTGTGATTCTTGCCCCTCCCCCTGGCCCCAACGCCCTTGAAGCCTCACTAACAAGCCACATATCCAGCCTGTGGGTGAGCCGCGCAGGATGCCAATGTGTACCTGCTTATTCTGCTTTGGTTTGATCCTGTTCTATCAGCTGTGATCCTACAAAGCCCACGTCCCTGTGAATCAGTGTGCCCATCCTGGGAAGAGGGACTGAGCTCAGACAGACTTCTTCCGAAGAGCACCGAGCTGTGTGGCGCAGACGAGGAAGATCTGGACCCAGGCTGCAAGGGAATCCAGATGAACCAGGTTACATCTGCAACTTGCTGGGGAGGGGAAGCGGCTGTGAAGCTAACGGTAGCTGTAACTTGACACATGCTCTGGGGAGAAGCTCAATCAGAGTGTGAGTGGAGTGCAGAAGGGGCAGTGGTGAACGCTGGCCTTGGAACGACATCTTGAGCGACAGCCGGGAGGAAGGAGGCTTTCTGGGCAAAGGAACCGAGCAGTGCTGAAGCATGAAGGACAGGCGGAGCCCAGGCAGCAGGAAGTCCTGCACGTCCAGGACCCGGGGCGCTCCAGGCATCAGGGAGGCCACAAAGGAAGGAGAGACTGGAATTATGGGGCACATGGCTTCAGGACACTGAGTGACAGGATAAGGACTCTGCTGTGTTTAAGGATGCGAGGGAATACTAGGAGATTCCTGGGCCAGGGATGGCAGGATTAGAGGGGTCTAAACCAATAGTTAATCTTTTTTCTAGAAGGGGTCAGATCATAAACAGCTCAGGTATGAAAGTGTTCCTGTAGGATACATAAACAGTCAATAAAACTTGATTTCTGTACAGTGAAATGTGAATTTCATATCACTTTCACAGATTACATGTTATTTTTTATAGAAATATCCATATGAGACAAAAGCCTAATGTCCCGAGGGAGCAAGAGGCAATAAACAGAGCACAAGGAGAGCTTCTGTCTCCCTCGTAAATTCCGGCAAGCTGGGATTCAAGGCTGCAGATAGCAGCTTCTCCTGCTGGCGCCCTGTCTGTCCTTTGCTTGGGATGTTATCAGCTAGCATTTGTGTGAACCTAGTGTTAGGCAGATGGTGGAAGTCAACAGAGATAGTAGTTTGTGTTCACCAAAGTAATTATGCACATTCCTTAGCTTGCCTGTAGCCCTCAATAAATGTGAGATGTTTCAGTGGTTCTGGGCTCACTCAGAGAGAGACTAATCTCAGTGAGACCTCTAAAGCTATATTCATGGGATCATCTCGTCATTTGTTTTGGCACCGACTCATAACATACAACAGTTTTTAAAGGATTTTTCCCCCAATCACTTAAAAATGGAGACGCCATTCCTAGTGCATGGGTTGTATTATGCTCAGGTGAGGCACCGGCTTCCGGCCACTCGCTGGGGCGGGCTGAGCCCTGGTTTAGAAGCATCACCTGGGCATGGGAGATGGAACGGGGACTTGGGTAGAAGCTGCTGCAGGGGCGGGATGGAGAGAAAGAGACAGGCATAGACAGTGCGGCCATATAGGATGGAGGAGGACAAGCCTGTCTGTCTTCACACTGGGTGAGAAGGCGAAGTGTTGGGGCGGCCTCAGGTCAGCAGAACCCGACGGCCAGATCAGACTACAGCAGCTATGCCGAGTGCCCCAGCAGCTTGTGCCAGCCTTGGTTTTCCCTGGTAAAGTCACTGTTCCCCTTACTGCCATCCACATGGTTTGGACCACAGAGTTCAGCTCAGACGCAGGCAAATGGCTCAGTGGGAGGTGATTCCAGGCATTCTGTGGACCTGTGTTTTGGACAGGAACAGTTACCTAAACCTGTGGGCCCAGGTTTCTGCTAAACCTGAAACGAGTGAAGTACGCTGAAGCCCTGAACTTTTCAGGGTCCCTTTTTAAAGAGAATGAAGGAAGCCAGGATGGACGAGAGCCAGGCCAAGCCTGCTGCCACCCACCGACACCTGACACAGCCATCTTTATAGCCAGGTCTGGATTCCTCAGTCCAGGAGCAATCATCTCTCATCCTCTGCTCATGGAATTCCAGGTTGGATTTTTGTCACTTTCAGCCAAAAGTCCTTACACATCTAGCTTCTGTAAGAACAAGCCCAGGAAGGCAGGGCCTTTGATCTCAAAATTGTGCATGCCACAATGCCTCGTGCAAGAGTCCTGACAGCTCTGTCTTTACATCTGCCTTCCTGACCTCTAGGTGGCGCTCCTACACACAGCAGATGCCCAGCAACCGCTGGCACACGAAGGAGGGCCCAGAATCCCAGGAACCAAACCCACGGAGCTAGGAGCTAGGGAAAACCTCTGCAAAGAAACCAGGAGGCAAAGTGGATTTCGTGCTCCCGTCCACCAAGCAAGGGCTCAGAGCAACCACGAACCTCGGGGATTCGGGTCTCACAACAACCACGCCATGCTCTGGCTGGGAGGGCTGCCAACTAGAACACCGACCTCCCCGCTCCCCAGTGTTGCTCTGTACTATCTATCATGGCCTTAGCAAAGGACCCGCCATGCCATGCCCTGCCCCCCAATTCGCTGCTGGTAAAGCAGGCACAATTTCAGTGCCCACTGTTCGGAATCACGGACAACAGGGTGGGATGACCTGTGTCAGTGGAGGAAGACGCAGCAGTGGCTAGGCACCTCACTAGAGGGCCGTCGGGGGATGCGAGGGCTGTGACACTTTCCTCCCAGCAGAGTATTTACCTTTCAAAGGTGCCCCGAAAAAACAATTTCTGTTGCTACAAATCAGGGAGTGGTTGCCCTGTCCCTGCCCTTGAGAGGGTGTGGGGACCGTGACAGAGAGAAGGGTGTCCCGGGCTGCTGATGCATTGTTTCCTGACCCGTGAGTCTGCCCAACGAGCTGAGCGCGCCTTCCGGCACGTTTGCTTCCGTCAGTAGAAAGCTTGAAAGCAGTGGAGCTTGAACAGGGGGGGACAGTCAGCGGCTGCTGCTTGCGGGCAGCAGTAACGTCACAAGCCCCAGCTTCTGATGGTTCAGCTCTGCTGGGCTCTGCAGGTGAGAGGCTGGCGGGGCGCCTGCCCCAAACCCGCTGCCCTGCAACCTTCCAGCCAGAAAGGCTGGGAGCCAGGGACACGAGAAAAAGCTGTCAGCCAGTTGCGTATCGGTGTGAATTAGTTCCATCAGTTGTACCTGAACAGTGGGCTTCTCCACCACGGCCCACTCCTCACGTCCCCACCCGCCCTGCCCCCTGCGCAGGCCCCAAGCAAATGCACCGCAGTGAGAGAGCTCGCCAGTTTCTGACACATGGGTGCTCGCTGTTTCCTATTCTGGGGCACTGAGTAAGTAATGAAGGAAGTTGTTTCCTTAAACAAATAAACCCAGAAGACTCCACTTAACCACAACAAATACAATAATAGATTCTAATCCCTGGTCAATTTAGTCACCTTTCTTCCTTTTTTATTTCCATTCTGACTCATCACCCCCTTGTGGATATGAAAACACATGCACGAGCATGCCTGCAAGCGCGTGCGCCCGTACACACACACACACACACACACACACACACACACACACACACACTCCCCTGCAGCAATGAGCATGTGTGATCTCACCCTCTTCTCTAGATGGTTCTGCCCTCTGGCTCTCATAGATCATTTTGCTCAAATTCACCCTGAAAATAAACCAGGGGGGAGGAGGGAGTGAAACCACATGTATACAAGCATCTGCAGCCCTCTGATGTAGCTGCACTGTGGACGCTCCTGATGGACCTCGCTGCAAACACAGCACCTATGGCCTGGTCCTAAATGTACTTGTCCTTGCCCTGGAGAAAATGTGGCTTCCAGGGCTGGAGAGATAGCTTGGCAGTCTAAGCGTCTGCCTGGCAAATGCAAGCACCTGAGTTTGATCCCCAGTACTGCATGCTGTGCTGGCCCCAGAACGCTGCGCACATTATGCCCACCCCCAAAACAAGAGCAATGGCACATGCCTGTCATTCCAGCACTGGGGAGGCTGAAACAGGAGGATCACTATGAGTCTGAGCTGTGTAGTGAGATTCTGTACTAAATAAATAAATGAATAAAAAACAAACTGTGGCTTCCAGTTGGAGGGCAGACCCCTGACTCCAGAGTACTGAGAAATTTCTACAACAGCTGTATTAAGAGGCGAAGAGAGGTTCAGTAACTCACCCATGTTGCCCAGTAAGTGGCGAAGTTGAGTTTGTACTGGTCAGGACGTTATCACTACCGAACTGGCCCATCTACTGACAGAGGCAGACACACACAGGACCCACAACACAAGGACAGCACTGATCTTTCTGTTTCTAGTTGATTCATGTTTGAGTTCACAAGATTCATTCCTTCTTTCCTTTCTTCTCTTTTTTTCAGTACTGGGGAACTGAACCCAAAGCCTTCACACTGGACTACACCTCCAGCTCTTTTTTCACTCTTTGAGACAGGGGCATACCAAGTTGCCTCAGCTCGGCTAGAATTTGTGTTCCTGCCTCAGCCTCCCATAGCACTGGGATGACAAGTTTTCAGCACTATGCCCAGCAAGGCTCACATTTTTTTGAGTCTTATTCAAGTGTTTTCTTTTAACAATGCAAATGTCTTTTTTTACCAACAAAAACCAGTCAGCCAATACCATGCTAGTATGAATCAACTCCATCAGCTTTACCTCAACACTGGGCATCCGCAGCACTGAAATGAGTGGTTTGGTTGAAGAAAAGGGCCTACAGATAGTGGGCAGGGAGAAGGGCCCCAGGGAAGGTGTAGCAGAAACTATGGAGGAGAATATCTGAAAGATGAGGAAGAAAAGAAATAAATGGGAGAAGCCACCTTCAAAATTTGGCTAAAGGGTGGCCCAGTATATTAGTCACCTTCCCACTGCAGGGACAAACACCTGACATCCACAACATGAGGAGGTAAGATTTATCTCTGTTCACAGTTTCAGAGGATTTAGTCAATGGTCAGTGGCTCTAAGGTATGAAGAGCAAGTGGGAGGGTGTGGAAGAGGAGAGGTGCTCACCTCACGGCAACTAGTAAGCAGGGAGAAAGCAGAGGAGCCACAGACAAGGGCACACCCTGCGTGGTCACGCCTCCAGGGAGCTGCCTCTTCCTACCATGCCCCGCCTCTTAACAGCACATGGGACCATGAACCCATCAATCCCTTAACCTACCAAGGAGGATTGAACCCCATGATCTAATCAGCTTCCGAAAGGCCCACCTCTGGATATATGGGCTCCTGGCAGACATTTTAGACCTAAACCACAATGTTCTCCCTGGCTTCCAAAAGACTCATGCCCATCTCATTAGGTAAAGGCATTTAGTCCATCTCTGAAAGCTGCCAAAGCTTTAGCAGTTTCAGCACTATCGGAAAGTCCAAGTCCAATGTCTCCTTGGAGACTCCAGGCAAACTTTTAGCAGAGTCTGTAAAAATCAAAAAGGAAGTTAAATACTTCCAACATGTAATGTACAAGCCAAAAGCTCTCATTCCAAAGGGCAGAAGTAGAGGAATGGAAAGGTACTGCAAGAAGGACAGGCTAAGGCCTAGCAGGGCAACCATTAAATCAATCAATCAATCAATCAATCAATCAATCAATCAATCTCTCTCTTTCTTTGTATTTTTTAGTAAAGGTCTACAGGGTCTCACTACATAGATCAGACTCATAGTTATTCTCCTGTTTTTGGCCTCCCAAGAGCTGGAATTACAGGCGCACACCACCATGCCCAGTCTCAATTGCCATCTCAGCGCACCTCGGGGACAGAGCCAGCACCGATCCCTGGCCATTGTATCTGCCTAAGCAGGCGCTTTAATCTGCTGAGCTATTTGGCTAGCCCAACCATTAAATCTCGTAGCTCCGTGTCCAGCACCTGGGGCAGGATGTGGCGAGGCATGAGCTCCAGAGGGCTGAGCAGCCCCACCCCTACAGCCCATATATCACCCTGGCAGTCCCAGCTGGCTCTACTCGCTCTATGTGGCTTTCCTCAGAGGACAACCCATGCTCCTGGCACCTGCAACTGACTGGGGTCTCTGCTGTATCCTGAGCCTCACTCTTACAGCTTCACACACTGTCCATTTTAGAATTATACTGCCTGGGAAATCTTTGAAATGTGGGTAGAAGCTTCCATGACTCCACAACTCTTGCATTCTGTATGTGTTAAAAACAAGCACCAGGGCTGGCCAGATAGCTCAGCGGATTAAAGTGCCTGCTCAGGCAGATGCAGGGACTGGGGTTCCATCCCCGGCACCACATGCCATGCTGGCCCTGCCCCAAGGCACAATGAGATGGCAACTGAGACTGGATGTGGTGGCCCACGCCTATAACCCCAGAGTTCGGGAGGCTGAAAACAGGAGGATCACTACGTACGAGTCTGATCTGTGTAGTGAGACCCTGTAGACATTGTACCAAATACATTAAAATAAAAAAACAGTACCATAAGCATGACACCAAGGTCTGCCACCAGCTTGGACAGCAGTCTGTCCTCATGGACCGTGGCTCAGCACCTTCTGAGTGCACTGGTGGCTAAACTCAAGCAAACACTTCCCTAAGCAGACCTGAACGAGCAAGGTACCCTGGGACTCTCTTCTCAAAGCAAAATCTTTCAAAGAAGTTTATTTTTTTACACCTTTGGGCAGATATGTGAAGCCTGGCCACTTCTTAAGATAGCTTCAAGCCATCTTTCCTGTGTATTAATGCAAATTATTATTATATTATTTTTTTTTTTTTTTGAGACAGAGTTTCACTATGTAGATCAGGTGCCTTGAACTCACAGCAATCCTCCTGCCTGGAATTACAGGTGTGTTCTGCCATGCCTAGAAGTATTTTAAAATACTAATATTCTCAGGAATTTTTGACTCCCACTAGCAGGCTTCCCTCAGCCCCCACTTGTAGGCCCTTCTTTTCCGGCCACCAGTAAAAATTTCCATGGCTTTTGGCCCTAGCTTTTGTTTTTGATTCTCACTATAAACCTGGTCAAAGCAGCCAGTGGTATCCACGCTACAGCATGAATATTGAGCTGCCTTAAAATTTGTTCTGTCAGAATAAGCCTGTCATTTCAGTCTCCTTCAAAGCCTCAGCACATGGGCAAAAAGAAGACAAATTTTCTGCCAGAGTATAAAATACATGGCCTCTGCGCCAGCTGCCAATGGAGTCTTCATTCCCACATGAACCCTCCAAAGTCTAGCTTTTCTGTCTGCATCTTCTGAGCTCCAACCAAAATCACCCACCAAATTCCATTTACAACATTCTAACGTTGCTCTGTCCCACATCTCCGAAGTTTTCCAGACTCCCCCTGCAAACCACTTCCAAATGCTCCGAAGCCATGCTGTCAGGTGCACTCACAGCAATTGCCCACTTCTTTGGTACAAGTTTTTCTGTATCAGTCACATTCCCATTGCTAGGGAAATACAGGATAGCACAGTTGAATAGAGAGGTTTGTTTATTGGCCTCAGTCCCTGGCTGGTGGCTCCAGGGGAGAAACAGCAGCACAGCAAAAGGCACAGTGAAGGAAAGGTACTCACCTAAGTGCAGCCAGGAAGCAGAGAGAGAGGGGCGGAGCCAGGGACAAAAATCCCTCCAGGCCATGCCCCTGGGGACCTCTTTTAACTTGGCCTGGCTTTTAACATCACAGCTATATAAATTCCTCAACAGATTATTCCACTGATGTATGCAGCACCTCCACCATCCAGCTACCTTCCCAAGACCCCCAACACATGAGATTTGGGGGAGACATTTCATACCTATAGCATAACACTCTGTACCCAGAAGACTGGGAATGATTCTCTCATTTGAGATGTCACTTCTGACCCAGGGTGTTTCAGATGCACCTTCCCAACATGCTGTCCTTCCCCAGGGGCTCTGAAGCCACCTGCTGAAGGTGAGGCTCAGAGTCACCCCTGTGGACAGCTGTTGCACACTTTCGTTGGATGTCCTGAGGTGGTGCAGACTCCTGTGCTGCAGAGATACTGAGGGACCATGGTCCTGCAGGGCTTTAGCCTAGCTCGCCTACAAAAGGGTGATGGCTTCCAGTGTTTGAAGCACATGGCTCTTGAGTTTGAAGCACATGGCTCTTGAGTTTGAAGCACATGGCTCTTAAGCAGCCTTGCAACAGCTGCCCATGTCACTGGGTGCAGGTGCTGCTCACTGTCTGGGGTCACCCTTGGGCCACAGAGACCCAGCACTTTCTTTATGGCTGTCTCCAAGGATGAGTGCCCAGGAAAGAGTGACAATTTAGACTACAGCCATAGAACCCAAGATGTTTCAGGACCGCCATGGCAAGGCAGCCCCACTAAGCACCTGGCAGCCCCCGCAGGCTCTCTCTGACTCCATCTGGCTCACACGGGCATCTGCAGAACCAAGGCATCTATCCGTGCATCTCCCCTTGACAGCAGGCTCACCTGTTCCCACAGACAGGAATGCTGTCAGTGTTGCCTTGGTGCCCGATGGAAGAGCAGGAGTCGGTAGATGTTCCCTGAGGACTGCAACCAGCAAACTCTAAAGTGCTTAAATGTTATGGAACTAATCTATTCCATCACTTTCATTAGTACATTGTCCAGGAAATCAGGCCTTGTGCCCAGACGGGTCTGAGTCTGTTTGGCTCCTATTTCTCTCTTACTTTTATAGGCACTGTGGTGGGAAGCAGGATGGATGCTACTATTCGTGGGTGTGTTTGGCCTTTGTCTTATCAGGGCCTAGGCCCAGGCCTAGGCCGAAGCACAGTATGGGATGGTACTATGTTGTTCTACGTGTCATATACTACAATTATTTCTCTGTCCCTTCATTTAAGCCATATTAATCCAGGGGAGCCTACAATTAGAAAACATGACATTTTGCTTCCATATGCTAGGATAATGTCATGAAGAAAGAGATAAATACACAATGTGGTCTGAATGGTACCCGCTGGAGTTGTGTAGGGCACAACCTACACAGCCATATACATGGGCTTGATACTGGACCCCGAGTAAGGGTCCTTCAGGACAGTGTGCTTTTCCATTTGATGGCCTGGCTCCCACCACGGCACTAGGCACACCGTGTTAGGAGTGTGTAGGTGTTGCTTAGTGCACTCAGCTCTGAAGGTGAAGGCAGGCACCTGCCAACTCTTCCTTACATGAGTACTGCCCTGTCTCTGAGTGAAGGTTCTTCCAGTGGGGCCATATCCACTGGGTGTTCACTCTCCCTGCCCAGTTTCTCATAGGGGGACATTCATGTTCTCTGGCCAGCTGTGCGTGGACCCACTAGCTTATACGAGGCACTGGAGCAAGTGACAAAAGCCCTGGCTCCCACGTGCAGTGTTCAACTCCCAGAAACCTCAGGAATAAAGTTGAGAAGACAAAGAGGGCAGGGGACCAGGATGCAGGGCACCCTGGGGCTGGCTAACTGGAAACCATGCAGATTAACCACAATGGGGTTGTGGACAATTCTATTATACATGGCTCGACATGTCCCCAGAAGAGAGCTCACTCAATGAGCTCGGGGCTCATAGTCACTCAGGTTGAGGTGGGGACTGAGGCCAGCCTCCCTCCCTCTCTCTCTCCCCCTTGATCACAGGAGGAGAGGAAGACCTGCTCCTTCAGGTCCCAGAACCCCGGGAGCCAGCTGTGCTCCAGCCCAGTAAGCCCCTCGTGTAAAGTAACCAGAGATGCTTCATGAACGTACAGCAGAGCCGGACACCACACCGCACGTCTGTTACCGCAGCCTTTAGAAAGCTGAGGCAGGAGGATCGGAAGTTCAAAGGCCAACCTGGCCGACTTCACAAGACTGTCTCAAAATACAAAGAAGGCTGGGATGTAGCTTAGTGCTATGTGGAACAGACCTTCAGTGCCACAAATGCAAACAGAATAAAAAGTGCACAGTGGTCCTCAGAAGGAAACAGCACAATTTTCTATCAAGGCCCAGGGCAAACTTCAATCTGAAAGTCTATACCACGAAGAACTGCTTCCCTTCTTAAGCAGCTCGCGGCATACGGGAAGAAACAGTAATGTGGAGTCATCTTCTATGCAAATTTTGTGGAAGCCCAACTGTCATCTCCTAATTTCTTTTTGTTACGTTTGCTTCACCCCTTGTTGAAGGAGAGGGAGATGCAGCCTCGGAGCTTCTCATCTGCCCTTTTTGTATCCCGCATGCCAAGTGGGAACGCTTTGTCCCCATCTAGCAGGTGTCAAGAACAAGGCGAGGCCCTGCTCCCTGAGCAGGAGGGATGGCAATTTCAGCACCACCAAGTGACATTTTTAACTCAGCATGTATGAAATTAACACCATGTTCTCCTGTGAACTCAAGTCAGGAGAGCTCTGGGTGCCACAGAAAATACAGCCTGCGATCAACTGAGGTCTGGATAAATGAGCAGGGCTCTCCCCGGGTGTCGCATGGGCATGCTGGCTTTCAAATGTTGTCTAACAAGGCTCAACAGGATTAGGCTGTTAAGGTTGTTAATTAAGACCCTAAATCTCACCGGAGTCTCCCTGAGGCAGGATGCTTGATCGTCCACGAGTACTCGCATCGCCAAGTGTGTCCTCAGGTTCAGGCTCACATCGTCCTTGACCTTGGAGATGCCACCCCGGCAAAGAAACAGGCGTCGGGCTGGTGATGGAAGGGCGCCACCCCAGGGACGACTCCATCGAGCACAGCCACGTCTATTACTCTGCAGCTAGGCCCCAGGCGCACAAACAAGCACAAGTGTCCCTTACTGAGAGGCTAGCATCGGGAAGGGTATGGTTGAAGTGGGTGGACGTGACCAGGGTAGCCCCATGTGGGAAGCCAAGGGCGAGGCTAACCCAGCTTTTCTTAGGAGCCAGGAGTCTAGAAAGCAGAAGATGCGAATTGAATCAGGTCTTACCTCTCAGTCTCTCTCTCCCCAGCACTAGGCCCAGGCATTGCGGGCAAGGGCTCCATCCTGAGCTGCCTTCCGGGCCCCCCATCTTGCATCTTCCTGTCCCCCCTCCACACACCCCACACTTACAGTTCTTCCCGCACAGCCACACCCCTGCAGCCCCCACGTCTGCTCAACCTGAGCGCTGCTGCAGCCTCAGCCCCTGCCAGCCCCGCCACAGTTGGGCTGGGCCATTATGCAGGCTCTCAGTGACTTGAAGAAAGAAAAGAGCCTGTCCCATGGCCACAGCACTTCCCACGATCCACTGAGCCAGGGATCCACCTGCAACTGAAGGCAGCAGGAAAGACCCCAATTTTGAGTGTCAACTTGTGGGAATTGAGGGGTGCCTAGAGAACATGAAAGCACTCTCCCGGGTGTGTCCAGGAGGGTGTGCAGGTCAGCGGCTGAGAGGGGAAGCCCAGGCCTTCATGTGGGCAGCACTAACTGACTGAGCAGAAGAGGCCAGCGAGGCACAGAGAGGCCTAGGGTTTCCTCTCAGGCACATCTGCTGCTGCTGTCGCCGCCCACGCCCATGGACAACACACTCCAGGACCTTTGGCCTTTGTGTGCTGGACCCTGGGCCCTTGGGGCTGTCAGCCTCGGCCGGGGGGCCACATCCTGTCTCCTCCCGAGGCTTTTCTCTTCCTGGACTGAGCTAACACAACTCCCCTGCTTCCCGGCTGGAGGACAGCCACCGTGCAGCTGCTCAGCCCTGCGATGCTGGAGACCAATCTAAGAATCCCCTCTTGTGTAAGCAGAGATTCTACTCGTTCTGTTTCTAATGCCCCAGAAATATTTTAACATGAAAACAAGACTTGTATTGGTGTGTGGACAGTGTGGTGCCACACCTCACTGCCCAGCCCCACGCCCAGAGCCTGAGAGGTGACAGGATGTCACAGGTGCTCAGGGCTAAACACTGGATCTTAGTTTTGTTTTATGGCTTGTTCTCAGTGAGGTCACTGTACGGGTCAGGCTGGGCTCCTGTTGGCCTGCATAAAGTTTCCTGATCTAAGAATGCGATGGAACCAATTCCATTCGTTCTCTAACTCCTAAATATTAACAAGCCCTTTGTTTCTGTGTGCAGGATACAAAACATGTTGGTAAGAAAAGCCTGTCTGTCGGGTGGGTTCTTGTTTGGTTGTTCTACATCCCAAGATGCAACGCTAGACCGTGAGGAAATGGACTCACAGGGCCTTTGTTCCTTCCAAAGCCCGACTTCGGCCAGCAGTTCCGGGCTGGCCAGCAGCTCTCGAGAGTGCAGCCGCACACTAGCCCTTTCCATTCTGACCACACACGCCTGCCCTACGCATGCTGTGCATCAAGTCAGTCTAAAAGCCTCTTGGGAGCTGGCCATGGTGGTGCATGCCTGTAGTCCTCGCTCCTTTGGGGCTGGAGGCAGAAATTCTGCTTGAGCCCAGGAGTTCAAGGCCAACCGAGCAACACAGACAGATCCTGTCTACAAATCTATCTTCCTATCTTTGGGGGCTGGGGGCAGTTCAGTGGTTAACTGTTAGCAAGTGTAAGGTCCTGAATTAAATTTCCAGCATCCATAGTAGTAGCATTAACAATAGTAATAACAATAACAAATCCCCCGTGACCAGAGACCCTCTCCTCTGGAAACTTTGGCAACCATTCTCCTGCAAACAAAGTTCTTCCCTCCTCCTGCAGCAGGGAAAGAGCACCAGGCTAGGAGCTAAGGAAGCTGTTCTTGGCTCGTCACTGATTCGTTTTCCAGCCAAAGGCAGCAACCCAAATAACTCCAGGCTGCACTTGCTCCATTAGTCACAGATGGTCGCTCCACATGGTGACTCAGGGCCTCCTCCCCATGCTGCCTGGCCACAAGCCAGGCCGGAGCAGAAGGTGCTGGGTGCAGAAGGCGGCTGCCTCTCTGTGGGATTCGGAGAACAGACAGCTCTGCATTCCAAATGCAAATCTTGGGTTCTCCACTTGGATGGATTTCACACCACCCTCAATGGCACAGCAACTGCGAAGGGACTGTGAATTACCACGGCAAAAGAGGTGAGGTGGTGCTTTCCCTTTTACCCAGTGGTTCTTTATGCTAAGCCTTCTTAATTCAGGAGGCCAAAGCTGGAGACAAGGAAGAAAACGCATGCTTTCTACCTTACGCAGTATCAGTACGTTCTTACCAAACTGAATGCTCTTAAGTACCCTGATACAGGAATGAGAGGCTCATCTACATTAGGTTCCACGGGCTGCACTGTTCAACTGAGGGGGTGCCCCATAACACTGCAGACTTCAGCATGCCTCGGGGGGAGGGTGATCATCCCCCAGAGCCAACCTAATATCCCCACTAGTTCTGTCAACACAGCATCTGCGACACAACAGACAGTCCTGCAGCTAAGAAGAAGAATTCAGATGAGACACAGGAAAGAACAGATAAATGGAAAAGTGGAATACAACATCAAGCGTGCTCTGTGTAAAATCTACCCACCCACAGAGAAAGGGCTAGCAATGCCCTGGGAGCACAGTGGTACAGTGAGGAGCCTGTGGGTGCATTTTAAACTATGCCACTACCTTGTGTGACAATGCAAAAAGCCGTAAGCCTACGTGCATGCTGATGCCCACTCCCTAGTCTGTGATCAGGAGCACAGGTTCCCTCATTGTGGATTTTTAAAATTTATCTTCTCTCATTCTTGTCCACCAAGAGGAACACAGCACTGAAAGACACCCAACTTCACGTGTGTCCACTGCCCAGGGACCAAGGGACTCTGAGACTAAGCAGAAACATCGCTCTGTGTGGGGTGGATGCGGTGGAAGGAGGGAGTGTGAGTTATTCTAAGGGAAACAAACACAGGTCTCAGTTTAGTTTTTAGCAAATGATAAGCCAGAAACACCAAAATGGCCCACTTTATTTTGTGATGCAAATGGCCCTCATCAAATGAAATGGGCAATGAAACTAAATGGTGGTTTCCATATAAAAGAAAGGCAGGAAGAGCGGAGGTGAAACACTACAAGGAAGCTGCTGCTGCCAAGTCACAGGGATTCCAACTCTGCCTGTCTACCCAGGCAGATGGGACGGCACAGCGTGGATTGTGCCTGAGAGCAATGTAGACTCTTTACAAAATTCCAAAGTAGGGCCAC
Organism: Octodon degus; assembly: GCF_000260255.1. NCBI lineage: Eukaryota > Metazoa > Chordata > Mammalia > Rodentia > Octodontidae > Octodon > Octodon degus. The sequence goes on from NW_004524646.1 coordinate 6,323,121, forward strand.
CAAGCTCTAACAACGTACTAATTTGTGTTTACAAATAAAGTCTTAGCAAAGCAACCCTTAATGGCACAGGTAGGTAGCTAACAAGCCTTCATTACTTCTGCAGACAAAGTTTCTGAAACTAGCCCCAGGTATGGCACTTGCCCATAAGAACCAACGCTTTTATTTTCATTTTTTCATCAGCCCTGGCCTACTGGAAGAAGGACCCTTGAGCTTTGGGTGAAGCCTTAGTCTCTACTGGGAGTCACAGATGGAGACCTGTTGTAATCTTGCACAGCTCCAGGCAGCAGGGCGGGGAGGCTTTTTTCCACAGAGGCCAAGGACAATAATGCATCCAAGATGAACTCCTAATGCAGGGCACTCAGACCACTGGCCTATGAAAGTCTGGCCAAAAGATGGGCCTTGTTTAGGACCACTTCCCAAGAGACTAGGATAACAACCAGTAAGTCTACATGCAGTCAGGCTCAGAGCACTATCTGGGATCCTTCTCATCTCAGGCCCGTCCTGCATCCCGGTGCATGACTGTCCTCTGATCACACTGTCCAGTCACACCCTGTTCTGGCTTCTGAATGACCACAGCTCAAATCCCACAGCATCTCTACATGGGACTCTGTCTGTCTTTGGTTGGAGGGAGCTAGGAAATTTACCCAGAAAAAGAAGTACGTGAGCCGACAGATGATGATTTGTTTTTTTCTCCCACTTTACCCACCATTAATGTTTTAATTTTTACAGAGAACATTTTTTTTGCTCTTTTCTTAAATTTATTTCCATAATTTTATTGAGAAACAAATAGCAATGAGATAGTTTCAAACCAAATTGGTAGGACAGATTCACTAATTAACACATTGCATACATTCTTCCTAGTGGTTAATTGCTGTACAAGATGTGGACATGATATCCTATTTACAAACACTATTAGAATAACTCCCTCTATTCATTAAGAGAATGTAACTATATATCTATCCTAACCACTTTGAATACACAGATACAAAATGGACATTCATCTATATCCCCTTTTTTTGTTAAGTTCCGTTATTTAAATGTTATAGGTGTGTTAACTCAGCAAAATATTCTAAAAGAGTCCAGTAGTCCATAATAGTATTGGGTCTTCCACTTGACTGGCAATGT
>NW_004524646.1:6329240-6336065 GCF_000260255.1 Octodon degus
GTATAAACTAGACAATGGCAGTAAATGGCCTGAGGACGGATCCTTTGATTCAAAACTCCTTGCTGGTCTGTACAGATACTGTCACTGCAATGGCAAATAGCAAGAGATTCCTTATATTCAGGCTTTTGTTGCGCTCCAGACACGTCCCTCCCTTATTGAGGCATGTGGAGCAAAGCAAGTACTCTTGGCTCGCTCCACAGTGCCAGACCCTGCCCCCAACGCTCCCTCCGACCCAGACTCCCTCTCTGATGACCCTATTAATGATGTTCTCCCAAGCTTTCGTTCTCCAGGTACGCTTCTGCCATATCCGCTGGTGTTACCCTCTCTACCCTCTCTGCCAGAAACTTTGCCTTGTCAGCTTTTACCTCCTAGTTCCCTTACATGTGCTGCTGACTTTCTTTCCTCCTCTGCATTAGAACCTCAGGAGCCAGCATCTCCTCCTTCTTCCTTTTCTCCTCCCGTGTTCCATACCTGCTTCCGTGTGACTCGACCTCCCAATGTGCCAGATAGCTTGTGGTGGCCTGCCATGTGGCCAGCCACTGCCATCTTGTGGGCCATGTAGCTGCCAGCCACCATTGTGTGGTCACTCCTCCTGTGACATCAGAGCGTCAACTTCCAGTGCTCTGTCGCATGAGGAACCACCTCCATCTTGGGGGTCATGTAGGCGGCAGCCATCTTGTGGTTGCTCTTCCTGTGACATCAGAGCGCCATGACGAGCTGCTGCCATCTTGCGGGTCATGCAGCCATCTGCAGCATGGCGGTGCATCACGTGATACAAAGATGCCTTCTTCTGGCACTTCATCGCATGATGAGCCACTGCCATCCCGCCAAACCCTGCCTGATGATAATAACCCCCAATCCCTTTTTCCTCTTCAAGAACAGGCAGGCCCTGAGGGACTTGTTTGTATTCATGTTCCCTTTTCCCTTCGGGATCTTTCCAATATAAGTCACTGAATGGGATCCTTCTCTGCTGACCCTCATACATATATTAAAGAATTTCAATTTATAGTTAACTCCTATGATTTACGTTGGAAAAATGTCTATACTATCCTTGGTTCCACACGTAATCCTCAACAGAAAACACAGTTGTGGCAGGCAGCCCATGCCATAGCTGATCAAAAAAAGCTAACTCGATCCAGAGCACCTGAAGGGGCAGATGCAGTCCCAGATAGAGAACCTAACTGGAATTATCAAACAGCAGATGGGCTCCGTCGGGTGAGACATATGATAACTTGTATTGTTGAAGGTCTAAATAAAATCTCCCACAATGAAACTAAGTATAATAAATTAAAAGAACAGACCCAACGAATTGATGAAAATCCTGCTGAATTTCTTTCACACCTCACTGAGACATTAACTAAATTCACTAAGGTTGATCCTCAGTCTCGTGAAGGTATAGTTCTCATCAACTCCTGTTTTATCAGTTGGCACCAGACAGAATAAAACTCCAAAAAGTGCCAGAAGACCCACAGGCCTCTCAGGAGGAACTCCTTAAGGTGGCATTCCGTGTCTTTAACTATAGAGAACAACTACAAGATTTAAAACAAGAGCAAAAAAGAAAGGAATATGCCCAATACAAGGCTTACCTTTTCAAAAAAGAGCTCTTGGCAGTGATGCTTGGGGTCTTCAGACTTTTAAGTCCAAACAGGAACCTCAACAAGATGGTGCCAAGACCCAAACTCCACCAAGACCCTGCTTCAAATGCAAGCAAAATGGACACTGGGCATGAGCCTGCCCCAACCCGCGGCCACTGCCGGGGCCTTGCTCCCTTTGCAACCTTGAGGGACACTGGAAAGTCGATTGCCCCATCTGCCAGAGAGCGGGTAAGTCAATTCATTCCTTACCCTCACGCTGCTAACTGCTTCACCACCTGTGGCGGATGGGCCACTGGTTGATCTACTGGGAATCATCAACGCTGAAGATTGATGGTGTCTGGTTCCCTGTGTGAAGGTATCCTCATCGGGACCCCAAGTCTCAATGGATATGTCAGGCAGAATGCTCTCTTTTCTTATAGACATGGGGGTCACATACAGTGTCCTTCCTGAGTTTTCAGGTCATTGTATTAGGTCAAAGATTTCTGTAATAGGAGTCGATGGCAAGCCTACACAACCTCTACAAACAGGGCCTATCCTTTGCAGATTTCAAACTCTCCTTTTCACTCATAGTTTTTTAGTTATACCAACATGTCCCACCCCCGTTAGGTAGAGATCTCCTTCAAGAGCTTAACTTCTCCTTCACTTTTTCCCTCCCCATAGCTCTAATCCTCCAAACCTCAACTCCATGTGCTGCTAGCCTATTTCCTCCACTTTCCCCATCTCTTATAGACCCTATAGTTTGGGACACTTCAAGCCATACTCGTGCCACCCATGCTGTCCCAGTACTAGTCCACCTCAGGGATCCCTCAGGTTTTCCTTGTATTCCCCAATATCCTATTGCCCCTAAACACCAACAGGGAATAAAACCTATAATTAGCCGCCTCCTTACCAATGGTTTTCTTAGAACTACTCACTTGCCATATAATACCCCCATTCTTCCAGTATTCAAACCCAATGGCTCCTATTGTTTAGTCCAAGATCTCAGGGCCGTCAATAATGCAGTTACACCTATTCATGCAGTGGTGCCAAACGCATACAGCATGCTCTCTCATATTCCCCCTTCCATTACTCATTTTACTGTCCTAGACCTCAAGGATGCCTTCTTCACCATCCCCTTGCATCCAGATTGTCAGGACCTATTTGCCTTCACATGGACTGATCCAGACACTCTTAGATCTCAACAGCTTACATGGACAGTCCTGCCTCAAGCGTTCAGAGATAGTCCCTATTTCTTTAGTCAAGCCCTTGCTGCTGACCTTGAGACCCTTGATCTCAAGCCCAGTTTGCTCCTTCAATACACTGATAGCCTCCTCCTTTGCTCCCCCTCTCATGCCCTAGCTCTACAACATACAGCTACTCTCCTCAATTTCCTATCAAAATGTGGTGACAGGGTCTCTCCAGCCAAGGCTCAGATAGCTTCACCCAAAGTCAAATATCTAGGACTTACCCCCCCCCCACTACTCGCTCAATCACTGCTGATTGCAAGGCCCTTATCCGTGATCTACAGGTGTCCACCACAAAACAGGTTTTATCCTTCTTTAGCCAACTTCTTTCATCTCTGGGCTCCCAATTTTGCTTCCCTCGCACAGCCCCTCTACAGAGCACCAAAAGGTTCCTTGTCAGAGCCCCTAGACCCTACTGCTCCTATACATTCCTCATTTCACAAACTGCAGCAGGCTCTTCTAAAGGCCCCAGCCCTAACTCTACCTAATCCAACCCAGCCTTTTACCCTATATACTTCTTCTCAGGGGCACAATGCAGTGGGTGTTTTAGGACACAAAAAGGGACCATCTTTTCAGGCAGTAGCATATCTTTCTAAACAACTAGACAATACAGTTTGTGGATGGGCTCCATGCCTTCGAGCTCTTGCGGCGCAGCTATACTAACACAAGAGGCAAAAAAGTTTACTTTAGGACAATCTATCACAGTCCACTCACCCCATCACCTCAGTGAGCTTCTTACACATAAGACACTTCCAGCCTTAATGACCCCTTTTCGCATGCAACAGATCCACCTAATGTTCATAGAGGACCTTTCCATTAATATTTCTACCAGTAGCTCTCTTAATCCTGCTACTTTACTCCCCACTTATGATGAAGCTCCCCAGCATAGCTGTGTTGAGGTCCTGCAGATGACCCCAGCTCCCTTCCCCCACATAGACAGCACTCCCCTTCCCACAGCTTCCGACATGTGGCTTATAGATGGCAGCTCAACAAACATAGGCACCCAAAAGAGGGCAGGAAATGCCATAGTAAATGGGTCAACTGTAATAGAAGCAGGCCCATTACCACCTGGGACATCTTCACAGAAGGCAGAGCTCATAGCCCTTACACGTGCCCTCATGCTAGCCAAAGACAGAGCTATAAACATCTACACAGACTCTAAGTACACATTTAATATTCTCCATTCTCATGCTGCTATCTGGCAAGAAAGGGGATTTATCAGCACCCAGGGAACTCCTATGACCAATGCACCTCTCATTCTTAAACTTCTAGAGGCAGCACAGCTCCCCAAACAGGTGGCAGTCATTCACCGCAGGGGACACCAGGCTCCATCAGACCCAGTTGCTCAGGGTCATGCCTTTGCTGACACACAAGCCAAATTAGCTGCTCAACAGCCATATCCTTCTCACCTTATTCCTATCATCCCAAAATCTATGCCTTCACCCCAACTACAGTTGCTCCACAAACCTGACTGTTATCAAAACACACAGAGATGGATTTTTCAAGGGCCAAAACTCCTTCTCCCAAACCAACAAGCAGTAGCCATTACCACCAATCTACACAGTTGCTTTCATGTCGGTACTCAGGCTCTATATAAACTCAGTTCCTATCACCACACACCCTTCCTTAAAAACTATTACTCACCAGGTAACTCAAAACTGTCAGCTTTGTGCTAAGACTTCTCCTCAGGGACATTTACCACGCCCCTCTTTCCCAACCCACCAGCTCTGTGGACACACCCAGGAGAAGACTGGCAAATAGATTTTACACATATGCCTCGCTACAAGACACAGAGGTATTTTCTCACTTTCGTCTGCACTTTCTCAGGGTGGATAGAGGCCTTTCCCACTACTCAAGAAACTGCAGATGTAGTTGCTAGAGTTCTCACACAGGACATCATTCCCAGATTTGGGCTCCCCCAGACTATTCAGTCAGATAATGGCCCCGCATTCACTTCCCAAATCACTCAACAGGTACCTTCGAGCCTTAACATCACTTGGCACCTACATATATCATACCATCCACAGTCCTCTGGTAAAGTAGAAAAGGCAAATGGACTCTTAAAGTCTCATCTCACAAAACTAATTTTAGAGCTACATCAGCCCTGGCCTCAGCTCCTTCCCTTAGCTCTAACTAGACTTAGGGCACTCCCCAGGGCCCCACCTTCCTAAGTCCATTTGAGCTCATGTATGGTAGGCCTTTTCTGCTTCATAGCTTCCCCACTTCTGATAACCTCCCTCCCACTGCTGATTATGTTCCTGTTTTATCCTTTCTCCGGTACTTGCTGCGACAACCTGCGGACACCTGCCTCCCACAAGCGGTAGATACCTCTCAACCGGTGCCATCTATATTTCCTGGAGACTTCATGTATCTTAAATCCTCTAAGCCTACAGGATTAGATCCTACGTGGACAGGCCCTCACCTGGTTATACTTTCAACACCAACAGCAATAAAAGTCGCCGGCCTGCCCTCCTGGTTCCACATTACTTGAGCCAAACAGTTCCCAGACGACTCCCTTCCACCAGACAACCCCACCTCTCTGCAGTGGTCTTCACAACTGCTGTCGTCTACGTACCTCCGCCTAACCAAGGACTCAAAAAACCATACCTCACGCATTGCTTCCCCATCTGGTTCCTGATCCCGTACTCCCTGCTGCTCATCTCATTTGCCGTTGGACTCTGGACTGTTTGCCCAGACGACTTTCAGGTGCCACAAAAGATAGCTGTTATACTCTTATATTTTGCAGCAGCTTTTGGAATTCCAACACTCATTGTCTGTTATAAGGTTGCTAGAAAGCAAATACTCTCAAATATGTTCCAGCTCCTGAGTTTCATGCTTCTCCTACTGCCAACATGTTCTAGTCCACTTCCAGCTACACAGCTCACTTATACCACAATGCTCTCTCTGTCAGATCAAGGGATAATAGGTTCTTACAATCTTACTCCTTCCAATCCCAAGGTTGTTTTCCATAACCCTTACTGTCGGCTAGAACCAATCCAACAAACTTGGGATGTGGGAGACACCTGGAAAGGGACAGGAAGAGGAAAAGGTGGCACACACGAAGAGTGGAGACCGGGTTCAAAATGTACTTTACCTGTAGGAATATGTTGCTACCTGGATAGCCTATATATCACTCCATGACCTCCCTCACTTCACCAGCGAAAATGTATCAATGCCAATGTCTTCTATCGTGACAGTGAGGGCTGCAAAACCATAGGCATAAATAACTATGGACAAATCTTAAAAGACGCAGACCCATTTATCTCAGTCTGGTTTGTAGGTTGGTTTGATGCCAGGCAGGTAACATTTTCAATCCCCAATGCAACACGCCCTGAACTCCTCTTGGGCAGAACTTGGGGACTGTATTTCCATAATGCTGGTAATACCTTATGGCAATTTTATGACCATAAAAACTCAACTTACATCTCCACTTCCTGTTGAGATCCCAGGTTATCCTTCAAATGTACTACAACAGAAAATCATTCCTCCTATCCCTCAACTTCTGTCACATGCCTATGACACTCTCTCACACACCTCCAATCTCACAGAACGCTGGCTCTGCATCCCCTACAGGCAAGACCCCTACATGGCAGCTCCCACACTCTGGACTATTTCTCATCTATCTTTCGCACCTAATACTGCCATAGTAGGCCCCTTACTCATTCATGACTCTCAGCAATGGTCAGCTAATCTTACTTGTCTGATCTCAATCTAAAAACTACTCACTTCAATTACAAGATCTTCCCCACTGTGCTGACTACATCACACACACAAAAGACATGGTAATTTGCCCACCTAAAGGCTGGTTTATAAGATGTAAAATGGGGGCTTATACCTGCCTTCCCCCAAAATGGACAGGATCCTGTACACTTGTCCTTTTGATGCCAGCCATGACTTTAAATTCACAATACACTATAGAAACACATCTCTTGTCTGAGCCACCAAAAACCATCTCACTAAAACAAAAAGAGCTGCTCATATCCCAGTGCTCACTGGGGAGAGCATCC
>NW_004524646.1:6341850-6344844 GCF_000260255.1 Octodon degus
TTAACTGCTGGCAGATGTCTGTACTTCTTCTGCATCTCCCAAGCCCAGAAAAACATTCTAATTTATAAAGAAAGGGACGAACTATGAGAATTAAAGATAAAAACTGGGGGATTACCGTGTTTATTCCATTAACAGCTTGTCATCCTGGGTGGACCTGGACACTGTCACACGTCCTCCAGCACTGACACCAAGCCCCTATGTGACGACAATGTCCACTTAGTATGCGGCCTCCTCTACCATTCCTGGAGACAGCTGGTAACCATGTGGGGCCAGTGACAGAAACTTCCAGAACGGCCAGGCAGCAACTGTTCCTCAGAGACCTCCAGAAGAGGTGCTGCCCACTGGCGGTCTGCATTCCACACAAGATGGACAGGAGGTCAACCTTCACCAATCCTGTCACCCTTTCCACTCTGTCACCTCTTGGGCACTGCTTCTGAGTGGCCTGTCTGTCACTGCATCAGGTTACAGTCTCTTTAGCCTGCTATCACAAAATTCCTTATACTGGTCAATTTATAAACAACAGAAATGTATTGCATTTTTTTGGTACGAGGAATTGAACTCACGACCTCATGCTTGCCAGGCAAGAGCTGTGCTGCTAAGCTACATCCCTGGCTAGAAATGTATTGCTTACAGCTCTGCAGACTGGGAAGCCCCAGATTAAGACACCAACAGATTCCAAGTCAGGTGAACTTGTTCCTCATAGATGGCATGTCCTTACAGGATGGCAGAAGCAAACAGGCTCCTCCGAGCCTTTTTCACAAGGGCACTAATCCCTTGCTTCCCCAAAGACCCCACCTTGCAATACCACCAGACAGGATTCAAGCTGTGAATTTGCAGGGTGGGGACATCCACAAACTCACACCAGAGCAAGGCCTAGAAGGTTCTGAAGCTCATGGCTACTTGTTAGCTGGGCCTGCCTGGTGGCTACCAGCCCTGACTGAGAAGTGGCATCTAGGCCAGTTCTGGCCACCAAACCTAGATACATAAACCCAGGTGATGTTTATAATGAAAAAAAAAAAAAATCACCCCCATAGTACCTAATCAAGGCCCAGATCTCTATGACACAAGTGACAGGTGACAGGGCTGTGGGGCTCGCACCAGGCTGACACAGCCCAGGGCCTGAGAGGAAGGGAAGCACATGTTCTGCTTCTGCCTCATCTTTCAATGGCCCTAAATTATAGATGAGAAGCCAACCATCCAATATCTTTTCAGCTTGTGACATCATCATTTCCCACTCACCAACCCCTAAATCTGAGGATCCTGCCTTTTCTCTAGCAGATCAGACCACCATGAGTGTCTGACAAGGCTGAAAGAGAAGGGCCAACAGGACTGGAGGGCAGCAGGCAGCAGAGGAGCTGGCTGAGAACTGCACCCGCCAAGTGTCCGCATGCCACACTACCTGGGCCGGGGCTCTGTGGGCAGTGCAGGTGGCTGAGAACAAGATGCCAGGGTCAGCAGTGTTCATGTGTGGAGTCACACCCCACAGCAGCAGCTGCTGGATGGCACTGGGGTCACTGTCATCTGAAGGCTCTGCTGGGCTGATCACCCACAATGGTGCACTCAGGCTGGCAGCTGACACTGGCTGCCAGCTGGGACTATCGCCTGGAACACTGTGTCACTTGGACTTCTCAGAGCATGGCTGTGGCAGAGTCCCAGGAGACTGGAGGAATGTTGCTTCTGCCATTTTCAACTGGCCAAGATAGTGACCAAGGCCAACTCAAACGGAGGGTGGTGACCAGGTCTTGTGGGAGAAGAGCTTGTGGCATACTGTTTCCCAAAGATGACCAGTTAATCGCTGCAGCATTCCTACGAACCCAACACCAGATGGATGGGGTCCAGAGTGAACTCCTGGCCTCTTCCAGACTCCACAGTGGTCACTAAGCAACCTCTAGGGAAACTCAAGGTCCACAGTAGTCACTACCCAAGCTTGAGACCCCAGCTCCTGGGGGTGGCCTGGGGACTGGGCTGGGACATAAAACTTGGAGATATAATCCAATGAAAGTCATGTTTTCAGAGGTGACACTAAAAGCTTGATGCAAAGAGCATCTCTATGCCACAGACAGTGGATATGGCCGGCTGCCCAGCAGCACTACCTGTGGCCCTCGCTTTCCCTGGGGAGATGTTGCTGAGGCGTTTTGTGATGGGGCATACTCCTCAAGACTCTGCCAGAAGCTGGAGCCACGTGGCCAGCTCTCGCCGGTGGTGTGACATGGAGTTGGGCGGCAGGAGACTTTATTCCATTGCTTGCTTTTATTTCCCCTCCCACTGGCAGCCAGTGCAAGATCTTGAGCTGGAATGGAGACTGAGCCACACATAAGAGGACAGGCCTGAATCTCTGTGTGAGCACACGGCAGACCCTCTGCCAGCCACGCACACACACTGCCACGCCACACAAGCCAACATAAACTGTGCTGTGCCATGTCATGGAGATACAGGGTCTGTCATGCAGGCTGCTGCTACCCTGCTCTCAATTCAAGGCTCCTAGAGGAGACTCACAATGTTGCCCTGGAGACCTGCTACCTGGGGGATGCAGCAGGAATACAATGACAGATAACTACCCAGGAGATGGGGTGTGCATGAGCCAGAGTTCAGGCACAGGGGCCAAAGCCTTGTTCTTGTGATCATACACATGTTGCACTTAAAACTGAAGGAAGACAGGGGTGACCATGGTGGCTCAGATGAGGGAGGAGAGAAGACACAGTGACATGATGAGATTTCTGCAAAGCAGATGGGACAAGGGAGGACACCTCTGTTCTGCAAGGGACCAGCTGGCACCAGACCAACGAGGCAGAAGAGGCACAAGCTAAAAAAAGTCAAACAAGACAGGGAGAAAAACAAGAATGTGCTTGGGAATTTGACTCGGTGGGGAACGGAGGGGCCCAGGGCGACAGGGGATTTGAGTGGCTACATTCAGGAGCCTAGGGAAGACACAGGAAATGAGCGCAGCTAATGAGGTGGTGGCAGCCCAGGGGATGTGGAGCAGGGAGGAGGCAG
>NW_004524646.1:6345588-6362759 GCF_000260255.1 Octodon degus
CAGGCACGCACGCGCAGGCACGCACGCGCAGGCACGCACGCGCAGGCACGCACGCGCAGGCACGCACGCGCAGGCACGCACGCGCAGGTGCAGACCCATCACCACCACCGCTGCCACTTTGCTGCCTCCTCTTTGTTTACTGTCGTCTTATTTCTGCTTTAAAAGCCCCGGGCATACACCTAAAATGAGTCACTGTTCTGCTCAGTGTGTGCAGGCTGACCCGGGCAGGTGTCTCACGCATCCTGGGACCCAGTTCTGGTGGTGGTCCCAGCTACCTGCGCACTACAAGCCGTGATACCCCTCATGGCTGACAGCCGGAGCTCTAGAGTAATCATCTGGAACCGGGATGAACAGATGGGCAATGACGTCTCTGATGTTCCCGTTCCTGCTCTTCGTTAGGCAAGTCCTTGGTAGTGAGATCACGCCAGTGTAGACACGAAGCAGCCCAGGAGCCAAGGAGATGGGGCAACACAGCCCAGCCCTGAGGAAGCCTGTCCCTTGTCTTCAACCCAAAAGAAAATCCGGAGGCAGCCACTAGGGTCTCTGAAGAGCTACGGAGGACAGGGTTGGTGGGTCCCGGGCACTGCAGCCACGGAACTGCAGACCTCATCCGGGGCTCACAGTCCACAAGTGGAACATTCCTGCTGGGGACAGTGACACCGCCCCAGCCATCGCTTACGGTTCTGATGTAAATCTCACACATCATCTCTTTCTGATCAGCTGTATGATCCCGCTGACCAGAAAGCCCCAAAGTAGTCAAGATGACGGGCCAGAAGTGGCCTGAGTGGTGGTCATCAGGCTCCAGGGCAAGGGGAAGGGGGGAGGGAGTGCTTCGTGGGTACAAAAGTGGTTTGGAAAGAGGATGGTGTTGTGAAGAGGGAGGGTACAGAGAGCTACCCACAGCGCGAATGCGTTCAGTGCCACCAGGCTGCGCACTGAAAAATGATAAAAACAGTGAATCCTATTTGTGTATATTTTTCCATAATAGAACTTGGGTGACGTATAGTCACCATGGGCCAGAAGGCTTAAGCTCTGTCAGTGATTAAAAATATTCCTCTCCGGGGACAGGCCAGTCCAGCTGGGGCCCCTGCCTGGCTCCTACCCTTTCCTGTCCTCCCTGGGAGGGGCAGGGACTGGTAGGTTTGGGATTATGGGACTGAAGACGGTGGACTCACGAGGTACTAGGTGCAAAACAAGCCAGGAGCAGGATGTCGGGCGGGGTCAGGGACATGCGTCTGCCCTCTCTGCGGACTTCTTATGGCCATGGGAGCCTCCTCCCCCAACCAAAATGTCACCACCTCAGAGCACCTGCAGTATCACCCCAAGTCGCTCAGGCTCAGGGCTCGAAGGACAAGCGGGCTGCCCAGGCCAGTGGCTGCAGATCGTCAGCACAGGATGGCCAGCTCTGCTCAGATAATCTGCTTGCACACGGAGCACAGATTAATGGCCACAGCAAGCCAGCCCTTTTAGTTGGACAGACGCCATCCTGGCCTGAGTTCTTCTCTGATCTTTGCTGGCTTAACTGCCCCACCGCGTGAGGGGAGAATGAGAGTGACCGATCGTGCTACTGCACAGCGGCTCCAAGTTGGCGTGTGAGAGTTTATTGTCTGTTGTGCTCTGTGCTGAAAGCTACCTGCTCACCCTCAAACTGTAGATCCTTAGAAGCTGCCCTGCACGCACAGCTGGATGGAAGCCGGATCTCTGCCTGCTGCTGGGTCAGGGCTCCAACACAGGGTGCCTGCTGTGCGTCCTACTGGGAGCCTTTGCCAGGGCCCGGGTGGGGGGTGCTGCTAGAACCCCCTCACTGGGGCTGAGAAGACTGAGGCACAGGGAGTCCAGGTTACGTCGTACTCAGGGTTACAGAGCCAAACCGAGGCCCTGCCTCACCAGTACTGCTCCAGAGCTGTCACCATAGCATCCCTTGTCACACGTCCCCCAAGGTCCACTGCACCTCCCAAACACCCCCAAGAGCGGGGTTAAACTGCAAGGGGAGGGAGGGGCAGCATACCCCTTGTCTTGGCTACTTTTCTCTCATTGGTGGGACAAAATACCCAACAACTAAAATTAAAAAGGGAGAGGTTTATTTAGTTCACAGTTTATAGAGATTTCAGTCTTCAGCTGGCTGGCTCCATGGCGGATGGCATGGCACAGGGACAGCAGTTCAAGGTGGCCCAAGACAGCAAAAGCACCAAGAGCAAAAGAGGAGAGAAAGCAAGCCTCTTTTCCTCCCTCATATTGTGCAAAGGGCACTCCCGTCCCGTGGGTGTAGCACTCGCACCATCTCCCTGCCCTCTTCTTGCACGCGATGAGGATATTTACAAAGTGAGGACCCTGTCCCTCTGCTGAGCCCCCTAAGTAACTGTCTAAACTTCACAATGTATCAACCATTACACCCGCAAATGCCTAAAACTGGGGCCCATGAGTCTGTAAGCTGCTGCACCAGGTAGGATGCTCCTTTAAATGGCGCAGAGACTGGGAGATGGCAGTCCACAGCCTCTCTGTCACATCCTGCCTGTCCTGCCTTGGAGGGGACACTGTCCAGCTCTCTCCCCATCCTCTGCACCCCAAAAGTGGGACATCAAGAGGACCATCAAAGTGTGGGGTGGAGGGAACATGAAGCAAGCAGGCGCTCCCAGAGGTTCCGATGCAGCCTCAGCAGCCAGGGCTGAGCTTGCCCCGAGCCTCTGAGGAAGCAAGCTGGTGCCCAGAGACACTGTCTGCCCTGGCAGGGGCTCCTGGTCCACAATTCAAACCCAAGCAGTGTGCCCCATGGAGCTTGGAATAAAGACTAAAGCCAGGAAGGTGGGGAGAAAGGAGCCAGACCCCCCCGCCACATACCTTTGCATCCTGCCGACAACCAGCACCTATACACAGCCTCTGACAGGACTAATTTAAGGAAAGCCTCACACCTTCCTAGGCCTGCCTACAGTGTCGCCATCATGAAGCCACAGGGATGGACCTAGAGGGGCGCTAAGCTCGCTGCACCGTGCCTGCCTGCCCTTTCCCCTGGCTCACAGCAGGTGCACTTCTTACCCAGCCCGCCACCTATTCTCAGGCCCTGCCCACCAGGCAAGCCCTATCACGCTCAGAATGTTCCAGAAGTCAGAACTGGGCCTTACAACCCGCTCTCCATCCACACTCCTTACACAGCACCAACTCCCTGACAGGATGGGTGTGGCGGGGGTGGCCCTTGCCTTCCAGCCTTCAGAGACACAGCCCTGGAGTTTGAAATAACTTAATTACCAAGGAGAGGCAAAGACCTCTGCTCAAGGCCCCGCCATTTCCTCTCTTAGGCTGCTAATTTCCCCCATCCCTTCCCCCACAGGCTGCCCACGGCTCGTATTTACTTCAGCTAGGGAGGGGAGAAACACCAAGCAAGACAGCAATAGTCACAATACCCAGGCAGTGATCAAAAATTCATCTCGTTCCGTGTGTCCTCTGCTCACGTCTCACTGGAGGCAGGCTGGAGTTGCTAAGTGGTTCGCTCCACGCTCCTGCTGGCTCACATTTTGGAGCCTCTCTGCTCTGCTGAAAGCGTGTTCTGCCCTGCGTGTGGGATCCAGCCAGGCCCAGCTCAGGGCCCTGCTGGCAATAGTTCCCAGGATGTGCAGGATCCTGAGAGTGAGCCAAGGAGGTGACGCCACGCGGGAAGGCCTCAGAGGACAAGGGCGTCCGGGATGCCTCCTTCGCCTCCTGCATTACCATACATTCATTCATTGGTCCGCACACTGTTGAGCCCATTTTGGGCCAGCTCCTTGCTGCGGCAGGGGCAATTACTCAGAGACAGGCACGGCATCTGCCTGCCTGTCTGTCTCCCTCTGCCCTCTGAGAGTTCTAGGAACAGCAGGGAAGACCTGGACAGAAGCAGGCACGTTGGCCTCAGCTCAAGCCTGCAGCAGGGGTCGGAGCGCCTCAAGTAGAGCAGTAGCAGGGAAAAAAGCAGCTCAAGCCACTTGCGGAGCCAACACGGAGTGCTCCGGGACTCAGGAGACTACGCAGTGTGGAGGCCTGCAGGCCTGGAGACCGTGTCTGAGGCAGCGCGGGCGAGGCCCAGGAGCACAGTGCGCGGAATCGTCAGCCCTCTGGTGCTGCCTTCCAGCGCGGCACTTGGCATCAACTCTACATCAGAACCTTGTTCCTCTCGGTGCCCTCCAGGGTCTATGCAGAAAGATGCACAGGACAGGGGGACCAAAGCGAAGTGGAGGACAGGAAGGGGCCAGGCTCACAGTGAACGCTAGGTCTCCGCCGCCGCCATGACGCTCCTGGACCCTTGCACGAGAAAGTCTGAGGAACATTTCTGCTGGTTACCAAGACGACAGTCAGGCCATGCGAGTGATGGACCGTGGGGGACCAGAGGGACAGGCGGCAAGCAGATTACTGCAGTAGCCCACACAGGCCAGTGGGGGGGGGCGGGGATAGGTCAAAAGCAGGTAGGTGAGAAGCCAAAGCTGAGAGACAGCAGCCAGTGTTCTCTCTGCTCCTGAGATAGGTCCAGGACGCTAATTTTCTAACTCTAAATCCAATGCTCTCTGCGGCCCACGCTGACTCTGGGAATTGAAGGGATGCACTTTCCGTGTCTGCCACTAGGGGGCAGAGCGCCCGCAGTAGGACCCGGCGAGGGCGGGTGCGGGGGGGATGGCAATCCAGCCTCACAGCTTTATCTTTGGGGTTCTCCAGCATGAGGTTACAGGGCCACTCGGCTGTTCCTGGTCACCAGGTGGGGCTTCGGCGGGAGGCGGCTCGGGCCTGTGTTCCAGTCGCCACGACTCTGACTACAAGGGGCCGCGGCCAATACCACCTTACTTCCCTCTGCCTCTGCCTCTGCCTCTGTCCATCTTCGGGGGATAAAGCAAGACCCCGTGCTGGGAAGGCCGAACCCGCCCTGGGTGGCGCTGCACATGCCGCCGCTGGCACGGTGGGGACGCTGCGGCTCCTCACCGAGCTGACCTGCCCTGCCCAAGGCAGAGTGGGGAGTTACATGGCGAGGTCGGAGTGTCTTCGGAGCAAGAGTCTTTCTATTATTTTATGTATGATATATGTGAGTATATACATAAATATATGTGTGTGTCTAATGTCCTAGATACTATATACAAACATTAAAATTTGTAGATATATACTATAAACACAGGTGTAGGTTTTGATATACAAAATATACATCTTCATACTTTATATGTATATATGTCCCTTTTGTAGCGGTGCGTTTCTTAAATATTAAAAAGGGCCTATGCGAAAGGTCACAATGACGATTGAATCCAATGAGTTTGATACTGGCAACAGGAGCACTATGCACCATTTACCCGCCATCACACTTACTATGTAGCGGAGGTTTTCACACACACACACACACACACACACAATTCAAACAAATGTACATCTCACTTTAAACTCAATATTCCTGGTGGGACAACATACACATTTACTATAAAATTTTTTCAAAACATCAAACAAGCACAAAGAGAAAAAAAAAAATGAGACTCCCTCAAAACAATCACTCAATATTTGGTCCACATACTTCCTTTTTTGCTAGTACAAAGTTGTCCCTTGGTGTCTGAGAGTGGCTGGGGTGAAGACTCCCCCAGTACCAAACTTGCAGCTGTTCAAGGCTGTATAGAAGACGGTGCAGCCTTCCACCCACCTCGGGTCCATCCTCCTGTGTCACCGAAGTCACCTCTCAGTGACTCTGTAACACCTGATACAGTGTAAATGGCATGCAAACAGCTGCTTTACCGTAGTTTTTAGGGGATGGTGACACAAGAACGGACATATTCAGTCCAGCCACAACTTCTGATATTTTCAGCCTACGGCTGGGTGAGTCTGCAGACGCAGAAGCCTCCCAACCAGATGGCTGCCCACACGTGTGGGGCTGCATGCTGCCACGGTGCGCTGCCGTCCATCTTCCCTCCACGCGTCACCAGCCTGAGCTGGCCGGGGTGTTCTTTTTATGTGAGATCATCACATAAAAGAGCTGATGAACACATCTCTGTACCTGCCCCGCCGTGCCGCTACCCCAACACGATGCACATGAGAGGTCTCACCAGGCACAGTCCAACCAAGGGTTTTTGCACACCCAAGATGCGCATCCAACAGTCAACCCGATCTGCACTCAGGAAGCGCGTGCCGGGAGCTTCCCACATGTCAGGCACTGGGCCAAGCAAAGGAAACCAGCAGAAAATGAGTGGCGGGTGAGGCCAGCTCTCCAGGGCTTACGTTTTAAAATAGAGCAGCCGGCAATAAGTAAATAAATGGGGTAGCTACAACTGTTGTGGAAGAGAGGTGTGACTGGGTGTCACTGTAGCAGGGGCCATTTGAGACTGAAAGCTTGGGAAAGCTGCTCTGAGAAGGTGACATTTTAGCAGCCCCCTGAAGGACTCAAATGAGCCACCACATCAAGACCTAGAGTGAGTGTTTCCAAAAGAAGAACCAGCAAGTACAAAGGCCCCAGGGCAGAAAGGGGTTGGAAAGACAAGTATTCCAAATGCATGGAAATTAAACAATATCTTCTTGAATAATTAATGGTATGGAAGAAATCACAGAGGAAGTTAGAGTTTCTAGCATGGGACCTTAGTGCCAGCCCAACTCACCAGAGCCTTTGGGACACCATGAAAGCAGCCTTGAGAGGGGAGTTTATAGCTCTGAGCAGCCACCGAAAATCACAGCCAGTTGAAATACACTCTGAGGTCCTAGAGCACCAAGAACAATCCATAACCAAGACAAGTATAAGGAAGGAAATTATAAAAATCAGAGCAGAACAAAACACTCCCCCTCCAAGAAGTCAATGACCAAAGGGCAGGCTCTTTGAAAAAATAAACAAAATAGACAAACCCCAAGCCAACTTTACTAAAAAAGGAAAGAAAAGATGCAAATGGATGTAATTAGACATGAAAAAGGCAAAAATTGCGATGGACTGCCAAAATCCAGATTATTAGTAGTAACTACTTTGAGAACCTGTACTCCTAATAAAGTAGAAAATTCCAAAGAAATGAATAGACTTCTAGATACACGTGAACTACTAAAGCTGAACCAAGAAGATAGAAAAAAACCTTAATAATTCAATATCAGGGGCTGAGGTTATAGCTCAGTGGCTTCAGTGCCTGCCTGGCAAGCTGAATATTCTGAGTTCAATCCCCAGTACCCCCCAAAAAAAATCACTATCAGGCAATGAGACAGAAAAAATAATAACAAAAAAAAAAGTACCAACTAAGCCTAGGTTGCAACATGTTCACCACTGAATTCTACAAGAACTTTAGGGGCCGGGGAGGTGGCTCAGTGAAATAAGCAATCTGAGTTCAATCCCCGGTTCCACCAAAAAAAAAAAAAAAAAGAACTTTAGGGAAAATCTTACTGCTCCCCAAACTCCCAAAACTCTTCATTGAATTTGGAAGGGAATAAACACTACCAAAGTCTTGAAAAGAACTCAAGCATAAAAGAGAGCTACAGGCCAGTCTCCTTAATGAACCTAGACACAAAAATCTTCAGCAAGACATTGGCCATTAGAAAGCAACAAATCATCACAAAGATCCTAAGCCATGACCAACCAGGATTCTTCCTAGGGATGCACGGATGGTTTAACACACGCAAATCAATATTCTAAAAATAGAAACAAATACAAAAATCACATGATCGTCTCAAGTGAGACAGAAAAAGCCTTTGACAAAATCCAATATCCATTCATGATATAAACCTTGAAGAGAATAGGTAGAGAAGTATCTTTCTTAATCTGACAAAAGCCCTCTATGACAAACCAATGGCTAGGGGCAGAGTACATGGAGGGAAACTGGAAGCCTTCCTTCTACAATCAGGAATAAGACAACGATGGCTACTACCACCACTACTATTCAATATCATTCTCAAAACAGCCAGACCAATCAGGCGAGAGAAAGAAATAAAAGGGATACATATGGGAAATGAAGAAGTCAAATTATTCTTTATATGTGACGTGATTATTTCCATAGAAGACTAAAAAAACTCCATTAAAAGACTCCTAAAATTACTAATGAAATTCATTAGTATATATAGTCAGCACATGGAAATTAATAGTGTTCCTATACTCTGATAATAAACTCATTGAGAAAGAACTTAGGAATTACCTTTCACAATAGCATCAAGAAAAATGAACCCCTCTGTACTGTTGGTGGGAATGTGCACTAGTAAAACTATTATGGAAAGCACTGTGGACATTCTTCAAAAAATTGAAACTAGAAATTCTATTCAACCCAGTGATTCCCCTTCTGGGTATCTTTCCTGAACAGTTAAAGACATCCTAGCTCACATCTTTATTTATAGCAGTACAATTCACACTAGCTGAATCTCAGAAGCAGCCCATTGACAGATGAATGGATAAAGCAAATGTGGCGCTTGTGCAGAACGGACTACTACTCTGCAATTAAGAAGGATCAATGTGAGTCATTTGCAGGAAAATCAACCCACCTTGAGACCACAATGCTAAAGCATGGCTTCTCTCATGTGAGAAACACAAAGTAGAAAGAGCAAAATAAAAGACAATAGGAAATAGCTAGACAGGTAGTTATCACATGGAAGGGGCCCAAGAGAGGGAGGGGGAGAGGGAAGAGGATAAAAAGGAATTATAAGGTGTTTTGTACACGTAGCCACAGTTAGGGAGTTGACTGATCTACTCAAAATAAGAGACAATAAATAGGGCAAGGGCCGTTGAGATAGCTCAGCAGACTAAGCACCTGCTTAGGCAAGCTCAGGAACCAGGGTTCCTTCCCCAGTACCACGTGCCACACCAGCTCCGCCCCCCCCAGGCGTGCTGAGCTGGCCACCGAGTCTGAGCATGGTGGTGCATGCCTGTAATCCTAGTGCTGGGGAGGCTGAAAACAGGAGGAGCCTACAAGTTTGAGCTGCATAGTGAGACCCTGTACCAAACACATAAAAAGGGGGTGGGGAACAATAGGGGAGACACAAATTGTTCAAATAAGGTGAGATTTCATTTAAGAAATTACATGCATTTGAAAACAACAAATCTTAGGGTTTTCTACTGCTCTTGGAATGGTGACAAAATAAGGAATGCACATGATGACCAAAAATGGAGGACCTTGACCTTAGACCCACTTGAGATGCTTTAAAAGAAGCCCCGTGGCTGCACCCCAAGTGGTTATATCATGACACTGGGTGGGGAGGGCAGAGCTGGAGCACCCCTCAATTTTTCTTTCACGTCCCCTGGCCAAGTCTGATGCGTGGGCAAGCTTGGGGTTGCTAGCCTCTGCAGGTGAGAACCAAGCCAACAAGCTAAGCCAACCACTCTACATAACGGAAGACCTTCTGCACACAGTGCAGCTGCCAGTGACCCTTCTTCCCATGATCCCTGTATCTATGCCTGGCAGGCACCTCAGTGCCTGCTTTGCAGCCTGCGCATCTTCCTGGGTGCATGTGCTCCTGGGCTTCTGTTCTTCCATGTGATGAGGCTGGGAGGAAGAGTATCTCTCCTTCCACACAAGGAGAAACTGAGGCTTGGAGTTTCAGCACCTGGTCCTTTGTCCTTCCCATCAGAAGCAGCAGTGCCTGCAATTGGCTTGTGCCCCCTGGGCCTCCAGCCTCTCTGCCCTGACCAGCTCATTCTCCAGTTGCACACAGAGTCCTGGCCTACAGCCCCAGAGGCCTGGTGCTGGCTGGCCCTGTGGGACCTGGGGCAGGCACCACCTAGGCCTTCCTGGAGCTGATGGATGACAGACACTTGCCCAGCAGCAGGAGCCCATGAAGGTGGCAAAGGTACAACTATCACCATGGAGGTTCAGACTCCAGCCAGCAGGCCACTCACTCTGACATACGGTAGAAGGTGTCTAGTACAGGGGTGGGGAGTGGGGCTGCCTACAGAATCACAGTTTCTCCAAATCTCAGCTGCTGAGTGCATCTGCCCAGATCCTGAGAGCCACCTTCCACCGACACATCATGCTCAGAAAAGCACCAACCTTCCTCTGCCTGGAAGGGACAGAGGGGCTTCCCAGGGAGATCCCACATGCAGGGTAGGTGGACCTAGGGAGACAGCCAGAGCGGTGAGGTCTCCATCCTCATGCACAGTGCTGGCCTGGGGAAGGTGGTCTGTGGTGGATTGCCAATTAGTGAGCAACTTGCAACACTCAGCTGAACTGAACCAGAGTGGTGCTGGGTGTGGGAGGCCCACCTGAGGGTTGTTGCTGGCAGCTAAGAGGCAGAACTGGACAAGCTGCTGGAAGTTATTGGAAGCTGTTGGGGGCTGTTGGTTCTCTTGGAGGAAATTGTTATGCTGGCTTTTCTGATGAACTTGGCTGTTCTCAGTGTAGAAGGGGCTCAGGACCTCGTTGTCATGGAGAATGGCTAGGCTCCCTTTGGCAGAGCACTGGTCCTCAGTATGAGCATGGTTTCCTAGTTCTAGTGTGCAAGTTAGTGAAGCTTGTCACACTGGCTTTCCTGATGGGAACTTGACTGTCCTCACAATGGGAGGAGCTCAGGCCCTCACTGCTGCTGAGGATGGCTGTGGTACTTTTCGGGGGCACTCTGGTCCTTACCTTGAGCATCACTTCCTGGCTGCAGTTCAGATCACACAGCCTGCTGACACAAATCTTTCATCCCACTGGCACAGTCTCTCTAAATTCCACCACTGACCTTTGGGCCTTCCCAGAGCAGATCTATAAAACAGGCCTGCATAAGACATTGTCCTGGGCCTCCAGTTGGATTTGTGGGAGGCATTGTCATGGGCTCTAGGTCTTCAGCTGGATTCAAGCAGCACATTGCCGTGGGATCCAGGCCTTTGGCTGGATTCTTTGGTCTTTAGCATATGGACAGATTTCCCGCACTCACATATGATCTTTTGGGTGTTTCATTACAAAATAATTTAATAAAATGTGTCCTCTATTGGATTGTTCCCCTTGCAAAACCCCAAACTACAACTAGGTCCCTGCCCTGGCAGCACTGTGTGACCCAGCCCCAGGTGTGGGGTGCTAAGTGTCACAGAAAAGACACAGTAGGATGAGGAGGCAGAAGGACAGAAACGGGTGCAAGCCTGGCTGATGTGAGTGTGGTGGAAGGAGCTTGGTGCAGGCTGCAGGCAGGCAAGAGGGCTGTGTACAGGGGGAAGCGATGGATGCAGAGGCCAGCAGGCTTGTGCTGGGGGTGGGATGCATGTAGCCCAAGACAATGTCCTGGAATCTCTCTTCCAGATTTCTTCACATGCACAGTATGCACGCCCTGGCTCAAGCGCCCACACGCCCACGCCCACGTGCACAGAGCCGCACAGGCCTTGGATGCGAAGGGGAGGCCCTGGGGAAAGAAGTGTTCTTTGGCTTCCTGCCACACCCCTGATGCCAAGCTTCCCACCTGAGTCTGGACCTCTCAACCTCCCTGTTATTCAGGCCCTGCCCTTCCTGGACCCAGGCTCCCTCCAAAGCCAGGACAGGACCCTTAAGCACACCGCTGATGTCACTGTTAAGAGTCCTCTCACCCACGTCTGTTGGGTGGGTCCCTGAGGAACTGGGCAGACAGTATCCACCTTTTTCAGAGAGCTGGTGACCTGACCAGTATAGGAAGGTTCAAAGTTCTGTGATGACTCGGGTCATCTTCTGCCTCTGCCTTCCTCCCTGGTGCTTAGAGGTCACTAGGTTCCATGTTTAATTAAGACAGCTGCTCCCACCATTAACTCTCACTTATTAAAATTAAAAATTGCTATTGATTAGAACACAATAGATTTCAAAGTGACTTGAGCAGTCTGAGATTCACAACACATAAAAATGACCAATGAGCCAGGCAGATGGTGCAGGCTTGAAGCAGGAGGGCCACAAGCTTGAGCTCAGCCCTGGCCATGTCGCTCAGTGTGAAGGAACTGAGTTCAATCCCCGGGATCCCCAGAGCAAAGCTTAATGTTCAAGGAGGTAGAAGCACTTATTGCCTTGATTTCGTGCCCACCACAGATGTAGAAATATTATGTCTCAACAGTTTTTAATGAAATTAAAAGCGCCCATTTGAATACCGACAAGAGTGAAAATGAAATGTACAGATGAAATATGGCAGCACGGACCTCTGACTGAGTACTTGGGTGCAAGTCAATCAGTAAAAAGACAATCTGAGAGAAAACTGGATCAAATGCATAGACATGTCCAAGGGTGAAGACACCCAAACAGGCAGTGGAGCTCAGAAGAGGTGCTCTCAGCCTCTGTTCTTCAGGAATAGGGCCCCTAACAGCACAAGATAGAGCATAGAAATGCTGGCCACGCTGGGAAATAGTGAGCACTCCCACGCACTCAGATGGGACCTTAAAGCGGTGTGCACTGGAAAATGACTTGGCAGGATACCAAATCAACACACAAAAATCAATAGCATTCCTGTACAGCCATAATGAGCCCACAGAGAAAGCAATCGGGGAAACAATTCCATTTACAATAGCTTAAAAAAAAAAAAAATCAAAACCCTAGGAATCAGCCAAACCAAGGAGATAAAAGATGCCTCTAATAAAAATTACAGGGTGCCAAAGAAACAGATTAAAGAATACATTAGAAAATGGAAAAGTGTTTCTTGTTCTTGGATCAGAAAAATTAATAACTGTGAAAATGCCAATATTATAAAAAATGATCTATAGGTTTAATACAATCTCTATGAAAATACCAACATTCTTCACAGAAGAAGGAAACAGCAAAAATCCAGACTAACCAAAATAATCTTGAACAAAAGGAGGTATCAGGGTGCCTGATTTTAACTTGTACTACAAAACTGTAGTGATAACACCACCATGGTGTGGCACAAAACAACCAGACCAATGACATGGGACAGAAGCCACAGACAAAAATCCATGTTCCTACGGCCATCTGACTCTTAACAAAGGGTCCAAAACTTACATTGGAGGAAAAAAAAAAGACAGTCCCTTTAACAAATGGTACTTGAAAAACTGGAGATGCACTTGAAGAAGATTGAAACTGGATCCCTATCTTTTGTACTGTAGTAAAATCAAATAAAAATGGAATGAAGACCTAGAGATACAAAAACACATTTTGAAACTCTGGAAATCAACGTAAGCAAAGCATCTAAAGCCATGGACTTCCTTAACAGAACTCCAAAAGAATGAGAAATAACATCAAGCACAACAAAGGGCCTACATCAAATTAAAAAGCTTCTGTACAGCACAAGAGACATCATCAGAATGAAGGGGCAGCCACAGAATGGGAGAAAGCCTTGGCTGGTTAATCTTCTGATAGAAGAATAACATCTAAATACATAAAGTACTCAACAAAAATTAAACCACCTCAAAGCAAGTGACCTAGTCAAAGCATGGGCAAATGAGCTGAATAGACACTTCTCCAAGGAAGAAGTCCAAGTGGCCAATAACTACATGGGGAAATGTTCCTTTTAGTTGTTAGGGAAATGCAAATCAAAACTACTTGGAGATTTCATGTAGCATGTATTATCTTATATGAGAACTTAAAATATGAATGGATAGATGGGTTGATGGATGGATGGACAGATGGATGAATAAAATAAAGTAGAGATAATAGAGAACCAAAAGATAAGACTCTTGAAAATAAGGGAAGGGAATTCAAGGAGTGTCTCACTTACTTTTCTCTAGTTGCTGGAACATAATATCCAGAACCCAAAATTAAGGAAGGAAAGGTTTATTTAGCTCACAGTTTGGAGGTTTCAGTCCATACTTGGCTGGCTCCAAGGCCGAGCAGCACAGAGCAGAGGGCAATCTTTCATGGCAGTGGAAAACAGCAAAGAGCAAAGGGAGGGGCAGCAGCTGAGGTAGCTAGCTTGTCTCTCCTCTTTACGTTGTAAAGCAGATTATCCATCCCAGGGCAACTGTAGCACTCATACCCATACCCAACTTTGGATCATGAATTAATCACAAACTCTAGAAGCCACCCCATGATTGCATGAAGCTTTAGGGGCACAACTAGACACAAACCTTAACAAGAAGGAAAGGAATTAAGATCCATTATATGCCTGAACCAGTTTCCCAAGATGCACATCATTGTTCTGTATTACAAGCATGCACTAAAAAAAGTTGTGAAGTAGAATAAAACCCCAAACACTAAATTGGTCATATCTCGGACTTACACACATGCACTGCCATAACCCACAGTTCTACTGTGTACTCAGCAGAAGTGTATGCAGCCGTCCCTCAAGGGCAGGTTCAAGGTCACTCATGGCAGCACCATTCCTAATAGCTCTAAACAAACTAAATGTTCCCTGGCTGATGAGCAGACAAAGCAATTACTCCTGTATTTTCAGTGTGGAAATCTATGGAGCACTGGGCAAGAGGGGACTCACGGCCCACAGCAGTGCTAGCATCCTGCAGATAATGAGGCGTGAAGGCGGCACCTCTAGGCGCAGCTGGGCCCCTGAGGCTGGCTCCACTGTGTGCCTGGAACCTCCTCCTGTTTGTCCCGTGGACAGCTCACATACAGGGCCTCCTCTCTCCTCTGCACCCTCCTTAGCCTCCCACACCACCTCACTGAGTGAGCCATCCTCACTATTCTCCGCCTGCTGGGGACAGAGCCTGGCTCCAGACTGCCCCTCCCTCTTAGCTGCAGGGCAAACCAAGCCCTAAGCACACCCAGGGCTGCCTCGGCTGGATCAGCAGGCCCTCATCACCTCTGTCTGCCCCCTGCATCCTTTCTGACAGCTGTCTGTCATCCGGGGCAGTGGGAAGCAGCTGAGGCTCTCCCACCGCGGAGGTGCCAGGGCCACAGGCTCACTGAGCTGAGGGTTCCTAGCCACCGCTCCATGGACAACCTGGCTCCACTCGTCTCCAACTCGAGCTGCTCTGTGCATCGCAGGATGTGCCAACACCTCCCTCCACCCCAGGCAGGGGCACCACAAAATCTATGGACACCGCCCAGTGGTCCCCAGAAGGTGGCTGAGAAAAAACCACTGATTCAGACTCTGATCACTGGAGCGTAAGGACTCTCCATGCACCTGAGCGAAAGCAGCTTTAGCCCGCTGACCCTGGCTGGCTGACAGGATAATCCTGATGTGGCAAAGCTGCCTACCGAGGGGCCAGGGAATGCTTGCTGCCTTTCAGCAGACGCTGGCAGGCCCAGACCAGCCTGTGTCTGAGCAGAGGCTCAGGGCCACGGTCAGCACTGCCCAGGCTGCCATGCAGGCACCAAAAGGAGGTCTCCTGCAAACAGCCCGCTGTGCCATTCCTCTGTGACCTGAGAGCACAGGCAGGCTGGAGGTGGCCTCACAGCCTCCTGTCCTGACCTCCCTGCCCATGCGGCAAGGGTGCGCCAGCTCTGACTTTTGCAGAGGAGGATCTAGAGGTCAGAGAAGTGGCATGTTCCAGGATGTCAGCTGGAAGCCATCTGTGGCTGCCCTTAAGAGCTTGGTGTCTTCTGTGAGGTGGGCCTTACAGCAGCTCCATCTTAGATTAGGAAACTAAGGCCCCAAGAGGTGAGGCAGCTCACGTAAGGATGTGCAGCTTGACAGCGCCGGGATTCGAACCACATCTGCCTCTTTCTAGAGCTCAGGCAGCCACTCTCGGTGCTGTTCTTCTGGACCGCCCCCTGGCAGGCCCTGCCCGGTTCATTTATCCTGGCTCATGGAGAACACAAATGGTGTGTCATGGGAATCTTAGTCTCTGTCTCTGTCTCTGTCTCTGTCTCTCTCTCTCTCTCTCTCTCTCTCTCTCTCTCTCTTTCTCTCTCTCTTCCTGTCTGTCTGTCTCTCTGTCTGTCTGTCTCCCTGTCTGTCTGTCTCTCCTTCTCTCTTCCCTCAGGTCTTGGACATCACACTCGGGGGCTTCATGAATGCTAAGCACACGTCCACCACCCAGCTACACCCCCAGATCACCTCTTCTCCTTTTAATTAAGGAGAAATTGACATGGCATCCAACGGACCATTTCTAAGTATACAACTCAACAGTATTTAGTATTCATGAAGTTGTGCAGCCAGCAGCCTACTCAGTCATAAAACAGTTGACTATTTTCCTCATTTTAAAACAAAGCTTTGTGTCTAGGACCAACTTACTCCCCCCACCCTTCCCTCCACAGCCCCGGGCAGCCCTGATAACCTCCAGTCGGACTCCGCCTCTGGGTTTGCCTGTGCTGGACATTTGACATAAATGCAGCCGCACTGCGCGAGCTCTTTCATGCCTGGCTCCTCCCACTTCCCACGCTGTCCTCAGGGCGTGCCCATGCCCTGGCCTGTACCAGGGTTTCAGGCCTTTCCACCGCTGAGTACAGTGTACTCTGCGGCCAGATAGACTTGCAGTTTATCCATCTGAAAGCCGATGAACGTCTGCTTCTATTACGTGTAATCCTGCTATGAATCCTGGTGCGCGATGTTTGCTATTTTGAGCGGTTACGTTCAACAGGTACCTAGGAGTAGACCCGTGGGGTCATGGGGCAAATTCCACACTTACCTTGTTTACGGATCTCCTAAGTAGTCTCACCAACTTTACATTCCCACCAGCAGTTGGATGAGGGTTCAAATCCTCCCCAATGCTTTTTTAGAAAAATCACCAACATCGCCATGGGTAGGAATTTCTCTCCGGTCTCCGAAACCTCATGCTCAAGGTTCTCGGCGCTCGTGGGAGTGCGGGTGGAGTCACACGTCTCCCTCCCAAGCCCTGGCCCCACAGAAGAGCCTGGTAAATGCTGATGCCACCGGAGGCAAGCCTGACCCTGGGGTCATCGCTCACATTTCCCTCATTGTACAACCCAAAGCTCGGGGGAGGACTGCGAGGGACAACCTCGTTTCTAATCAGATTTAGGTTAATGTTGTGACTGTGCAGGTCACAGGCAATGCAGGAAAATGTACTCGTTAATCTGTTCACATTCTGTTACCCACAAGGCTCGAAAAGACATGTTGTGTCTCAAAATTTAACAAAACCAGAAGACTGGAGCAAATTTGAAAGAGAATTAAAGATCTGTTAACAAAATAGGTCAAGTGTGCAAATTGCCAAACATGGCACCCACTGCTTAAAGGTCCTTTAACTTCGATTGCATAATAGGGTGCTGAAGCATCCTGGTTTTTAATGCTTAATCTTCCGAAAGCACAAATTTAAGATTCCAACTCAGACCTCAAATAGTGAACATAATGAGAAAACGCAGTGAGAGCTGGTGGCACAGAGGCAAGCAGGGGAAGGCAGAGCTGGGGAACTGACGAGGGAAATCTGCAGGCCTCTGTAGGCAGAGAGAGAGGGGGGAGAGAGGGGAGAGAGAGGAGAGAGAGGGGAGAGAGAG
>NW_004524646.1:6363316-6380396 GCF_000260255.1 Octodon degus
GAAAAGAGAGAGAGAGAGAGAGAGAGAGAGAGAGAGAGAGAGAGAGAGAGGAGAGAGAGAGAGGTGTTTGGCAGCCTCTGGGGTAGAGACCCCTGAGCAGGGAAGCTTCCTTTAGCAGAGATCAGCTCTGACTTGGTGCCAACTGTCAAGGGCAGGTAGCTCCTGTGCTCTTGGCCAAACAGAAGCCATCCTTCAAGGTGACCTGAGTAGATCTGGGCTTTGTGTCTCGCTGCCTGGGGGGCCTCCGGATGAGGCATTCCCCTCCTCTGAGGATGCACTTTCTTGGGTGAGTAGTAGCAGCTGCTCCACCTCTGCCACCAGAAAGAGGCAGGTCACAGGATGGGCCCCACTCACAGGGGACCAGTCCACACAAGGATACCCTGATCGCTTGCTGGGCCGCAGGGCTGGACTGACAAGGGAAAGGCAGGATAAAAATCACAAAGGCACAGGGGCCCAAGCCATTCCAATCAGCCTCCCAAACCCATCTTCAATCTCCAGGACCCAGACAGTGGGAAGAACAAAAGCAAAGATTTTTCAGGGGTTCTCTTTGGGCTTTGGCTCTGGCTCTTCCCAGAGGCCACATCTAATCTGAATCAATAGATAATTTCCCAGGTGCAGTAATTGTATGATAATAGTTGTTATGTTTTTTTTAAATGTATTAGATATAGGGTCTCACTACGCAGCTCAGACTTATAGTGATCCTCTTGTTTCAGCCTCCTTAGCACTGAGATTACAGGTGTGCGCCACCACAGCTGGTCCTGGTGGCCAACTTGGCATGCCCGGGGACAGGGCCAGCACAGCACGCAGTACGAGGGAGTGGACCCCAGTCCTTGTGCTTGCCTAGGCAGGCACTTAAACTACTGAGCTTTCTCTGCAGCCCTGCTATGGCATTTTTAAAGTCCTTTAGAAATATGTTGTTACATATGTATGGATATACTTATGCATGTATCATGTATGCACATATTGATGGATGGCGATCCTGGGGGCTGAACTCAGGGCCTTTGCAGGAAGCTGCATCCCGGCCTTTTGGTTTTGAACTTTCATTTTGAGACAAAGTTTAAGTTGCTAAACTGTTGTCCAGGCTGAGCTCGGCCTTGTGATCCTCCTGCCTTAGCCTCTTACAGTGCTAGGATTACAAGCTGCGGCCCTGCACTCAGCTGTACTTCTGAATGAAATATGATGAATGTGACTCCTGTCCACAAACAGCACAGAAGGGGTGCGCAGAAGGGGTACTGACCACGGGGGACCGGCTGCCAGCTGACAACCATTGACGCTGGGCAGAGGGTGCAGGGGTTACTATACGCACAGTTACCATTGGTTTTATACTTGAAACTTGCCATGCTAAAATGTGTTTCAGAAAGGAAGAAAAGGCCAAGCGCAGCGAAGCACCCAGAGAGCTAAGGGAAGGGCGCTCTTCCGCATCAGAAAAGGCCGGTGTGGGATGCATAAGCTCCAAGCACGCACAGCCCCAGAGTCTACTGGGAGGGAGACGGATCCCCCCAAACCTTGGGCTCCACGGTGAGCTCTTCTGATGCATAAAAGGAGCAGAATGAGAAGCCCTTCTCTTGGGCCCTAAAAGTACACACACACACACACACACACACACACACACACACACAGAAGATGTCTCCTAAGTGTCAGCGGGACGGAGGCTGGCTCAGTAGCGCTGCAGCCACCATGAGGGAATCAGAGCTCAGACGCCGTCCCAGACTGACTGATCGCACACCAGACCTAGGCAAAGCTCTCTCCTCCCCGAGCCTCCATTTCTTCCTAAATACCCATTTTTCCCCTAAAAATTATGATGACTCCTGTTGTTCCCAGAAGCCTGATCAGTGTCCCACCCATCCATGTCCTAAAAACCCAGAGGTGGATGTCATTCCCAGTCCACTCATGAGGGACAAGAGTGCAGGAAGGCTAGGAAGCTCGAGGCAGGCCCTGCAAATTAGATTCTTGGCTTCCTGCACAACATGACTTGATGGCCCATGGGGTCTCTGCTGCTGTCACAGCCCTGCTCTGTCACCCGCACTGTCAACTGAGTCAGCATATGCCATGTGACACGGGGATGAGAGAAGCCCCACCAGGACACATCCACTGGGCCCCACTGTACGCTCTGCTCTCTGTCGGTCGGGATCAGGAGACCAGCAGCAAGTTCCTGCAGACAGTGGCTGGTCAAGGTCAGAGCCTGTCAGGTCATGACCTCCCTGCACCCTGCTGTTGTCTTTGGTCTGGGGCAGGGAAGCAGGGTGGAAGGTGGCTCTGTCTGGTGACACTCACAGGCCCTATAGTCAGGTCCCAGGGCTAGCAGGGTCCCAAAGGAAACCTGAACTCACTAGCAACCCCTTGCCTCACAGCCCTCTGGGCTCTGTTTGTACCTCTGTGTCCCTGCCTGGGCTGGGTCCTCCTGGGGGCCCTTATGCCACCCTGCCCGCCCTCCCCCAAGCTGCAGCTCTGTGTCCGAGAGGCCTTCTGACTGGTGCAGGCTGAGCTGCACTGGCCCCCCTCTGCACGCATCTCTGTTCTCCGTTCACGCATCCACAGACGGGCAGTACAGACAGCGGGATGGGCCACAGCCAGTAGGAGGACACTTCCTGAGGCCCAGCCTGAGCTGAGAGACTGAGAAGGAGGAACCAAGGGTGTGTCACAGCTTTGAAGAAATGCTGACAGCCACGGGGTCTTATCCCTCTGAGGTGAGGACAGGACCCAGAGCCCACCCAGGAGGTGATCAGGAAGTATCTAGAGAATGGTACAGACAAGAGACACTAGCTCAGTGGAGGACGGGAACCTGAGCCCAGGCTCCTGGCTGAGGCCTACCTATTGAGGGCACTTAGCAGAGGCCAAAGGCTACCCAGGAAGAGACTCGAGAGACAAAGGCGGGTGTGTGCAGAGCTGCAGAGATTCTGAGACCCGCTTGAGACCTCGCACATCTGAAAATGTCTCGTTCCTGCTCTCAGACTTGATTGCTGGCTCAGCGGGTTGAGACTTCCAGGCTGGAGTGCTCTCAGGTCTCCAAGGCTCGCTCGGTGGGCTCACGGGGTCCACCCTGCTGCGGCGGAGCCTGGGGGCCCCCTGTTGTGGATCCTCTAAGTGAAGATCCCTGTCGTGGACATCCTCCCTGCTTTCCTAGACATCTTTCCAAGCACTGAAGACAGTTCCACAAAGGGAAGTCTCAGGGAATCCTACCTTCACCCATTTTTCTTGAGACTTAATGGGCTTGTCATTCAAAACAGAGTCCTAGTGCTCTCTAACTATTATTTTTTTGTGATTTCCTCCCTTCATTTTTGTCTTCTTTCTCCGGCATTCTTATTCTGATGTCGGCCCTGATCTTATTCTGATTTTTTTTTCCTTTTCCTTCCATTTCTTGTTTTACTTAAGGCATGGTTGTTTATACAAATACTTTCAAATACTGTTTCTTGGAAGAACACATAAAGCACATGAATGGGTGCAGCCAGAGCAAACAGCACACAAACACTACTCGCCGACAGCAGGTATTGCCTGAGTGTCACACAAATGTATTCAATCATAAAAACAGCATCTTTTTTTACATTCCTGTGGGAGGCAACTCCATCTTCTGACAGAGGAGCTGAAATCCGCAGGGGTAAGATGTTCCACATCGTGCAACTAAGATGTAGCCAATCCAGGAGCCTGCTGTCCTCATAGCTTTGCCTTTTGGCTCCACAGTTTGGGAGACTTTTTAAATTTTATCTGAACCATTTTTTAAAAACTTTTTCACCTCAATTGTGCTTAAATTCTATGGGTTCTTTTTTGAGATTTTATATCAACTTACTTAAAGACTTGTCAAACTAAGGAAAAGCTGAAAATAATACAACCAACACCCCAGCCCCTTACCTAGATTCGCCAACCTATATTCTCAATGTCATTTTCTCCATATTGCACGCTCATTTTGCGAAACCACTTGAAGGTAGATTTCTTACATTATGGAATTCAACCCTAAATACTTTGCAATTTTTTTTCTCCTTAGGACAAAAATATTCTTTGTAAGGATGGATTTCAACTGAGAGCAAATTTGCATTCCCCTCCCCAGGGAATCTTTGGCAACTCTGGAAACACTTTGACATCAAGACTCGAAAGGGAACAGCACCGTGGCACTGTGTAGACCAGGGAGCCTGCTAAACAAGACCACAATGCACAGGACAGCCCCACCACAAAGAACAATGCAGCCCAACATGTCACTTGTGCCAAACTCAAGAAACGCAGCTCTTACCCTCAACACTGTTAAGACCACCAAGGAACTTAATCTGGATAAAACATCTCACAGAGCTCATACTGGGATTCCTCCAATTATCCCCACACCATGCTCCACAGGTGCATATTATTTCCAGGTCAAGGTTCAACCACTGTATTTGGGGGCGTAGCTCTGTCATCTCCTTTGTGCTAAAGGAGTTCTTGTTTTCTCTTCACATGGACATCTTCGCAGTCTCTGGGGGAGTACCTTGTAGACCACCCCACACATAAGTTTGCCTGATGGTTGCCTCATG
Source organism: Octodon degus (assembly GCF_000260255.1). Lineage (NCBI taxonomy): Eukaryota > Metazoa > Chordata > Mammalia > Rodentia > Octodontidae > Octodon > Octodon degus. The sequence goes on from NW_004524646.1 coordinate 6,367,813, forward strand.
ACTATAGCAAGACTACACCACAGGGAAGTCTGCTTTGTACGTTGCGGGACATATGCATCCCCCAGCTTTCTTCTCCCTCCCTGCACAGCTAGTTGCCTCCATGTTGCTTTTCTTCTGTTTGCTTTGGACTCACAGGGTCGAAGAAGTCACCTGCCTGGTAATTCTTGGCTATCTGGTCTCAGAGAAGTGACACAAAAGGCTAGCTGGCGTCTGCGGGCATGTGAGTGCGGCTGGCTGGTGGCTGGAGGCCTCGTGGAAGGGTTATCAGGTAGAGGCAGGAGTATTAGAGCCCTTTTCTTGGGCTGGCTGGAGTCTCTAGAAGAGAGCTTTCAGGAGTTCCACATGGTCCTAGAACTGGGTGCTGGCCATGCAGGGTGAGGCAGCTGTGGAACCTCCTCTCATATGACACTTCCCACTAATCCCTTTCTCCCATGGACCTCAGGTTTTCTCTGTCTCTACTAAACCCTCATTTTCTGCCATGTTGGGGTGATGGAGGGTGTATTGCTTGTGTTGACAGGGAGAGGGAGTGAAGACCCTGGTCATCACCAATGCTGAAGGGTTGACTCCCTTCCTGCTTCCAAGATCTGGAGACTTCAGGGTTTTTTTTTTTTTCTTTTCTTCCTAGATTTTAATTTAAAAATCAAAACAAAACTTCCTTTGCTGTTTTTATAATGGGATACTGAGAACAAGTAGAAGTCAGAGCCTATGGCTTCTAATTCTTACAAAACTCTTAGAGCCCAAACCCATTTACTAGTGGAAATTCAAGGGCACCCCTCCACCAGATGTCACCAAAGGCTTATAGGAAACAAGTCACCCAAAACAGCAAAAGAGATGGATGTCTATTGCCCTTTATGCACATCACTGGAGCCCCATCCAACAAGTTTGCTGGAAGGCACCCCGCTCTCTAGGGAATGTAGCTTCCAGAATTTTCTTCTGATTGTGGCTCTGACTAGGTAAAGTCAGAGGCTAACTTGTTGAAATTGGTAAAGCTCCCTGGTCTGTCTGGGGGAGTAATGCGTGCTCCCAATGGCACAGCGTCGCTGCCCCGTGAGACACACACCTACGATCTCTCACCTCCACCCCTGCCTCCTGGGCCCTCCCTGGAGCCAGCTTTGCAGCCTGCTAGTTCCTTACTTCCCTCACTAAGTAAGCCTCTCACACTATTGAACTTGCTGTATTTCTTCTCTGACTGTCCCCCAAGTGATCCCATTCCTCCGCTTTCCCCCTTCCTGTGTGCTCTAGTTCCCTTCTCTGCAGCAAAGCAACGGGGCATACCCACGACCCGAGGCCACACGCTCCACAGCTGCTACGGGCTGAGGTCCTCAGGATGGGTCCTCACGAATGCCCCTTCCGTCACCCCCAGTTCTGCTCCAGACAGCTTCCCCCTTCTCCATTCCCCCTCCTTCTCCTCGCTTCTCAGGAGGCACTCCTGCTCGCTACATCTGGTCTCATCTTCCAAGCCAGGCTGGGGCTGATGGCAGGATCACAGAACTGCTGCCTCACTCTGCCAACAGAGCGGGGGCCAGGGGACATCTAGGCTGTGGGTTGAAATAGGTTTGAATCCCAGCCCTGCTGCTTAGTAACTGGGTGGTGTAGACCTCAGTCTGCCTTGGTTTCCCTGTCCTGTCATTTCATATCCACTTGCTTGTCCATTTCATGAAGAAGTGCGTGTTACGAGCAAAGTCACAACAGCACCCAGCAAATAGCAAGTGCGTCAGAGCTATGGGACAGATACACTTGGCTTCCAGCCCTGAACACACAGAGCTCAGACCCTAGTGCTAGGCACACTCTGCCTTCTCATAATCAGTGCTATGGGGCAGGCTCCAGCCTCAGGCAAAGTGCGGTGCCTGTTCCTTCCTCATGTGGCCCTGGGTGGTATTGAAGAGACAGAGGAGGCCTTGTCCACAGTCCCCGGAGGACACCAGGCATTCTCCTGGGCTCTCATCCCACTTCCAACAATGAGTCATTTACAAAGCACATTCCCTAGCCAAGGCCAGCAGGGCTGGGGAGACACTGACCCCAGAACAAAGGGCCCCGCTCTTGTCCCAGCTTGCTGGGTACCTGCTGTATAGCCCTGGGCAAGTCATGGGGGTTCTCTGAATATTGAAATGAAAAGAAACAGAAATAAACATACTTTTTCCTTGCCTACTCCAAAGCTGTCGCAGACATCTAAAAAGACAATGATTATGAAAGTCCACGGGACCAAAAAAAAAAAAAAAAGCAAGTGAGAATTATCACTCTGCTCTTCATTACCAGCTAGCCGAGGGCTGACACCACACCAGCAGGCAGCTGTCATCCAAGAGAAGGTATTCCAAGGTGGCGCTGGTCATCCTGTTTTATTTCTAAGCTCCAAGCTTTGGGGACTATGAGTCAAAGAGGCACGATTTCAGGGCAGGGAGATTATGCCCTCCATGCCAAACTCCCCAGGTAGCCCCATGCATAGTACCAGTGACACCCACCACCAATCACTGTATCCCTCTGGAGGACACGAGGTCATCCCTGGCTTCAAAACCATCCTGGCTCAACAAACTGCTGTGACCTTGTCTGTCTAACCGGGGACCAAAGCTGCATTTATCCCAAGCATCTGGCTGACAAATTCCTCTGCTTGCAGGCCTACACTCCAAGGCTGTCATCCAGAGGACATCCGCCTGCCTCCAGCGGGACCCTGCCCCCTCCCACTCATGCCTCTCCTCTTTCTCAGGGACCTGGTTCTCAGGTTGGAGTGCCAGGGGAGGCCAAGGGTCAGCACTGGGCAGCACCCACTTCCTCAACCCCCACCAGCTTGGGCTACCAATACTTCCCAGAGGCCTGGCCGCCTCCGCTGTAAAATGGTACTTATGCCACAAAGGCTGGGCAGCCAAAGCCAGTTTATAGGCATGCAGGATTTTGCCTGTGCCTGTCGGACCGTGAGCTCTCAAACAGAACTATGCGCATTTACACCTGGCACACGGCAGGCGCTCAGACGGCAGCAGTGTGGCCCAATCCTCCTGCTGCACTCACGCCATGACCTAGAGCAGTTCATGACCCTCTCCCTCTCTGCCGCTGCTTCCTCAAGTCTTGCTGTAGGAATGGGTGGCTGGCATACATGCTATTCTAAGAGCAGTAGCACTAAGCAGCCAGCAATTGATGAAAACGAGCTGTCATTCTTGTCGTCTTTAACTTGCTTGGGCCCTCGGAGTTACAGCACGGGTCACCTAGGAGGCATTTTAAGATCCTCGGTAGTGGGACTGGTTGGTCATCACTAACAAGTTCCAAGGTGAGATGCAGGTCCCAGCAGAGACAGAGAAGCAAGAACCAGGACTCAGAAGTTCCTACAGGTCCACAGAAGTCAGAGAGCTCGAGAAACCAGGTAGCTGGAGGATGCCAGCCTAAGCCCTCCTGGGCTCACCCACCCAGATGTGAAGGCCTTGACTAAAGGTAAGAATATACCCAGAAAGTGCCACCCCTGAATAGGGCAGCAAGAGGCTTGGGGTTGCTGCGCTTACCCTACTGGCCCAGAGTCACCAACCCCTGGTGAGGTGGAATCAAACTTTTCAGCCCTAGCACATACCAGGCCATGTGAGCCAGTGACAAGCAAGTGGTCTCAACCTCTGGGGCTCCCAGGACAAGGTGGTAGTAGCCCAGCTGTGAAGACAGTGAGGTCCACAGATGCCAGGTCAATGCTAAATGGCCTGGCTGTTTACGTCAGACTGGGTATCCAGGAAGACTTCCAGAGGATGCCACCTAAGCCAAGTTGGAAGGATGGGGAGAGACGAGTCAGATGAGGGAAGGGCAGGCAAAGTAGGCAGCAAGGAGCTCTTAGGAGTGCGAGCGCATGCTCAGGCAGAGTGGGATGAGCACGAGGTGAAATTCACTTCACCAAAGCTCATTAAGTGCCAGGTCTGTGCTGGGTACTGTTTCAGATTTGGCTGAGTACTCTCAAAGCGGAACCACCTGTCCCAGTCGCTAACACAGCCTGTGGTCCTGAGAGGCTGATGGAGGCATCTGGGGTCCTCTGGGTAATCATAGTGGGAACATCTGGAGGGAGAGGGGCCAGCCTTGCAGAGAGGAGGAAGAGCTTCCTGGCTGAGGGACTTGCTCCCTGCCTCCCTTCTTTCCTCCCATTCATCCTCCCATCCTTCTATCTATCCTCTTTTCCTTTCTTCCATCCATCCTTTCCTCCTTCCTTCCATCTGTTCTTTCATCCTTCCTTCCTTCTTTCCATCCATCCTTCTTTCCTACCTTTCTCTAACCTTTCTTCTGTCTCTTCTTCCTTTCTTCCTTCCTTCTTTCCATCCATCCTTCCCTCCATCCATTGTTCCCTTTTTTCTTTCATCCATCCATCCTTCCTTTCAACCCTCCTTTCTTTTACCTTCCTTCCATCTATCCTCCTCCTTTGTTTCCATCCTTCCTTTCTTGCTTCCATCCATCCATCCATCCATCCTTCCTTCCTTCCTTCCTTCCTTCCTTTCTTTCATCCATTCTTCCTTCCTTCGTTCTTTCCCTCCATCCTTCCTGGCTTCCCTGCTTCCTGTGACTATGGTGGGGCCCTGAGAAGAAAAAGCTGTTTCTGTGGGGCTTCACGTTCCAAAGTCACCTCCCTGTGCCCACAGCCATTGTCCCGTCCCCTCTCTCTGCCCTGCACACAGCTGTTGCTGACTGTACACACTGTTTGCCTCCCACATGTTTATAGGTAACTATCTCTACTTTCTGACCCCTCCTGTTTGTGGCAGTGCCGCGTTGAGCCCTGGGATACTCTACCACGGAGTGATATCCTCAGCCTTTCTATCCCCTTTCTTTTTAAAATTTTGAGACAGGGTTTTGCTACATTGGCCAGGGTGGGCTTAAATTTGCAATCTTTTGGCCTCAGCCTCCCAAAGTGCTGGGATTACAGGTGTGGACCAAGGGCAGCGATCTCACCTCCTTCTCTTTGTAGCACCCCCATCTTTCCCACCCTCCCTGCCCCCAGGAGCCTAGTAGTACCTCCTTCAGCCCATTCAGTTGGGGTTCGGGCCTATCACGCACCAACTGCTGGCTGGGTAGTGAGGAAGGCACTCCCAGCCTGTCTGCAATTATGATAAGCTAATTATGTGACACAGTCATAATTGTAATCTAATTATGCCACAAAAGCAGTAGTGGAAAAACAGAGTAACTCTGCCTGAACAAGTCAGGGATGTTTCTGATGGGGGGTCATGGCTAACAGAGGACGAGGGCCACCAGGCAGCGGATGTCAGCAAGCCAGAAGCGAGGACATCAAGAAGGACATGGACACAGCATCGTGGGGGCCAACGTGGCTGGGTCATATGTGGGTGGGGCAGTGGCACCAGGCATCGTGGCTTCTTCTCCAGCCCCAGGGCAATGGTGAATCTGGGAGCTCTTAATCAGAGGTGGGAGGTGGACAGTGAGAACTTTGGGAGGTCATAGTGGTAGACACAGGAAGCCCTTGGGAAGTCATCAAGTTCTGAGGTGTGCTGGGCCACCGTTGCTGGTCTGGAGACAGCCAGGGGGAACAGGTTAGCCTGCGGGCTACTGAGGTCTGGGCACTGCACAGACCCACGCGTTGGGCCCACGCCATGATCAGCACTGAGCTGCCTGAGCCACTCTCATGTCCCAGCAGTGGAGCCTCGATGGCCGCGGTGGGAAAGGCCTGTGCTGAAGGCAGTGGCAGGAGCCAATCAGGAACTGTGCCCGATTCCTGGACACCATGTCGCAGCGTATCCGCCACCCAGAAGGAAACAGGAATGAAGGAAGGTGGAGGCTGGGCTCGGCTTCTCTCCTCCTCTTGGTGAGCGGCTAAGCCCACTGCTGCTCTCGGAGCTTCGTGACTCAGGGCTTGGGCACCGACACCAGAAGAGCCCACCCAGGCAGTACCGTCCTGTGCCTTCCCAGCAGTGTCTGCCTGCAGGCAGTGCCCGGTGTCTGCTGACCTACTGTCAGTGGCGTTGTGCCTTGTGCCGGGAGCTGCAGCAGCCTCCTGCACATTCATTCTGACAAGTCCTTTGTACAAAGCATGTCAACCCAGCACAAAGCCAGGCACCAGAAAATGCCGTGACACAGCACAAGAGCGGCTGTGGACATGAAGATGTGTGACTCAGCACGCCCACACTGCTCCAGTGCTATCAAACTCCACAGAACATGTCCCTTACTTTTAATTTTTTAATACTAGAGATCAAGCCCAGGCCCGTCGCACTAAGCTACATCACCAGCCTTTTTTATTTTGAAGCAGGATCTCACTAAGTTGCCCAGGGAGGGTTTGATCTTGCAGTCCTCCTACCTCAGCCTTCCAAAGTGCTGAGGATGCAGGTCCTGTGCCTGGCTTAACTTCGCTCACTTTTAGCCAAAGTTTCTTTTTGCCCCTGATGGCTCTTAAGCTAGCAGCCTTCTCTCCTGTGACCTCATATCCTTTCCTGGGAACCCACGTGTGTCCGAAGCCAGGGGTTACCCTGGCTCAGCAATTTGATAGGAATTCTCAGAGGGGCGCAGGTCCCCACTCCCATGGCCTGGTGGCTCATCAAGCAGTGGGCAGTGAGTGGACAGTGGGAGAGCACTGGGCCTGAGATCCAAAATGAGCAGGCAGGCAGTCTTGCCTGGAGACAGGAGGGACAGAGGCCCACCATCTAGGTACCCCAAGAATGTGGCTCTGAGGCTCTCTGTCCAGAACCCAGTGGAAGCAGATGAGAGCAGACTGGGGCCCTGCTGGGCTACTCAAGGAAGCTGAAGCCTTCAGTGTACATTTTGGACTATGCTAGGAAGGACGTAAGACTCAAAGACTCGGGCCACTAACACTGGGTTAGGGAACCACACCTGCTCTGGCCTCCCTGCGTTCCTGGCTAGGTGCGGCATTCATGACTTCAACAAATACCTGGGTGCCAGGCTCTGTCCTGGAGCCTCCTCTGCCCAGAAGGGTGTTCCCATGATGCTGTCTTTGTCCCAGTCCCCACCTCCCTAATGACACAGGCTCCATTTCCAACCACCAGGGGGACACTTCTTCCTCCTTGGAAGATATGTGGAGGCCTTCCTGACAACTTTATTCCAGTTGGGCTTGTCACACCTGCACCCACGCCAGCCACCCCTGCCCCATGCCAGGCACCCTTCCTCCCAGAGCACTCATTCTGGCGCCCAGGAGGACCCCAGTGGCAGGGCACCTGCTCACCGCCTCCCACGCACACTACGCAGCAGGATTTCTCTCTATTTTATTGTTCTGATCACACTCACCAAAGGCCCGACGTGACTGTCACTGAATGAACCTAGCCACACTGCCTTCCGCGGCAAGGTCTCTCCTTCCATTCTTTTCCTTTCTACTTTGACCTTCCTTGGCTTTACTTTGCATTAAGTGACTTAGACAGTAACGAGAAATCCATGTAGCTGAAATCTTACAGCTTCGGAACAGTGAGTGCGGCAACCACCTCCCCCTTCCCGCTTCTCCACTCCCATGTGCGGTGTTCCACGGAGAAGACACGAAGCCTGAGATTGTTTTCTAAATTTTTTTTTAGCTAGTACAGGGAACATTTTTACACTTTCAAATGTTATCTTCTACCAAAAAAAAAAAAAAAAAAAAAAAAAAAAGTCCTATTACATAATCAGTCAATGGCCTTGAGCTGAGATGTGGGGAGGAACACCAACCGCATGGACACCTTCTACAGTACTCACAGCCCTGGGCTCATCCTGGCCACAGATACCTGTGGCTTTGCGCATCACGACACTTGTGACCCAGAAGCCGAGGCTGCACTATCAGCTTTAACGGTCAAACGTCCCTCTCAGTCCAAATGTGTGCATAAAAGGCACCACTGCTTTGTTCTAATTTTCTTTGTACACAGAACATCGCATCCTCAGAAATACGAGAACGGTACCGCGTGGCCCGGTTGAGGATCTGGGATTTTTATGCGGTTGTAACTCAGAGGAGGCGGATCCAGAGGCTGAGTCTGCAGCCTACCGGTTGGGTCACTCCGGGAAATGACTACTGTCGAGTGTGTGCGATAAGTGAGCGTTGCAAACCCGCTGTCCTCAAGTGGGGCATGCATGCGCGGGGTGCCCAACCCTCCAGCGGGTGCCGCTCAGCTTCTGCATGAAGCCAGCTGCCCACCAGCCAAGTAGGGTGTGGATTCACCTAGAACTGACACACTGATTTCATTTCTACAGGGCTTCCTCAAGGATCAAGTGAAGAGGAGAGCCAGTGTGCACAGTGGGGTGGGAACCACACTCAGGACAGAAATGTAAAGCTGCATGAACTAGCTCTGTCTGAAATATCTTTTCTGAAAACCAGTGAACACTCCTTTCTGTTAGATTTTTTTTTTCCATTTAGACTTCAGAAGTTTGGGTTCTTCAAGATGCTATTAAGATGCACATGACTGGGGCTGGTAAGATGGCTCAGTGGTCTAAAGCACCTACTTAGAACAAGCTAAGCTAAGCAAAACACAGGGACTGCGGTTCAATCCCCCAGCTGGCCACACACACAAAATAAGAAATAAATAAATAAATAAATAAATAAGATGCACATGACTGGGGGGGAATTCAATTACATTCTGTAGGAGACACTGTCTAGATCCTCAGGGATCTCAAAGTGTGGCAGGCTCAGCCCAGAAGGAGAAGCACCCCTGTACCCAGGATGCACTATGGGGTGTCCCTGCCCCCACCCCAGCAGCCAGGACAAAGCTCTGTCTGGCCAGTCTCTCCTTCACCTGGTGGACAGCACATGATGCACACTTAGTTGGATGACCACCTCAGACAAGAGAAAAACACACCAGCTGTTCCCAGAAAAGGGCAGTCATCATAAAACTTAAAACAAAGGAGGGAGTCTGAGCAACGCAGGGTCTTGCTTTCCTATGTAAGGATAAGGACACAAAAAAATTCATAGAACCAATTATCCAACTTGAAATGGAGTTTTATCATTAAAAATGGGTCACCAAAGTTGGTTTAAAAATTAGAAATTCGTTATCTCCCAGATGGCAAACTGATGCAGTTCTTTTAGAAAGGAGTTTGACAGATCAAGCCTTAACAATGCATGTACACTGCCCTGGTGATTTTGTTTTTCAGGAAAACATCCTTAAGAAACAACTGGAAATGTTTTTAGCAGAAGATTCTTACCTTAGCCCAATTTACTCACAACAGTAGAAGAATCAGCCGAGAAATCTAACAAGTCAAGGATAGCATCTAGGTTACTTAGTGGCGTCATCACTCCTGGTAGGTAATCCAATTAGAAAAAGTCATGTTTACAGAGAGGATAAAATTTATTTTATGAGGGCCGGTGAGATAGCTCAGCAGACTAGATGCCTGCTTGGGCAAGCACAGGGACCAGGGTTCGATCCCAGGGACTAGGGTTCGATCCGGGCACCACATGATGCACCAGCCCTGCCCCCAGTTATGCGGAGCCAGCCACTGAGTCTGGGCGTGGTGGTGCACACCTGTAATCCCAGCGCTGGGGAGGCTGAGAACAGGAGGATCACTATGAGTCTGAGCTGCATAGTGAGACCCTGCACCAAATACATGAAAACAAAACAAAACAAAAAACCTAGTTTACGAATCAAGTGCTCAGTGGAACAGTCAGGACAGAAAACTATTCAATATAATTCTTTATGTTTAAAAATACTCATCTATAACAGAACTGCTGTTCTCCCCAAATGTTAGTGCTAGCTGTGTTTAGAGGCCGCCCCCCTCTTATCTATACTATATATTCATTCATTTATTCATCTAAACCTCACATTTCATTGAATCTACCTGACTATGACCCTTAGCTCTTCCAAGTCCCAGTTAGGTGACTTTGGGTCTTTAATGGCTCCCTCCCTCATTTTCCTTATCTGTAAAATGGGGATGTGAATCATAATATCTACTCCAAAGGCTTCTTATAAGAATTAAATGAGCTCATATTTTAGAAGCAAAACTGTATCTGGTACATATGAGTACCAAAGTGTTTGAGAAGCAGAAACAATAACAACAAAAATCCTCACAAGACACATCAACACAAAAATCCTTTCTTTCACTGGGTGGCTATTTTTCACAAAACTTCATTTTCAGAAATTCAACAGTGAATGAGCGCTTACTGTTGTTCAGGTTGTTTTCAAACCAGAGAGAGGGACAGACACATCTCTGTTTTCATAGAACAGCTATCCTAGTGTGGGAGTTAGCTAAAAAAAAAATTCAGAGGGATCAATGCTTTTAAAGCCAAAGAGAAAATAATAGGGAGTAGGTGCGTGAGTACCGGTAAACACAGAAGGCTTTTTGGCAGAGTGATATTGATAGAAAAGACACAAAGGAGACAACCAGGGAAAACTCTGAAAGAAGCAGATTCTAGGGAGAGACTAGCAAGTGCAAAGGTCCTGAGGCAGGAGTGAGTCCCTCCTGTTTGAAAAGCACAACTAAAGGGGCCAGGGAGATGGCTCAGTAGAATAAGTGCTTCCCTGGCAAGCGCAAGGGCCTGGAGTTCAATTCCTGGTTCCACCAAAAAAAAAAAGAAAGAAAAGAAAAGAAAAACACAACTAAAGACTAAAATTAATGTATCTTAGAAGTCTTCTGAGGATTTAATTCACTTGATTCAATGGAGAAAGGAAGGGTCGGCCATATAGCTCAGCGGACTAAAGCACCTATTTAGACAGAGTACAGGGGCCAGTGTTCGATCCCCAGCACCACAAGCTGTGCCGTGCTGGCCCTACCACTGGGCCACACTGAGATAGTGATTAAGACTGGGTGCGGTGGTGTGCGCCTATAATCCTAGCTCCTGGGAGGCAGAAAACAGGAGGATCACTATGAGTCCAATCTATGTAGTGAGACCCTATAGACCCTGTAATAAATACATTTTTAAAAAATAAAAATAAAATAAATTTTAAAAATGGCAAAAGGGAAAGACGGTGATATAACAATCTACATTTCAGTGTGTGTGTGAGTGTGTGTGTGTGTGTGTGTGTGGTGTACCAGCGTGTGACACTGGGAGTGAATCAGGGTCTTAACACAAATATTTGTCTCACTAACTTGCTAAGTCTCCCAGCCTGCACTCAAACTCATGCTCCTTGTACCTCGGTGTCTCAGTTACTTTTCTCTCATTGCTGGGACAAAATACCCAACACCTTCAACTTCAAACCCAGAATGATCAAGCGAAATAAAGAAGGCCATTATATACTGGTTAGGAGAAAAATTTGAGAGGAAGAGGTAACACTTATAAATATGTATGCACCAAACACGAGAGCACCCAACTATATAAAGCAAATTTAATGGACATGAAAAATCTAATATCCAATACCACAGTCTTAACAGGAGACCTTAACACCCCCTTAGTCTAAAAAGATAGGTCAAACAGGCAAAAAATTAGCAAAGAAATAACAGAACTGAACCAGAGCTTGAAAAAATGGACTTGGTGGACATATACAGAGTGTTCCACCCAAACACAGCTGAATACACATTTTTCTCAGATGCACATGGGTCATTTTCTAAAATAGACCACATACTGGTCCATAGGTCACATTTAAGTATATGCAAGAAAACAGAAATTATCCCTTGCATATTATCTGACCACAGTGCAATGAAACTGGAAATAAATGACAAAAGAAACAAGAAAAACACCCTAAATACATGGAAATTAAATGACACCCTACTCAGCAACCAATGGGTCACAGATGAAATTAAACAAGAAATTCAACAATATCTACATTTCAATGAAAATTCAAGCACAACTTAATGGAATTTATGGGATATGATAAAGCAGTTCTCAGAGGGAAATTCATAGCTGTGAACTCACACATTAGGAAAACAGAACAGGAACAAATAAATACCCTAATGCTGCACCTTCAACAACTAGAAGAGGAAGAGTAAACCAAACGAGAGGCCAAAGACAGGAAGAAATCATAAAGATTAGATCAGAAATTAATTCAATTGAGACAAAGAAAACAGTTCAAAGAATTAATGAAACAAAAAGATGGTTCTTTGAAGATTAAATAAAATGGATAAGCCCCTAGCTAACCTCATCAAAAAGAGGAAAGAAAAAATTCAAATACAAGCAATAAGGAATGAAAAGTGTATAATTACAACAGACCCAGTGGATATTCAGAAGATTATCAATAGCTACTTTGAGAATCTTTACTCTCACAGAAGGAAGACACAGAAGAAATGGACAGATCCCTACAAAGGTACAAATTACCAAAGCTGAATCAACAAGATATAACCACTCTCAATAGCCAAATAACAGCCAATGAAATACAAGATGTAATAAAAAAACCTACCATCAAAGAAAAATCCAGATCCAGATGGATTCACAGCTGAATTCTACAAGAAATTTACACAAGATGTAGTCCCTATACACCTCAAACTCTTCAATGAAATTGAAAAGGAAGCAATTCTCCCAAAATCATTCCTGGAGGCAAGTATTATACAAAAACCAGGGAAAGAAGCAACTAAGAAAGAGAACTACAGGCCAATCTCCCTCATGAACATAGATGCAAAAATCCTCAATAAAGTCCTAACAAATAAAATACAGCAAATCATCAAGAAGATCATACACCGTGATCAGGTAGGATTCATCCCAGGGATGCAAGGATGGTTCAATATTTAAAAATATATAAATGTAATACACTATATCAATAGAGCGAAAACTAAAAACCACATGATCATCTCCATTGATG
>NW_004524646.1:6381931-6383407 GCF_000260255.1 Octodon degus
ATCACTAGTCATCCGCAAAATGCAAATTAAAACAACATTGAGATATCATCTCACCCCACAAAGAATGACTATCATAAAGAAATCACTGAACAACAAATGTTGGAGAGGCTGTGGGGAAAAAGGAACCATTCTCCACTGCTGGTGGGAATGTTGACTGGTGCAACCGTTATGGAAATCAGTGTGGAGACTCCTCAGAAAACTTGGACTGGAAATCCCATTTAAACCAGCTATTCCTCTACTGGGAATTTTCCCAGAGGATCTGAAAACATCATATCATAGTGATATATACGTGCCTATGTTTATAGCAGCACAGTTTGTGATAGACAAATCTTGGAAACAACCAAGATATCCATCACCTGAGGAATGGATGAAAAAGATGTGGTATTTTTATACAATGGAGTATTACTCAGCTATAAAGAATGATAAACTCGAAGCCTTTATATTGAAGTGAATGCCACTTGAAGACATACTCATAAGTGAAATAAACCAGACACACATGTGTAAATATCATATAGTTTCCCTAGTCTAAGAACTCAAAAGAAGAAATACAAATAGAAAGATATAATACAACTAAAAGGAAAGCAAGAACTTGAGGACTAGACAATGAAAAGAGAGCAAGGAGAAGAACTAGGAAACATGACAGTGACAAGCCATACTGTTATATGTAGAAGATGGGTAAGGCAATGATCCTGAGAATCTTCAGAAGATTTTTGAATCTTGCAATTAATTGGAATGATTCTTACCCTAACTATATATACAGACACCTGTGCACTAAGCAACTACACTGAAGATGGCAGTTTGTAATAGTAGGTTCATGCTTGGAGTGCATGTCATTCTGGTCTTCTGAATATGTGCTGCTTGTCATGACATGCCAGTTGCTGCCATGCTGTCTCTTGGGTAGATGATTGTTCAAAAAGGAGGAGGTGGTGAATGAAGGCAGGAGACAGGAAAACGTATGTTGTGGGACTATCCTGCTACAAGGTTGTATATGGTTAGATTTCTGGACTTACGTGTAAACATAAGAATTATATAAGTCTTTATGCATATTTTAAAAATATATTTTAATTTTTTTGAAATGTTTTTCCATCATATTCTGTAGGGACTTAAAATTCAACATATCAATACTTGCTGGAAAATACCCGTTCCATGTTATGCCTAAGATGTTTGATATTCAGACAGATAGTGAGGTTAAGTTTAACAGCCAAGGTTGTATGCTAATAATAATAAGCTTCTCTTCTGGGTGGTTAACAGCCTAAGTTTGCAGACCAAAATTAGAGAAAAAAGAGGGCTGCAAGGAAAGCCAACATTTTTGCCCTAGCCTTCCAAGGTCAATTAAGACTCATGACAGATGAGATCTTGTACTGTAAAGTCATGTAACTCAATAGTGTCCCAAATTTTCTGATCAAGGAGATTATGGGACCAAAGAGGAAAGTGATCGATGATGTAGAGTGTGCCTAAGGAGAGTCACATGGAGAG
>NW_004524646.1:6384207-6401060 GCF_000260255.1 Octodon degus
AAAAAAAAAATACCCAACACCCAGAATTAGGGAAGGAAAGGTTTATTTAGCTCACAGTTAGTGGAGGTTTTGGTCTATATTCAGCTGGCTCCAAGGCAGAATAGCACATGGAAGACGGCAGCAGTTCATGGCAGTGGAAAACAGCAAAGAGCCAAGGGAGGGGCAGCAGGGGCAGCAGCTTGCAAGCTTCTCTCCCCTCCTCCCGTTTGTATGCAGATTATCTGCCCCAGGGCAGGTGTACAACTCAGACCCATAATCCCAGCATTGGATCATGAATTGATGACAAACTCTAGAAGCCAGGCCATGACTGCATGAGGCTTTGGGGGACAACTACACACAAACCATAGCACTCTGCCACCCAGAACACTGGAATTACAGGCATGCACGATGCTACCCAGACTACAAGTCCATGTCTTGAAGCCCACCCTACATGGATGGGATAACTGGGTTGGTCTTTGAGAAAGAAGTGACATTCCCAGAAATCAAAACCAGAATTGAGAATTGTGAAGCACCAAACTGCAAAGCTTTTAGGAGATCGAGCGGGTGAATCAGTACAAGCATCAATCTTTAATGCAGCACAGGGAAATACTAACTATACTGGAAGGAGCCAGGCAGTGGACTCTATTAAAATTAATCCTCTCTTCTCATCAGAAGACACCCTTAAGAGTAAAAGGTAAGCCACAGGATGAGAGGTATCTGTAGAAAATATCAAAGAATTCATATGGAAAATGCCTGAACAACTTCTCAGATTAGTGAGCTAGAGAGAAAAAGGAGCAAATGGTACACAGAGGCACTTCACACATTCCCAAGTGGCCATTAGGCTGGCGAAAAGATACTGTACTTGATCTTCAGAGGAATCTGTGAAGAGATTCATGCAGGACATGGGCATGCCATTTACCCCGGCCTGACATGATTCACTGTACACACGTATTGAGTCACCACACTGTACCCTATAAACGGGCACAATTATCACCTATCAAAATAAAAAATATGGGCCGGCCAAATAGCTCAGTGGACTAAAGTGCCTGCAAGCAGGTTCAGGGGCCATGGGTTCGATCCCCAGGCCTGCCATGCTGCCCCCCACCCCAGGGCGTGCTGAGACAGCAATTGAGACTGGGCATGGTGGCGTGCACCTGTAATCCCAGTTCTTGGGAGGCTGTAAACAGGTGGATTACTATGAGTCTGATCTAGTAGTGAGATCATGAATACCCTGTAGACCCTTCCCTAAAATACAAAATAATAATAATAATAATAATAATAATAATAAACAACTTTAAAAAAGAAATCAGGGAGATGTAACCACAATGAAGTACTGCTACCTCCCACCCCAGGGACAGAATTGTAAAGGCCACCAGCACGAGTTGCTGGTGAGGTCACAGAAGTACTGGGACTCACAGACACCAGGAGAGGGAATGGAAATTGACACAAGTCATTGGGAAGCTGCTTGGCAGTGTGATCAGACCATTCTGTTTCTGGCTATTGCTCAAGCCATGCAGAGGCCTGTATGCTGGGTGATAGGAACCAGAATGTGTATGGGGAGGGGGGGATACACAGGCAACAGCCACCCCAACATCTGACTGTAAATGGAGGAGCTATTTCAGTGTCCCAGCTGGGAAACACGGACAGCAACTACAGTCACCTGGAGCACACAAATGAAACCGGTAAGGACTCCTTTTCCATAACAGTCTTCCTTAGAGGTAAAATCAAGCTAATTTTACCTGCACCAGGGAATCAAGGCAGGGATTATGAGCAGGTGGCTGGTGGGTAGGGGGAGCCATAGGGGGAGCAGGCAGGAGGCAGCAGGGTACTTTCTGGGGCTCTGACAGGCCGCTTCTCAGTCTGAGAGCTGTTACAGGAGCTGTCTATAGTACTCACTATAATGGCATGGGAACATTTAGGACTATTTCTGGAGGGCTTCCAAAGTCATTTTGGCTGGCCTGGGTCACAAAGAAGAAAGGCAGGGAGTCCAGGGAGAGGTGTCTGCTCCAGGCAAGGTGACCAGCCAGGCTGAGCTGGGTTAAGCCCCGGGACGAAGCTCAGCAGAGGAGTCCTTTGCACCAGCCTGGCCACCCTGGCTGGCTCTGCCACCCCAGGCAACATTACAGAGGAAGATGGCTGGACCTGGGCAGCTGACAAGAGGTATAGGAAAGGGAGGTTGGGGACAGGCTGTGGGGTAGATGGGCCAGAAGGAGGTGAGGGGAACGAGGACAGAGACAGCTCTGGCTGTGCAGCGGGACAGCTGGTAATGTCACCAAGACAGTGACCGTCTTGCAGATGTACAGCAGGACATCAAGAGTGCTACTCTGACTGGGTTAACCAACCAGGGCTGCCTATGGGTGCCCACAAGGAAGCTCTGGGAGGCAGCAGCTGTCTGAGCCTGCGACTCCCTGCACTGTGACTGTGGGAAGCAGCGAGGCAGGGCTCGCCCTCCTGCACTCCAGCCCCCACCACCCACATGCACACAGCGCTCTGCAAGCCTCAGATCGCTCCGGGGGTGGGTTTCAGTGCATGCTGTCCAACAGCAGAACGCACAAGCACAGCCGCTTTCATGGCCAACGGTCACCTGAATTCAAAAGAAACGCTTCAAAATGTGTCACCTCCACTTGCTCTGCAGAGAGAGATGACGCCTACCACAGTTGCACGGGTCTGCCTAGCCTATGCAACACACGCTTCTGCTTTTTCTGTTCCTGATACGGTACTTCCATCTTACACCCCCTCCAGGTAGAAATGAAGCAAGTAATTTCAGAAAGACAAGAGTTTCTGAGTAGAAAAAAGCCCACTGTAATTTCTCTGTCTACTCCACTCTTTTTGGCAAAGAAGTCTTAAAGAATAAGCCTGCAGGAGCGGGTCGTCGGGAGCCGATGTGCTGAAAGCAAATAGCCGCTGAGACGGAAGAATTTCCAGCTGCGAGACTTCGCTTTCGTCCACTGAGAGCAGCCGAAATGGGTGGAAACCAGCTTCACTCATTTGTCATAATTTTCAAATATGTCATATATATGGAAATTATAAATTTATAATTGTATTTCTTTTACACTAATTATATATGACCTATGATACTTCCACGTGCCATTCAATGGCATCCATCATAGTACGTGGTTGTGCAATCCCCCCACCCCATCCATTTCTCTGAAACTTTTTCAACTTCCCAAAGGGAAGCTCTACTGGGTAAACACGACCCCCTCGTTATTCCTAGTCTACACCTGTGGCCTGGTCCTACTTTCTACCTGCGCAGCTCTGACTATTCCAGGTAACTTACATACATAACACATCATACGGGTCTTTTTGTGACTGGCTCATTTCACTTTGCGTGATTTCCTCAAGACTCACCCATGTAGTAGCAGGTATCAGAATTCCCCACCTCTTAAAGGCTGAATACTATGCCACTGTTTGTGTAGCCACATTTGTCTGCTGCTCATCCACTGGTGGACACAGCATGCTTCCACTTTTTGGCTACTGGGAATAAGGCTACTGTGAACACAAATGCCCAAATATCTCTTCAAGTCCTGAAGTGTAACATACATCCTTTAAAGCTGTTTCCTATATGAAATTTAATCAAGCTGCCTGGTTTCTATTTCTCTACCAGGATACCTGATTCTTGCAATGAAAAAAAATCTGATTCTTTCTTGCAAGTTCAAGGCCAGCTTGGGAGCCTGAACTACATAGTGAGACCCTGTTTCAAAAACAAAATAACAGGAAAGAAATAAAAACTACAACTGAGATACTACGACTCTGCTTGTGGGTTGGCAAACTCAGCAAGTCTGAGCATCAGGCCTCTCTATGACTGGTGGCACAAACTAGATGTCAAGCCACTGGGGCCATCTTTCAAAATGATAAATTCACCCACCCTTGACCCAGCAATGCCACTCTTAAACCACTCATTGCAGCACCGTTTCTACCCTCTTTTGCCAGCACAGTTTGCATGTATAGAGGTCCTATGAAACCAGTGAGGCAGATCACAGCCCAGCCATACAACGAATATTATGTAGCAGGTGAAAGCACAGAGAAATAAAAGGACACTTTTAAATTGACCCGGCCTGGTCTTCCACACCAGGAAAGAGAGGTACAGACCGACATGTAGGGCACGCTGCTAATCGCAGCGTAAACAAAATCCCTGAATCACGGTGTACGCATAGACGAGCATCGTTTATCTAAAATGTTTGGGGCCAGAATTGTTTGAGATCTTCAAGTTTCTCAGGTTGGGGGTCTATCTGCACAAACTTTACTAGTTAACCATCTCTAATGTGAGAGTCCCAAATCCAAAATTGAGGGCTTTTTGAGCATCACTCAAAAGTCAGTATTTAAAAATGTCTATTTTGGAGCATCACAGATGTCAGATTTCTAGGCTAGGAATGTTTATCTTACATATGCAAAAATGTAAAGACTTGCTTTTGAGGGAGGGATGGGGTGCCTGGGAAGCATATCTTACATTCCTTTCTGTTTGTGGTACAGGAGACTGAGCCCAGAGCCTTCACACTGAACTACATCCCTGGGTGTTTTGTTTTAGTTTTTACACAAGTGCTTGCTCAGTTCTCCAAGCCTTAAACTTCTGATTGTCCTGCCTCAGGCTCCCAGCATGCCGGGACATCCTATCACTTTATATTATCTTTTTAAAGAGTTTTTCTTTCCCCCTGAATCATGTAAGTATATTAGCTATCCAAAGACTGTATTTAAAAAACAAAAGTCCTGCTCTGAACTACACAGCTCCCCTCCAGGGCTGTCTTAAAAGAATCACCGAGAAATCCCCAGCAGAATGTGGGAGGTTCCCAGGCAGACCCACAAGCTAAGGCAAGTGGATTTGTTCCACTGCTGCCTGATGGCATCTGTTAAATACAGACTGGCAAGATAGCTCAGTGGCATAATCACCTGCCTGGCAAGAGCAAGGTCCCAAGTTCAATCCCTGACGGTCCTGGAAACTGGGTGAGGTGGCGCACACCTGTAATCCCAGTGCTGGGGAGGCTGAGACAGGAGAATCACTACTAATCTGAACTGCATAACAGGACCTTGTATCAAATAAATAAATAATAAAAAGAAAATATGGGCAGGAAGAGACATCAGGTACCGCCTATGACTTCTCCCTTTTGGTACATGGAGAAACTAGGGCGAGAGAGCAGTGAGTCTCGGAACTGCCCCTGGCTTCCGACTTGCTGCAGGGCCTGGGCTTCGATCCCTCCACCTCAGTCCCACAGGTACCCCTTTCTGCTCTGCCTGGTTCCTGCTACCTCTTGGCTTCTCTGTCACCTTCCTTCCTGGAGTGGTTGGTTGATTGTGTTAACTTGAGAAGCTAAGAGCTTAACTAAATCACCTCAGCACTTCCACACCCTGGGGCTGGAGGTCCCACCCTAGAGTGACTCATCACTCAGAAGGAGAATGAGGAAGGACAGAGGGTCCCTTTCTTCCTTGGGGGAGCCCCAGTCTTCGCCCTCAGCTTGAACCTCGTCTCCTGGCTCTAGAACAGACTCTTGGCTTCCGCTTTAGATCCTTCAGCCTTTTGGTGTAGACTCATCGGCCAATGCAGATCCATCGGCATCCTGATACGGACTTGCACAGAGCACTGCTGTGGGCTCCAGACCTTGAGCTGAATCTTCAGTCTCCAGTGTGCAGACGTCCTCTGCACGCTTCCTCATCTTACTGTGTGGCTCACTGTTGTAAGCCAATCTTGGAATTCCTCATACATTTATACATTTTGTGTTCTATCTGTACTTCTAGTAAAACCCTGACTGGTACACTTCCCAACTGTTCCTGCCCAAACACTTCACCTGGGCTGCTGTCACACGCCACCGTCCACCCTGCCCCAGGGCCTTTGATCATGCCTCCTTCCTCTCCTTAGTGTCTCAGCTGAAGCATCCCTGCCTTGGGCAGCTTTCCTGCACCAGGTCCAATCCCACTGTGCACTCGGGCTGCCTCCTGCACTCATCCCCAGGGCTTCCACGGGCAGCCCCTCACTCAGGGTCTCCCTGGAAGACCCCTACTTTTCCCTGGGGATTAGGACTTAAGTTCACTGCCACCTGCCTCAGTACCGATCAGACAGCAGGGACCAACAGTGGGCTCCTTCCCCTTACCCCCCATCAGCTGCCACTCTTACTCCCATCCCCTTAACCAAAAGGAAGCCTGTCCCTTTAGAGTAAGAGAAGGAGACCTCAGAGTGGCTCTTTGGGCCACGGCTTGCTGAAATCAAGACAAAAACAAAGATATCAGAGCGGCAGTTTTGTTCCTCACTTAACAACAACCACTGATTCTCATTGTGCTCTACTATCAGCCCTTGAAAGAAGCCTTAGTATCCTTCCCTACGTCATGGTGGGGACACAGAGCAATGAAAAAAAAAAAAAAAAAAAAAAAGCCAGGTCCTGTAGTGTGTAGGTGCTAGAAATGGCATTCTGGAGCCCTGGCCTACCTGCTAACCACAGCTGGGATCCATGTCATTCACACGGAGCTTTCAGCATAAGCAATGTCACAAAGGGTATGTGTGTGTGTGTGTGTGTGTGTACACGCATGCACGTGTGCACAGATGTGTGCATGCATATTTTCAGCTAAGTGCTAGGGGGCAGGGTTGTTTGGCTTCCACTGTCAGGAATTTGTACCCCAGGGGCTGTAGGCACCTTAATCCATGCAGACATGACAAGGTACCATATGTTGGGTGGCCTTTAAGTAACAGAATTACATTTTTCCCCCCAGCTGGAGGAGCCCAGCCTGGCTGGCCCTGGTGAGGCCCACTTCCTGACTGCAGAGTACTCACTTCTCAGGGGGGTCCTATATGGATAGAGAGCTGGTGCTAGTTCCCTGCCTCGTCCTATAAAGGCACTGATCAGATTTATTGGGGCCTCACCCTTGTAACCTAATGACCTCCTGCAGGACCCACCTCCCAAGACTGCCACACTGAGGATTAGGACTTCCACCTCGTGGGTGTGATGGGGGCACAAACATCCCTTCCTTCACAGATCAAGCATCAGCACAGCGATTGGCCAAACTCTGAAACTCTGGTCCTCTGCTAATGTACAAAATCGATGGGGTTTTCTGGTAACTCAGTGACTGGGCGATCAGCACATTGGATAGTAGAAGCGGGCTCTTATTGCTGTCACCGGCATCATTTGAGATCTGTGGATAGGCTAAGACATTTCAGAGGTCATGTCCAGCCTGCGTGACCAGGAGGAGAATCCTGCATCTGTGTCCTCTAGGATAAGCCCCAAAGCCGGCCCCCAAATGGGCCCCCTGCTATCAAAATGCTGATGATGTCTAAGTATCACTGAGTCCATCTTAAGTTGTGATCCGAATACCTGAAGGGGTGGAGGACTGGGGATTCGCCTTTCATCTGCTGCACAATCTGACCAGCAACTCATCTTCTTTATAAACTGGTAGCCATTTCCTGGGGAGCAGCTACTCCCCGTGGGCCATTCTTGGCAGATCCCAACAAGCACTGCTTTGCATGTGGTCCAGTTGCTATAGTTGACTAGCAGCAGCTATCATTCTATGAACGGTCATGCTCTGTGTCAGTAGAGACTCTTCCTTTTTAATTTTGTCAGTACATTTTAGATTTATATAAGGATCACATTCCTCATAGGGGATTTGCACCCATACGTTACATATTCCCTCCTTCTCCCTTTCAATCCCTCTTTCCCTGCTTGTTTACAAAAGCTTCACTTCCATTTTTCCTTTTATTCTCTTTTCTTTATTCCTTCCTTCCTTTCCCCCTCCCCTCTCCCTGTTCCTCTTCCCATTTGAACATTTTCTGCCCATTTCTCAATATCTATTATAAATCTTGGTCCTTATTTGCACTTCCAGTTTTACACACTAGAGAAACCATGCAGTATTTAAACACACGTATCTGATTTATTTCACTTAAGAGTGTGGTCTCAAGGTGCATCCGTCTAGTTAGAAACGTCTCAAGCTAGGGGGCCTGGCCCTAGCTCAGTCCTTTAAGTGGATGCTTCCACAAAGCTGTCAGCCTCAGATTGCTGGAGTTCGAACCTCACAACTCTCCCGCTGGCCAAAAGTGCCCCGAAGGCATTCGAGGAACCAAAAAAAAAAAAAAAAAGAAACGTCTCAAGCTCATCCTTCTTTACGGCAGAGCAGTGTGTTTAAAAACCACACCTTCTTTATCCATTCACCAGTTGATGGGCATGTGCACTGATTTCAAATTTCACTACTACACACTATGCCACTATAAACCTGCATGCAAGAGGGCCAGCGAGATAGCTCAGCCCTTTGGCAAGTGCAGGAACCAGGGCTTGATCTCTGGTCTTGCATGCTGCACCGGTGTGCTGAGCTGGCGAATGAGACCAGGTGTGGTGGTGCACGCCTGTAATCCCAGCACTGAGGGGCCGAAAACAGGAGGATCACAATGAGTCCAAGCTGCATAGTGAGATCCTGTACCAAATACATAAAATGAAAAAAAACCACCTGAGTGTACATATATCGTGATGGTTTGATGCTTTCAACTCTTTCAGGAAGATAACAAGAAGCAGAATAGCTGGGTCGAATGGAACCTCCAGTCCTAATTTTTTGAGGGATCTGCACAGTGCTTGGTTGCACCAGTGTACACTGCCATCAACAGAGGAGCAGGGTTCCTGTTTCTCCACAGCCCCCACCAGCATTCATTATTGGTTGATTTCTTAATAACTGCCATTCTTTCTGGGGCGAGACGGGCTCTCAGTGTTGTTTTAATTTGCATCTCTTGAATGACCAGTGATGTTGAACATTTTTTTCATATATTTATTTGTCAGTTCTGCTGCTTCACCTAAGAAAAGTCTACTCATTTCAGATGTTTACTTTTGGATCAGGCCTTAAAAATTTGGAGAGTGGGCTGGATAAATAGCTCAGTGGATTAAAGCGCCCTGCAAGCAGGAACAGGGGCTAGGGGTTCGATTCTGGGTCTGCTGTGCTGGCCCTGCCCCTGGGCGCACTAAGATGACAATTGAGACCAGGCATGGTGGTGCGCACCTGTAATCCCAGCTCTTGGGAGGCTGTAAACAGGAGGATCACTGAGTTCAATCTAGTAATGAGACCCTGTAGACCCTCCCTAAAATACAGAGAAAAAAAAATTTGGAGAGATCTGTTTTTGTTGTTGTTGTTGTTGTTTGTTTTGTTTTTAAGTTCTTTATATATTCTAAGCATTAGTTCTTTGTCTGAGGAACATCTGGCAAATTATCTTCCCCACACTGGGTTGTCTCTCCAATCTGTTGGTGGTTTCCTTTGCTGTGTAAACACTTTAATAAGATGAGATCCCAGTTGCTGATTCTTTGTGAAAGTTCCTGTGTGACAGAGATTTTCATAAAATGTTCATCCACACCAGTGTCTTGAAGAACTGTCTGTTCGATCCTCCAGCATACTTGGTGTTTCTGTTTAATACTTAGGTCTTTGATGCCTTTTGATTTTAGTTTAGTTCGAGGTGAAAGACATTGGTCCATTTTTAATTTCTGGCCTATGAAAAGACAGTTTTCCAAGCACCATTTATTAGAGAGGTTATCGTTCTTCCAGTGAAGGTGTTTGCCTATTTTGTCAAAGATAAGGTGACTAAGTTTGTAGTTTTTTCTTTCTTTCTTTCTTTCTTTCTTTCTTTCTTTCTTTCTTTCTTTCTTTCTTTTCTTTTCTTTTCTTTTTTCTTTTCTTTCCTTCCTTCCTTCCTTCCTTCCTTCCTTCCTTCCCTCCCTCCCTCCCTCCCTCCCTTCCTTCCTCCCTTTTGTATTTAGTACAGGGTCTACGGGGTCTCACTACACAGATTGGACTCATAGTGATTCTCCTGTTTTCAGCCTCCCAAGTGCTGGGGTTATAGGTGCGCGCCACCACGCCCAGTCTCAATCACTGTCTCATGGCGCCCCGGGGGCGTGGTCAGCACGGCACGTCCAGTCTCAATCACTGTCTCACGGCGCCCCGGGGGCGTGGTCAGCACGGCACGTCCAGTCTCAATCACTGTCTCAATGCGCCCCGGGGGCATGGTCAGCACGGCATACCAGAGATCAAACCCCAGCCACTACACTCTGCCTAAGAAGGCACATTAGTCCACTGAGCTATCTGGCCAGCCCTGTTTCTGCACCTTTCAATCTGTTTCACTGATCTACAGGCTTTTTTCCTCCCCAATACTATGCTGCTTTTATCACTGTAGCTTTGTAGTATAATTTCAAGTCAGGGATTGTGATGGCTCCTGCCTTCTCTTAGTTGTCCAGAATTGCTTTTTATATTTTATGTCTCTTCTGGTTCCAAATGAATTTTAAGATTGTCTACTCTAAGATATACTATTGGCATTTGGATCAAGATTTCATTAAATCTATATAATGATTTTGGAAATATAGTCATTTTCACTATACTGGTTCTTTCTACCCAAGAGCAAGAGATATATTCCTATTATATCTGATAATCCTCTTCAATCTCCTTTCTCAGAGCACTGTAGTTTTCAATGTAAAGGTTGTTTTTTACTTCCTTTGATTATCATATATTTCAGTTTTAGCAGACTGTTATTGTGAAAGGTGTTATTCCTCTTATTTCTCTCTCAATGAGTTTTTTATTCATATAAAGGAATGTTATTGATTTTATGAGTGTTGACTTTGTATCCAGCTATGTTAATGAATTTAGTTACTAAATCTAGAAATGTTTTGGTGGAGTGTTTGGGGTCTTCTATGTGGAGTATCATGTCATCTACAAATAATGACAATTTAACTTCTTCCCTTCCTATCTATATTCCTTTTATTTCTCTCTCTTATCTAACTGCTTTGGCTAATGTTTCCAGAACTATATTAAATGAGAGTGGTGTCAGTAGACATCCTTATCTTGTTCCTGATTTTAGAATAAAAGCTTTCATTCTACTTACTATATTTATTTACTATGACGTTGGCTGTTGATTTGTCATAGGTAGCTTTTACCAGATTGAGATAAAAACCATCTATTGCAATTTTCTATAAGAATTTTTTTATCATGAATTACTATGGAGTTTGTCAAATGCTTTACTGCATTTTTTGAGATGATTGTATGGTTTTTGTTCTTGGCTCTGTTAATATGGTGTATTATGGTTATTGATTTCCGTATGTTAAACCATTCCTGCATCACTAGAGGAATCCCACTTGGTCATGGTGAATAATCTCCTTGCTGACTTTGCCGCATTCTGCTTCCCAGTATCTTATTGAGGATTTTGAGTCTGTGTTCATTAGGGAGATTGGCCTGTAGTTTTTTTTTTTTTTTTTTTTTTTAAATCTTTCTCTGGCTTTTCTTACTTCCTGAAATGTATTTGAGAGTATTTCTTCTCTTTAATTTTAGTAAAGAGTTTGCAAAGTGGCAGCATTAGGTCTTCTCTATATTTCTTGCAGAATTGAGCACTGAATCCTACAGAGCCTGGGCTTTACTTTGTTGGTAGGTTTTTAATTGCATTTTTAATATTATTAGCTAATATTGGTTTATTTTTAATTTTAATGTCTTCTTTATTCAGCTTTGGTAATTCATATGTACCTAGGAATCTGTCCATTTCTTTTTAGAATATAGGTTCTTTTTTATGTATTTAGTAAAGGATCTCAGTACACAGATCGAAGTCGTAGTGATCCTCCTGTTTTAACCTCCCAAGCACTGCGATTACAGGTGCGTGCCAACACGCCCATCTCAGGCACCATCTCAGCATGGGGGTGGGGCCTGCATGGCACACTGGGGATCAAACTCTGGTTCCTGTGTCTGCCTAAGCAGGTGCTTTAATCCACTGAGCTATCTGGTCAACCCTAGAATACAGGTTCTTAAGAAGGTATTGATGATCTTCTGGATTTCTGCAGAAGCTTTTGTGATTTCATCTTTTTCATTCCTAACTGCATATATTTGAGTCTCTTCTTTCTTCTTTTTTTGATAAGGTTGTCTAAGGGCTTGTCAGTTTTATTTAATTTTTCAAAGAACCAACTCTGGTTTATTGAGTATTTATATTGTTCTCTTAGTCTTCATTGCATTAATTTCTGTTCTGATCTTTATAATTTCTTCCCTCATATGAGCTATGAGGTTGACTTGTTCTTGTTTTTCTAGAAGCTTGAGGTTCAACATTAGGTTGTTTATTTGAGCTTGTTGTTTTCTGATATGGGAATTTAGCCCTATAAATTTCCCTTATAGGATTACTTTCATTGCATGCCACAAGTTCTACAATGTTGTATTGGCAGTATTGTTTAATTATAAAAATTGTCTAATTTCTTCTTTTATTTTATCTGTGATCCATTGGTTGTTCAGGAGGGTGTTAATTCAGTTCATTTTCCTTAAGCACATTCTATGAACTAGTACATGGTCTATTTTGGAGATTGTCCCACGTGCAGCTGAGAAGAATTCCTACACTGACATTGAGGGGTGGAACACTGTATACAGCTATTAGGTCCATTTGTTCAAGAGTTTGGTTAAGTTCTGATATTTGTTTGTTGATTATTTGGACTACCTATTGTGGCAGAGGTATACTGAGATTCCCATTACAATTGTAGTAGTGCTTATTTGATATTTCATGTCCTTTAATATTTATTTTATATAATTGAGTGCACCAGTCTTTGAAAGGCATGTATTTATGCTTTTTATCTCTCCCTTTTGGACCATTCCCTTTACAAGGATTTAATGATTTTCTTTGTGTCTCTTAACTATTCTTGGCTTGAAATACTGTTTGTCTGCAGATAGAATCGCTACCCCTGCTTTTTTCTGGGTTCCTGTTTCATGGAGTATTGTTCATCCTTTGACTTTCAATCTGTGTATTTGTTTTTGAGTTAAATGTTTCTTGCATGTAGAATATTAGTGGATCTTGCTTCTTGATCTGTTCTGCCAGTCTGTTTCTTTTGATTGGTGAATTGAGACCTTTAACGTTCATGGTTATAACTGATACATACTGACTGATCCTCGTCATGCTATCCTGTTGCTGGCTCCCTTTTTCATGCTCTGTTGAATTGTTTGCCTTGTCTGGTGGATTCATTCTGTTTGTGTTCATAGAGCTGTAGGCCTTGTTATCTTTCTAGAGCATCCCTCAGGACATTACTGAGTGCTTGTCTGGTGGTCATGAATTTTCTCAGGTGCTCTCTGTCATGGAAAAAATCTTATTTATTCATTAACTTTGATAGTTTTGTGAGTTCAGCAATCTGGGTTGAAGGTTATTTTTTAAAGCTTAGCACTTAAACACTCCATGAATGGGTGTTGGACTTCATCAAATACTTTTTTTGCATTTATTGAGATAGTGTGGTTTTTGTCCTTGGCTCTGTTAATATGGTGTTATGGTTATTGACTTGCATACACTGAACCATTCCTGTGTCCCTAGATGAATCCCACTAGGTCATGGTGTATACTCTTCTTGCTGACTTTGCTGTATTCTGTTTCCCAGCATCTTACTGAGGACTGACTTGACTGGCTTGTGTTGAGAAGTCAGCTGGGATCCTATTGAGCTTTCCTTTGTAGGTGATTTGTTTCTTTTCTCTAACAGCTTTTAATAGTGTCCTCTTATGTTGAATTTCTGGAATGTTGAGTATTATACTCTCTGGTGTGGATTTTTTCTAATCATGGCAATGGAGACTCCTATTCAGTCATCAGCCTCCAACCGGCAGGTACAAATTCATCCTACTGAGCTCTGCCAAGCTGCCCGTGATGCTGTTGGATTCTAAGGGATAAAGACTTCTGTGGTCAGCCCCAAATGACTCTTTTGCTCAAGTGTCTGCAGGCAGGTGAGCACCTGTCCTGTGGTACCAGTGAGGTGGCTCATCCTTAAGCCCACAAGAACTCCCACTTAGGAGGACAATCAATTACAAAACTTATTGGTTCATTGGTTTATTCAGCTTTGGTAATTCATATGTACCTAGGAATCTGTCCATTTCTTTTTAGAATATAGGTTCTTTTTTATGTATTTAGTAAAGGATCTCAGTACACAGATCGAAGTCGTAGTGATCCTCCTGTTTTAACCTCTTGATCTGTTCTGCCAGTCTGTTTCTTTTATTGGTTCAAAGCCAAGGCATTCTGCTCTTATAAACAAAACTCTGAGCCACAGGTGGTATTTGAAAAAGTAAATCATTAAAATGAATGGGCCACTCTCCAGTGGACCACTCTCTTGGACCTCCCAAAAGTCAATGAGGGCTTACATTTTAAAATTCCAGGAATTGGCTGGGAGATAGCTTGGCACTCTAATTGCCTGCCTGGCAAGAGCAAGGACTGAGTTTGATCCCCAGTACTGCATACCACACCAGCCCCAGAAGCAGGTGTGGTGGTGCTCACCTATAATTCCAGTGCTGGGGAGGCTAAGACAGGAGGATCAGTATGAGTCTGAACTGCACAGTGAGACCCTGTATCAAATAAATAAATAATTTAAATAAATAAATAAAATGCCAGGAACATGAGGTGTTCTTGAGGTGATGGAAACATTCTGTATCTTGACTATTAATCCAACATCCTCATTGTGATACCATGCTATAGTTTTTCAAAGTATTGCCATCAGAGAAAGAAAGCAATGTAAAGGGTTACAGCCCCACAATGTAAATGTTTAACCTAAAAGACCAAGCAAGAAAATGCCCTATAAATTTAGAAAACATCTTCCTATGGTTCTTATTATTCAGGACGATGAAAGTCAACAGCAATTCTTACATCATTTCCTGGGTAAGAACCCTGGAAGAAGAGGGTGTCCTCAAGTCTGTCTTGTTTTGTGATGACTTCTTTTATGAGATTCCTGTAGCCCACAGAATCCTGAGTTCACAGTCTTACTCCCGAGCAGCACGCTTAGCAATCGATGTGTCCACACTGATAAGCGACAGGCTCTACCTGCTGCTGGCCCTGGGCTCCGCAAAGTCTTCCCCAACGGGGACTCTCAGATCATTTTGCTATAAAAGGATTTCCCCCATGTACATTAGAAGGCTAGACCCAGAGAAGAGAAAAACATATATACACTGGTTCGGTTTCAAATCCTGTAGCATGAAGCCTTTCCTTACTGTGAATCATGGAGGAAAATTAACCCATAAACTAATAGAAAGACAACACAAAAGTCTCCCATTTCTGATGCAGTACAAGGTGGGTGGAGAACACAGTCCCAGGGAGTATATGTTCTAAAGCACAACTATGGTCCAGGGTTAATACAGTTTTATTGTAACATATTTGTTTATGGATTCCTCTTAGAACAGCAGAGTTGAGCAGTTGCAACAAAGACTGCATGACCCACAAAGCCCGGAACATTTACTTAAATCCTCACTATCTCTGCAGTAGGAATTTGTTGACCCCTAATGCAGAATGAGGCTCACTGTAAAAATATGATCACATCAGTATTTATTAAGTACCAGGCACCATGCCAAGTCCAGTCTGCTTTGGCATCTACAAGGCTAGGATCCTTTCCATCTCATAAATATGTAAACTGAAGCTCAGGGAGGTGAAAGCCTGCCAAGTTCACACATTCAGTAAACAGAGCACCGGCCCCCTCTGCCGTCTTGTCTACCTCTGAGCAGGCTCTCCTCCCTCTGAAGTGATGCACATCTGGGCAAGCCAGGGTTACAAAGAAGCCTTGGCGTCTCTCCCTTTCAATGCAATGAGAACAGCTCTTTTCCAATTAGATCCCTAGGCACAAGGTATAATTATTTCCTTTAAAAGTATCTTTTCAGTTTCTACTTATCAGTACATGTTTGCAGTACATGTACTGCAGCTTCCTGAGTGGAGCTGGTATGTGTATATAACACATCTCAGTTCTTTTCTCACCCCTCTCCCCCTACACACCTCGCTCATCTCTGGAGTCCCTTCCCCTGTGAAAAAGGTCTATTTCCCTGTTTCTTATTGTCTGTCAGCATAGGCAGAGGCTTTCTGAACAGAGCTGAAAGGACACAAAAAATAGTATCAAGAATCAACAAATGGGATGGCAGCAAATCAAAAAGCTCCTTCACAGGAAAAGAAACAACAGAGTGAAAAGACAACCTATAGAATGGGGGAAAAAAATTCAGCAAGCTATCTCTCCGAGGACTAGGGTCTGCAATATGTATTAAAAACAAAACAGAAAGAAAAAGGTTAGACCCTGCTCCCAAAATTAAAAAAAAAAACAACAACAACAAGCTACTCAGAAAACTGGAAACTAATATAAATGAATAGACATTTCCCCAAAGAAGTAAAAATGGCCAATAAATACATGAAAAACTGCTCCATAGCACTGGCCATTGCAGAAATGCAAATTAAAACAACACTGAGATTCCATCTGACCCGAGACAGAATGGCTTTCGTCAAGAAATCAAATAATTCCAAATGCTAGTGAGGTTGTGGGGAAAAAGAAACCCTTCTACATTGTTGGTGGGAGTATCAAGTAGTGCACCCACTCTGGAGATCACAGGGCAACTCCTCAAAAAAGAAAAGAATACCTGAAACTAGAAATTCCTTTTGATCTACCTATTCCTTTTCAGTATCTTCCCAAGAGCTTAAGTCATCGTATCGCAGGCATACATGCAGAGCCACGTCCACTGCAGGGTAAGGCATAATGTTAAATTCTGGAAGCAGATTATATATGTCTATCAGCAGATAAACGGATAGACCAAAGGTGGTATTTAACAACGGAGTCCTACCACACGGACACATTTGAATCATTCAGAGGCAACGATGTCCCTTGAGACCATAATATTAAGTGCAATTAACCAGATGTACATGCTTTCTCTTACATAAGAAACCCAGGGCCAGGGAGATAGCTCAGTAGGATAAGTGCTTGTCTGGCAAGCACAAGGTCCTGAGTTCAATCCCCAGTACCACAAAGAGAGAGAGAGGCAAGGGAGAGGGGGAAGAGGGTGGACAGACAGAGAGACAGGACCCTTTTTCAGCAGAGACTACCAACAAAACAATATTTCCACAAAAGACTTAAAATCAAAGTAAACAGTTGAAAGTTAAGTAACAGTGTGGAGAAATAATGGTACAGTAGGGATAGGGATAGTTAA
>NW_004524646.1:6401160-6427478 GCF_000260255.1 Octodon degus
TTACATAAGAAACCCAGGGCCAGGGAGATAGCTCAGTAGGATAAGTGCTTGTCTGGCAAGCACAAGGTCCTGAGTTCAATCCCCAGTACCACAAAAAGAGAGAGAGAGAGAGAGAGAGAGAGAGAGAGAGAGAGAGAGAGAGAGAGAGAGAGAGACAAAAGACAAAATTTTATAGAGCAAATATTTCCACAAAAGACTTAAAATCAAAGTAAACAGTTGAAAGTTAAGTAACAGTGTGGAGAAATAATGGTACAGTAGGGATAGGGATAGTTAATTAGATTTTTTATTTTTATTTTTATTTTTTGTATTTTAGGGAAGGGTCTACAGGGTGTGTAGGGTCTCACTACTAGATCAGACTCGTAGTGATCTGCCTGCTTACAGCCTCCCAAGAGCTTGGATTACAGGTGCACACTACCACGCCCAGTCTCAATTGCCATCTCAGCGTGGGGTGGGGCTGGCATGGTAGACCCAAAGATTGAACCCCCCGCCCTGTGCCTGCTTGCAGGTGCTTTAATTAGCTGAGCTATTTGGCCAGCCCTTACATTTTTTCAAATTCTAAGTAAGGGCCGGTGAGATAGCTCAGGGGACAAAGCACCTGCCTGGCAAGCGCAAGGACCTAGGTTCTATCCCTGGCACCACGTGCCGCACCAGTCCTGCCCCGAGCCCAGTGAACCCA
The DNA here is from genome assembly GCF_000260255.1 of Octodon degus. Taxonomy (NCBI): domain Eukaryota; kingdom Metazoa; phylum Chordata; class Mammalia; order Rodentia; family Octodontidae; genus Octodon; species Octodon degus. Next base: position 6,401,837 of record NW_004524646.1, read on the forward strand.
GCCACAGAAACCAGGTGTAGTGGTACATGCCTGTAATCCCAGCACTGGGGAGGCTGAGACAGGAGGCTCACTGTGAATCAAAGGTGCAGAAGGAGACCCTGTACCAAATGCATAAATTAAAAAACTAGTAATATTTAAAAATCCTAAGTAAAACTAAGGCAAGGAAGCAACGAAGACTTGTGCTTCCTAGAAGACAAAGCAGTAAAGGAAACAATGTGCCGACTGCGAAGCCTCAGCCTTTCTAGATGCTATGCTGTCTCTCGCAATCAGTTGGTGAGGTGCTGTGCCACACATGGACACGACAGTGGGCTGGCTGTGCTGGCTTTGAGAGGTTCCACACATTCTAGCCCCTACAAAGTCTCTTTGAAGCTTAGTGTCGGATGCCGAATGGCATCGGGAATATACCACACTAGGGCTGGCCAAATAGCTCAACGAATTAAAACGCCTGCAAGCAGGCGCAGGGGCTGGGGGTTCGATCTCCCGGCTTGCCATGCTGGCCCTGCCCCTGGGGCGCACTGAGACAGCAATTGAGACTAGATGTGGTGGCACACATCTGTAATCGTAGCTCTTGGGAGGCTGTAAACTGGTGAATCACTATGAGTCCAATCTAGTAGTGAGGCCCTGAACACCCTATAGACCCTTACCTAAAATACAAAAAAGAAAAGAAAAGGAATATACCACACTGATTCCCTCAGGCACTCTGGCTGAGCCTTACTACTAACTCCCCAGGAAAGAGAAACAGAAGATCGACATCAGAACCTGCTAGAGGGCCTGTGCTCAGCTCCTGGTGAGAGAGGAGAGGCAACTGGGAAGCGTTCTCATTTTTATGAGTCTGTTTTTAGAAGATTAAAACAATAAAGCTACGTCCAGCTGCATAAATAAACCATTGCAGAAGACCAGACCCAGAGGGGCCAGCTCGGCAGGACCGTGGCTCTCGGGTCATCCCTACCCAGCCCACAGCGCAAGGTGGCAAGCCCGGCACATGCAGACTGTTCCAGAGCAAGACAGGCCGCAGCCCTGCCCAGTCCAGTTCGGTGGTTTGTGACGCAGCCACACATGCTCATCAGCAGGGAAAAACCTAAAACCTGCAGCAGACTGGGCCGCCGCCCAGGGATTACAGTCCATCTGGGGTACACTTTGGCATTGGGACCTCTGAGCGCTCTCAGGTGGCTCGGGAGTGGCCCACGTGGGGAACCACAGTGCGAGTTCAAGCCACCAGCTGATGCGGTCACTTTCCCTCTTCACTGCTGAAATTGCCACTGTAAGCAGCCATGGCCACAAAACAAATCACAGCCTGAAGCAAGGGCGTCTCATTTTTTAAGTGGATGGCTGTGGTTACAACCGTCATCGTTACCCCTGTGGCTCTAGACTTCATCCCAAGCTGTTACCTGGGAGAGGCGCTTCTGTCCTTGACCTCAGGTCGCCCTCTCCCAAGGCTCCCAGCGATTCACATTTCCTGAACACCCGCAAGAGCAGCTGAGGACACACAGCACACGTGTTCCCTGCAACCGTCCGAACAGGCAGGGAAGACCATTCCCACTTCACTGGTGGAAATACTGAGGCTCCAACAACCTGAAGCCTCAGAATGACAAGACATTCATATTCCTCTGCTACTTCCTAGAGTGCTGCATCCGCTACAAAACCCAAACCTGGAGCAGAAGCAGAAAGCTGCAATTTCTTTACAAGGAAAAGGAAACAAACAGCTCAAAGAGCTCATTCTGCTCGGGCCACTGTGCCACACAGCACGGACAAGCACCGGTCTCTGTTGCTTGACCTTGTACATCTCCTTATTTGCATATCTATTTTTTTCTCTGCTCTTCACTAGAACAGCAACTTCCATAGGCAGGGAGGGACTTGTGTCCACGGCCGTCCCCTCGTTCTGGCACAGAGGTGGGAGATCATAAACACACCCCTGCTGTTACCCCAGATCCCACCGCAGGCTGTCATCCCCATCCTACACACAAGCAAACTCAGGCCTGGTCGGGGCCACAAGGAACTTGCCTGAGATCCCTGCTGGGAAGCGGCAGAGGCATCTTTGAGCGCAGGCAGGGCCCTCCACAGCCAGCACTCTGAGCCACACTGCTGAATGAGCGGACCGGAAGGTGCTGTCCTGCTGACCAATGACAAGGGCCAGCGACGGGTCCCGAGGCCCACACAGGGACTGAATTTTGCTCTGGGCCTCAAAGCACTCAAAACTGGCCCACTCCCTCCCTCCACTCGCATCAGTGACCTTGGACAAACCCCCCACACAAGCACACACCTTCAACCTTCGACAACCTGAGCAGCAGCAGGATTTTGGGAAGTTTCAAAGCAGAGAGAGACTTGAAATCCATCCCCCTCCTGACTCAGCCCCTCAGACATCTGCTGGGATCTGGCAGAGGCTGCTGTGTGGAAAGCACAGTACAGGGGCCCCAGCCCTGGCCAGCAGGGTTCAGGCCCTTCCCACTGCACACGGAGGCCCCACAGGGCCGAGACCCTCCCTGGCGTGGCCTGGCCTCTGGCCCCACTCACCTTCAGGCAGTCGCTTGGTCTCCAACAATCTCACTGAGACCCAGTTTCTGAAGTGGGACTTCTCTCCACTTGCTGTCTCTTCCTCCTTCCCCAGGCCAAGGCATCCAAACTGCCTGAACACCTCCACAGAGCCAGGGCCATCCCCCTTTGCCCTGGGGCTTGGCTCAGAAGCCATCCTCTGGGGCTGGGGAGATGGCTCAGTGGAATAAGTGCTTCCCTGGCAAGCTCAAGGACCTGAGTTCAATCCCTGGTTCCACCAAAAAAAAAAGAAGCCATCTTGAACTCTGGCCACCACAGTAAGAAATCCAGGCTCTGAGTCTGCCCCCACACTGGGAAGGCTCACCCCTGTGATCCCAGGACTCTGGGAGGCTGAGGCAAGAGGAGGACAAGTTCAAACCAGGTTGGGCAACTTAGTAACTTAGCAAAATTGTTTCCAAAAAATGGCAAAACAAAACAAAAAGGACTGGGTTTGTAGCTTAGTGCAAAGGTCCTTGGTTCAGTCCCTGCTACTATAGTTGCGGTAAGAGGATGGAAGAAATCCAAACTCCTCAGCTGGATGATAGAAGCCTGTCGTTGTCTGATTCCAGGATGACTTCTCTCCCCAAAAGGACCTTCCCTTCACTGCACAGGAGAAGCCATGCTAGCTCACCACCGAGAGACTGTCAGCCAGTGCCTGCAAGATTATGCTGTCGTGTCGATCCCCCAAATACTAGGGGCACACAACCCACATTTATTTCTCCTTTGCATCACAAACTTGCAATTGAGGGTGGCTCCTCCTGTCCTCCCGTTCCAGAGTCCAAGGAGAAGGATGAGTGCCGTCTAGGACATGCCACCTTCAGGGAAAAGGAAACAAGTCGGCAGATACTTGCCATGAGGCGGCCCTGTCTGCGCACAAGCCATTGGCCAAAGCAAGGCACGCGTCCATGCCCAGCGTCAACCGACGGAGCGTCCTCCAATGCAACTCTCATCCCCACCTCTCTAGGACAAGCTGGAGGTAAAGCAAGCAATAACACAAGCCATCCCCCAAAACCCTGCCCGGGAGTGCCCTCCACCTGGAAGGTCAAAGGTCACCCTCATCTTTCGGACCAATTCTTCCCCGAGGGAGCTGCCTCTTGCTCTGCCTCTGGGCTGTGGCTGGGCTTCCCCTGCCTCTCAGGTACACAGCTGTGTATCTCCTTCTAGAGCACTTTTCAGTTACTGGTATTTCCCGGTTCACTTTTCCCATCACATTACAGTTCAGGATCGCTGGACGTGGAGCCCATCTTCTTACTCATAGTATTCTGTATTCTGCCCAGAGTAGGCACTGAAGCAAGACGCACTTAGGTGTGAAAGAGTTTAAAGAGTAGAGAACAGATTTCTACTTGGTTTCAGAGTTTCTCTGTGTGTGTTTGCTTATGCATGTGCTGGTACATGCGCACGTATGAATGCGGATGCCAGAGTTACTCGGCTATGATGAATGCTCTAATACCTGGAGTCCTGCTGTTTCTCCTCTCACACCTACGCTCCTTGGGGTGAGCCTCCTTCCATTTACCTACCTTCGGCAAAGTGCTTTTCACATTAGAGGCTCTTGGATTTAGTGAATAAACAAACAAATGAGTACATGAAGAGAGAGCAGATGCCTGTGCAGACGTCAGCCTCAGGGGTGCAGGAGAGGTGCGGGTGGAGGGCTGCGCCAAGCCATTTGGGAGGCGGGAGAACTGCTGCCGACGTCTGGCCTCCAGGATTAGGCAAACTCAAAAGTAACCATTATTCAATCCTATGGAGAGTCACAGCAAATCTCTACTAAGTCTGCAAACAGCTCCTCACCTCATCTGCCAACTTTTAAAGAAAGACATCAGGGGACTAGAGTTGTATGACACAGCCTGCATTGCAGCAGGTGGGTCTTAAGATATGATTGCAGGCGAGGGCAAGGTCAGCCGTGACCAAGCACATCAGGGAGACAGGGTTTGCCTCCAGCGCTTGCTGCTGCCTCACATCATCTCATACGGGACTCAGGAAGGACGCAAACCTGCAGCATGGGGAAGAGGAGCCGGACAGGCAGGCACATGGCAGGTGGTTGAGCTGAGCAAGCGCTGCAGTGCTGGCTTCTGGAGGATCCACCCCAAAATGTCGAGCTTCAGAAGTCTCCAGGAACCAGGACCTCCACACACCTATCCCAGACTGACACACCCCGATCCAGAGTGGCCAAGAGCCCTGCCTTGGGCTCTGCCCTTCGTTATGGGATCTTATAGCCAACTCACAGGATGAGTCCAAGCTAGCATGATGAGCACGCAGGGGCCCTTGGTGCAGAGAAGCTATGAGGAGCAGCCCATATCTCCTACCTGCATAGGGACTGGAGACCAAGGCCACTAGAGAAGGAGCCCAGGGCCTTGAACACGCTAGGCAAGCGCTCTCCCAGCGGGTGACATGCCCAGCCAAAAAGCCATAAGGGCCTTCAGAAAGATCCAAGTCATTGTCTTTGCTGCTGTTTGGTTAACCTGGAAACCAAAGATCTCAATGGCATGGACCGGCTCAGGGATATTTCTGCCAGTTTGTTCAAACCATGTTTGTCACACTCTCCCAAGTTAAAAGAAAAGACAGCAGCTGGCACTGCAGCCCTCTGTGCCTGACCAGAAGGGGATTTTCTTGTCCCCAGGCTGTGCAGCTTGGCTGGGGACCAGTTACCAGGCTGGAAGGGATGTGCAGGTCAGTTGCCATGACTTCCCACCTCAGGGGCCATGAAACTGATTCCTCCTGAGGGCACCTCGTCCTGCCTGAAGCATGCAGCAAAAGGTCTAGCTTGTGTGGGGCTCAACTGCTTTGTGGTCAATGCCTTCCTTACAAAAGATGCTGGCATTACACCCTCTTAGGGAGAAATGACTTAAATTGAACGACTTAATTTGGAATAAAAATATATGTTTGACTTGCTTTCCAAGGCCTGTCATATACTTTAAAAATAGTAATTTAGAGGCCTGTAGGTCATTCGTCCACACTATTACACATCAAACCAAAGTGAGGTCAGGCCACCAAAGCTGCCAGACAGGGCTAGCAGACCACTAAACAGTGGCTTCTGTGGTCACTCAGTGCTGAGGCAAATTCACGTCAAAGGTGGGGGCCATGTACAAGCCAGGGCCGGCTGGTGACAGGAAGCACCAAGGCCAGAGATGCCATCTCTCAGCTGCAATGTGACAAGAAGAAGGGACAGTGACCCTCCTGGATGAGAAGCACTGCAATTGTGATGCTCTTAGTGTTCTCTGGAAACAATATCTCATCCCTAAAAGCAGAGACACTGCTTCAGATCTGCAGTCAGCCCTGAGCACCACGGCAAGGCAGGTCCTGATTTGGGAAGCTGACGTCTGTAAATTCCTGGTGATTTCCTGTGAGTACAGCCTAGGCCTTCCCCGCCACCCGGGAAGATGGGGACAAGAGATACCCGCGCACAGCAAGTAGATTTATGGAAGCCAGAGGCCAAGGCCACTGCAAGCCAAGGCCCTCCTTGCCCTCACACATTCCAGGACCGCCTCGCTGAGCCCTGGGTGACCAGGATACTCCCAGATGGCTGGCCAGTCTGGGACCAGATCCGGAAGGGCTGCAGCACGTGGCATCCAGGCCCTGGGCTGTAGCCCGCTGGGGAGCTCAGCAAGTATTTCCCCTGATCTCACTCAACCCCGAGTACTCATGACGTCTTCCAGGGGCTCTAAAACTAACCCGTACCAGGCCCAAGCTTGAGGATTCCAATTGAACTGATGCAGGGCGGGACCTTGGCCCAGGTATTTCTGACTCTAACCCACAGCCAGAGTAGAGGACCTGAGCTGAAGACCACCGCATTTCCTTCTGCTGTAGCACAGTGGGCAGGGGCTAGGCAGGTGGAGAGTCTGACATTTCTCCACCCATTCACACACTCACCCCAATTTGGTAAATATTACATTCACAGAAGTTTAAAACTCAAATAGATACTTGAACACCCAGTAGCTAAAAAGTAGAAACTAGCACCTCTCAATGGGAACAGTCAAAGTATACTCTATACATGCCTTGGACTATCCCCTTGGCCCTAAGAAGGGAGTTCTGGCCCATGCTACAGTGTAGATGGACTGCGACCTTGTCCTAAGCAGGACAAGCCAAATCCAAGAGGCAAATGCTGTGACCCACTTAGGGAGGGGCCCAGACTAGTCAAATTCACAGAGACAGAAAGATGATGGGTGGTTACTGGGAACTGTCGGAAAGAATGGAGAATTTGTGTTTCATTGGAAGAGTTTCAGCTCGAGAAAAATGAGACAGTTCTAGAGTTGGACAGTAATGACTATTAGGTGACACTGGAATGTACCTAATACCGCTGAGCTATGCACTTTAACAGTTAGAGTAGTAAATTTTGTTTCTTTATCACAATCAAAAATTACTTTGAAAGCTTAAAGGTCTGTTGACTGTGGCATAGTTCAGAACCTTCAATACACGATGGTGGCCCAGTCCATTTTCCAGAAAGGCCAGGCTTTGCAGTCTTCCCCAAAGCTCTCTGATCCTGGGTGCTGTTTGGAGCAGATGGGGTGAAGGGAAAGACCACTCTGCGGGCCAGTGTCCCCCGGATGAGTGTGGGGGAAGCTGGACTGACCTCCAAGAGTGCATGCATGCTCTCTGTGGCTGAGCTCTGGCTACGCATGGGTCACAGGCTTCGGCAGTCAACAAATATGATCTCAGCTAAATCGACCAGGACCTTGGCCAGTTCCAGCCTGGAGCCCATTGCACTGATGGACACACTGAGGCTGGAGGAGGCTGCTAAGAAGTGCCTTGGCCCAAGCCATCAGCTTGCTGGTCAAGCTGGGGCCCAAACCCAGGACAGGCAGACCCTGACTGTCACTCCTAGGAGTGTGGTCTCCAGGAAGCCACAGTGTCAGCGGCGGGGAGGCTGTCAAAAGGGCAGAGCCTCAGGTCCCACACAAGGCCTCCTGCACCTGCATTTTAGCAAACAGATCGTGTGCACAGCCAAGAAGAAACACTGCTCAGAGCTACAGCACACACTGCCCTCCTACCCCCGACACCACGGCTCCCCTCTGACGTGATCACGTGATCGTAACGCTCACAGTGGACTCAGCCTGGAGAAGCAGCCGTGATATCTTCCAAGTGTGTCTGGCCTGCAAATTAAGTGCCCCCTTCCTCCTCTTCATCTTCTCCTAATGCACAAGGGTCACCCAGGCCTATGAGTCATTAAGCCACTGGTCACATTGCATGCAATTGGGAATTTCACCAGCTAAGGAAAACACAAGCAAGGTATAGATGATACAGATTTCAGTGCAGCCCTTCCAGGGGCTTACTGCCCCAGAGGCCCATGGAAGAACTATCCAGAAAGTAAAGAGAGGGAAGGTGCAACCGTGCAGCGAGCCCACTCTGCTGCTGGCACCACAGTGTCTCCCTGCAGTCAGCCCTCCAGCTGGCTGCCCTGACTAACTGGAACATCTCAGGGGATGGGATTTCCCCGCAGCTTTCTGGGGAAGTGGATGGAGAGGCCAGGGTTCACTTAGCGGCTCCTCAGCAGAGGAGAGCTGGCTCTGGGTTCCTCTCCCAGGCCTGACAATCTCCTAGCACAGCACGGCCAGGTGCAAAAAGGGCACCATCTCGGGTGCCCTTTCTCGCACGGCCTAATCTTGCTTGTAAATCTTTCTATCTACTCCAGTAATCACCGTTATCAACACTCTTGCAGGTCCCTCAGGAGCTTCTACCTCTTTCGGGTTCTGAGCTTCTCCAGGCTAACAGCTTCTCAGTGTGGCGACCCCCATTTCTGGTTCGCAGCCACATCTCATGAGCTGCTGTCCCACCTTACCCGAGTGCCCAGGCCACTGTGTGATCCATGCCTTTGTGGTTGAGTGAGGCCATCTGCCTTCATGAGGAAGGTCATTTGGCAAGAGAAAGGCATTTTAGCACCATATTGGGGACCTCCGTGACAGCTGTTCACCTCCAAGTAGGTTCAGTCACAAGGCCACCAGGCTACTGAAGGAAATTGGGCTGCAGTGACTTTACTGGGTAATGGATCCTCTTTCAGGGGACACTGGGCTGCTCCCTTGCAAATTCATGGGGGGCAGGCAAAAAAAAGGGCACCAGTCCAAGACTCTGAGTATGTCATTCCCCCACACCAAGGGCCTCAGACCCTCCCCTTTCACATGGGAGGTGCCATGTTCTGTATTCATACCCTCTTCCCAATCCTTTTGTTTAAATGCCTCCCAGGTGCCCCCACAGGCATACAAACTGCCTTTGCACTGGTGCCTCGGGGAACCCCCACAGGTATGCGGCTCTGCTGGCATAACAACTGTAATAAACAGGAGGACGTCTGCATGTGCTCGGTGACATGGGAGAGGAGCACAAGGACTAGAGCAACCCACACCTTCACCGTATTGTGCTTTAGAGGGTAGGATAGTGTTTGTAAATAGGATATCATGTCTGGATCTTGTACAGCAAATAACCACTAGGAAGAGAGTATGCAATGTGTTAATTATTGAAACTGTCCTACCAATTTGATTTGAAACTGTCTCACTGCTATTTGTCTCTCAATAAAACTATGGGAAAAAATAAAAATAAAACAACTGGTCAACAGTATGTACCTACAAGTAGAGGGTAGGAATCTCACCTTTGCCCTCCCTAGACTGCCCCCCTTGCCAGGTGCCCAAAAGTGGGAGAAATCTATCTTCCTCCTCAAATCTCTTTTTTGCCACACAAAGGCCCATCTTCTGGGGTAGCACACGGGACCTGGCACAATCTAGTGTCAGGAGCCATCCTGCCTAAAAGCTGAAGCCCTAAGCACTTCCCGCTACCCTAATCTGGACACACTCTCTCTTCCCATCCTAGTTCTGCAGTCCCTATATGTCCCACCGGAATGTCCCACCCTGCCCATCTGACTGGCAAATACCCACAGCATCAAAGCACAGTTCAATCACTGTAAATGTTGTGAAGCCTTCTAGCTGTGCTCGTTCCTTAAGCATGTCCTCTGAGCATGCCCCAAGCCACCAGTGACAATCAGAAGCCTATCCTGTCCTTCAAGCCTGTGGGCTGGCTAAGGTCAAGGGTTTCTCTCCTTGGCCCCAGAATTCGCCTAGTGCTCTTGGATGCCCAAGGGTCTACTCAGTCAGTGCCCTACTGGCCTTTGAGGCCCAGTAAATATATCAGGTGCACACTTCAAAATGTGGAATATGGGGCAAAACCAGCCACTGTGCTCAGAAAAAGACTTTCTTGGACTAGAGTCACCAGGGAAGGGTCCAAATCAAAGTCAGGTAGGGAGGGAAGAAGGAAGGCAGGGAGAAAGGAAGGGAAGAAGGCAGGCAGGAAGAGAGGGAGGGAGAAAGGCAGAGGGGTAGGGAGGGGAAAAGGAAGGGGCAATCCCCAAATTCCCATCCCAGAAAAAGGTGGTGCCCTAGTCCACAGATGTCATCTGTAATCAGAACTAATAGTGCCACCTCCATCTTGCTCATCCAGCAGTCTTGCCTCTCTGTCCATTCCCCAGCACCCCTGCAGGACTTTCTCCTCTACCCAAATCTCTCTTTGTGACAGCTCCTAGTTGTCTTAGCTCCACTTCCTTCTGCCCCAAGATGCTTATGAAACACGGTGAGCTATCCCCCACATCACCAGCAGAGCTGTCTTCCTAAAACACACAGCTGCTCAGAAACCATCAGCAGCTCCCACAGCCCACAGGTAGAGCACAAAGGCCTTGGGAGTGTAAGGCTCCTAGTTCCAACCTACAGCAGAGGGTGAATCACCATCCAAACCCACCTACACACCTTCTGCCCCAAACTTACTTACCCAGCCCTTACTTTCCCCTAGCTGGGGGTGGCGATGGTGGTTCACCTTCCTCTTCCCGACAGCACAGACTCCAGGGCCAGACTGCCCAAGTTCAAAGCAGCCCTGCTCTGCCAGTTCTGAGCTAGGAGACCTTGGGTGAGTTATTTCACCTCTCTATGCCTTTTTGTAATGGGGAGTTGATGACAGCACCTCGATCTGCCCTATAAGAAGCAGGATCAGTAAGATGCTATGTGCAGAGCGCTTAGAAGGGGCCTGCCCAAGGGTCTACTCATTGGTACCCTTCAAACGTCAACCTTCCCCCACTCCAGTGCTACCCTTTACATGATGCCCTCTATGATCTTGACACTGAAGACCTCACTCCTCTCTGGGTACCCGTACTCACCCCCAGGACTGCAGCATTAGCCCTGCTCCTCACATTGCATTCCAGTTTTGTAGATTTCTATCCTCTCATCTAGAAAGGAAGCTCCAGAACAGAGGCAGTGCCTGCACCAAAGCCAGTTTCACTGTCCTTACAGACCCAGCTGACAGTTTTGCTCCATCAACATGCATCCCACAACCACATAGTAAACCCACAGAATGGAGCCAGACCAGCTGGCAAGAATCCACTCAGCTCTCAATGAACTTGGCATGGAAAGCGGAATCCAAGTCCAACATCCCAAGTAGGAAACCGGACAAGCCAACGGGGGCTGGGAAACCATTAGCATCGTATGAAGAGACGGTCTCGATGACTTCCTCTATCCTCTATGGCGACCAGACGTTCCATCAGGGGGAGTCTTTGCCTCTATGAGCCAAGAGGGATGTTTCCCCCAAGTCTTACTCACAAAAGGATCTAAGCTGAAAAATCACCAAATAACTAGTTTTTTCTGTGTCCCATAGAAAAGCTGTTCTCCAAAGAGTTAAGTATCTGCCACAGTCATGCAAACTATAGTAATCCTACTTTCACAGCACACTGTACTTAACCCTGCAAAGCCCGTAGGATGAAGTATCTCACCATTATGTGCCTTTCACAGCCAGGAAAACCCAAACTTAAATAGTCTAAATGACTTTCACAAAAATCATACCGGTTGTCAGGGCCAGAGCACCATCCCAGGTCTCTAAGTGTGAGACCTCATTCACCCACAGGAAGCCTCTGGTTTAAAAGAGGCAGTGAGGACCACTACCGCTGCCTGTTCTGAGGTCAGCCACGCAAAGCCAACAGCTTCCGGTCTTCAAAGAATCACAAGTGGACACACGCTCCAGACATCCCCGCTTCATTTTCAGTCGAGGAAAAGCAGTACTGTGCTTGTAAATTTCATCTGCATCCCGTTATCGAGAGCAGTCCTAATACGTATCCTTGTGAAGTTTCAGGTCGACTTATCTTTCAGAGGTTTTCAGCAGCAAATACTCGGACAGTGCTCACAAGGGACAGCGCTTGTGTAGCACTTTACGCAGATGACCCCACTCACGGCTTCTGACCCTGTGGACAAGGTGCTGCGTGATCGCCACAAACATGCGTGCATGTGCAAACCCACGCAGAGTCCGGGCCCACGGACGGAGAAAACAAACCTCACCCTTCCCTCAGGTAAGAAGGTAAACTAGTTTTAGAGCATAGAATTAGTGAGGACAAGGTAAAGAGAACAAGTCTCTTAACTCAGCATATTTTCCTACAAAAGTCTATGAAGGAGCAGAAATCTGTAGATTTCATTTCTTACTGACTTTCAAGTACCTTCCTATGCCTATCATTAATTCCTCATTATATCTTCCACTAACATCATAAAACATGAATCCTGTTATTATCTTTCATCACTAGTCATGGAAATATATCATCACGGTCCCAGCCCTCCATAATTGTGCTGTCAGTAACATCATTTTTTATGTTATTTTCAGGGGGAAAAAAAAATCACAAAATATTCATAAGAAAGGACCTCAAGGAAATGCTCTGAGTGCGGAGATATTTCTTGTCGAGGTCACCCTCCTAACCCCAACTTCTCCCGATCCACCCACGACATCAACAGGCAGGACAGGTCGGTAGGGAGATGACAGCTGAGTTGGAGGCGTGCGGCTCCCTGCCAGGCTGGATGAAGGTCTGTGCAGGCAGTTACTATGAGCTGGGAGCTTAGCTGACTTCTGATCCAGCTTCTGCCCTCAAGCCAAGGGCCAAAGGCCTCACAGGCTGGGGGCAGGTGGGAGGTAAATGTACCCTGCATTATTTGTAACCAAGATCCACCCAGAGTGGTCAGTGAGCCAAGCACATGCAGAGAATTGGGAAGTCTGCCTCTAGCTGTGGCTTAGCACATCCCCAAGGACTAGTTTGCAATTTCCTTCTGGTCCGGTGGCCTGTACTATACCCACTCTTCCAGCCACACCGAGTCTCTATCACTTCTACTTAAAAAAAAAAAATTAAAATCAAAGTAATCTGCTTCCGCCACAGCCCTGACTGAGCCCTGACTCCGGGGAAATCCCCAAAGCCTAATTACTTACCGCTGCGCTGGTGCGCCTGGCTAGTGTTTGTTTTCTCTTTCTCCTCGGACAGCCAATGAGTGAGGCCCAGCGGTTGCTAGCAGGCATTCCTCCAGGTACGGGGATGCTGCTGCGATTTCCTGGGGAACACTTTGACATATACAGTGCCACGCAGAGCCACAGGGACCCTTCACGGCCAGGCCTGGAGGTCACTGCCGCCTGCCCAGGGAGGGTGCCACTGCCTCGGCTGTCTGCCTCTTTGCTCCCTAACGCTTCTTCCGGGATCCCCCGCTGTGCATTTGCCACAGGCAACTTTGACTGTGGTTTAAGCCCTGGCCTGTCCTTTGCCATTCCATTTTATGCTTCGTGACAGCATAGACTGGTTCCCATGAGCTCAGAGTCCAGTTCAGGGCAAGGTACATGGACATTTAAGTAACGCGTGTCACATTTAACTTCTTGGGCAGTTACTATGAAAGCCAGGCTGGAGGCAAGCGTTGAGCTGCAGCAGTCACAGACACGAACAGCAAAAGGAAGACCCACTGGGCAGAAGGTCCATCATCATCCCTTCCCAGCTATACAATGACCTCCTGTCCCCTTCCCAGGAGAGACTGCCACTGCTTTCTTAGGAGAAACAGTCTATTTCTCCAGCATAGTGATTCTCTTCCATTTTAATGAACCCCTATGTGCCAAAGGCCTCTTTCATAATGGACAATGATAAATACAAGGATCCCTTCTCGAGCTTTACGCTGCTGTGCTGCGTCGCACGGCTGGATCGCCTCCACCCGAGGCAGCACATGGCCATGCTTAATGAGTTCCATTTTTAACTCGGGAGGAACGTTCCTCAATGTTCAAGACGAAGCCGAGTGGGCGCACCCTGGATTGCGGGAGGCCCGCGTGTCGTCAAAAGCGGAGAACCTGCAAGTCCGGGTAGCAGACGGCCCGGCAAGGAGGAGTGACTGCCAGCAGATGGCCGCAGTAGTTGGACAAGGGGAAAAAACTTGTGATTGCAAACAAATTGGTATTAGAAACACACCAAGAAGTAGAGTGCACCCATGCCTGCCGGACAGGTAGTCTCTGACCCTGGGAGGTGTAGCAGGTTCGAATACTCCAGGGCAGCTCTCATCGCGAATTCATCCTTCTCTGCGCCACGTATTAATAACTGCGGATCAGAATAGTGGCTTATGATTCAGCCGCCAAAATATTAAAATCCTGGCTCCCCAGGGAATTTGCAAGGCAGTGAAACCGTTCTGCACATCGATCAAAACCCATAGATCGCACAGCACAGAATGAATACTAATGTCAACTGTGGACAATAGTTAATAACAAGATGATCAATGTCAGTACCCACTGCCCCAAAGGTACCAATCTGAGGCAAGATGTTAAAAATAGTAGGAATTATTGGGAAGTGGGCTGAAGAATAGAGGAATTTATTTTCTGCTCAATTCTTGTATAGACTTAAAATGCTCTAGAAAACACAGCTTATGATTTAAACACAAACACATGCACACTCTGCTTGGCTCTGCCTGTGTTGGCTGGATGAGCTTGAAAGAGTTGTTCAACCTCTGAGTCTCCTTTTCCTCAACTGCAGAATAAAGACAATCACAGCACCTTCTGGAAGGGTCGTTCTGAGGAGCAGGTAAGATGACACACAAAAAGCCCTCAGGACAGGGTGGCAGGGTGAGCTGGAATCCCAGGCGCTACCTTGAGTGGTAAGTGTGGTGTGAGTACTTCTCCACATCATGCCGCCAGCAGGAAGGGCTGCTATCAGTTTACAAAAGAGAAAGCCTGAAGCTTAGGGATTATGTAACACGTTCAAGGTCACACAGCCGGTAAGGGGTGAGCTGGGGCTCAGACCCACACATTTGCCTTCATGCCCTCAAACCGCCATGTCCAAGCCAGATGAATGGAGCCTTTTCTGGCTACTGAAAACCCTCCGACTTGTCCAGGCTTCATTTTCTTAAGAGAGCGACACAGGAAGAGAGGCAGTGGGAAGGCCCCAGGTGCCAGCGGGCAGGACCCTGGCTCATCCAGGACAAGAAGCCAGACTGTTTGCCTCCAGGCCAGGGGTCTACTTGATCCCATGATACCTTCTAAAGCAAGGAAGAGCAGGTGCACTGGTGAAGGGCTGCTGTGCTCTCCAGCCTGCTTTGGTAGGCAGGATGGTGGCTCTGCCTGGCTGTCACTACCCCAAAGCGGCTGGTGACACCTTCCCAGCTGTCTGGAGGCCACCCTGTCCCGAAGAGGCCCCGCCCAGGCCGCACCCCGGCCCTTTGCCGTATGGAACACACTATGATTTCCCCGCCCGCAGTCTTAAGTTCAATTCTGGTTCTTCCAACTCAGAACTTGCCTTTATATAACAACTTGGAAACCTGGGATGTGTGACTTGTCTCTCAGGCTCATTGAAGCAGCGCTTCAACAGACATTCCTTCCGAATCCAGACGCTTGGTCTTGCCGCCTTACCTCGGCACCGCCCCCGCCCACTGGTCCTGATGTACTTTTTGTAGCTCCAAGTCCCTCCTCCTCCTCCTGAGTTCTTGTGAGTTTGTACCTTGGCTCCCTAATCAGGGAACAGGGGCGCCTACAGAGACTGCAGCCGAGGGCACTGCCGGCTCCCGCTGCCTCCCAGCCCGGCCTCTGCGCAGCTCCTGCGCTCGGGGTCCCCTCCTGCCAGCTCAGCCGCCCTCTCTCCTCCACAGCCACCTGCACCTCAGCCTGGCACAGAAGAAACAGCAAGCGGGTGAGCAAAGCGAGTGCCTCCCACAGCAGCTGCCTTCGAATTCCTGCACCAGTCTCCTCCAGCTCCACAAAGCTACAGACTCTCCGAAGGGCTCTCTCACCTCCAGACCCCTCTATCAGCCTGCTCCTCTCCACCTCCTCTGTTCACACACAGCCACCAGGCCCCTCCCAGGACCCATCTGGGAAGAGAAAACCCAAACAGAAAAAGGCAAAGCACAAAGGAGGACTTAGAGCCCTCCTGTGTTAACAGGAGGAACCAAGCCCCTCTCTCCTTTTCCTCTGCTTTTTAAACATGGCGCACAGGAGGTTGGAAACCTAAGGGACCAAAAACAACACAGTGGGGGATGAAGCCCTTATTCAGTGTCAAATACAGGGGTGTGAGAACCAGACAAGCCCTGCTAGCCTCAGATCAGCTGCGTAAACGTAAAGTAACACCTATTAGCAGACAGGAAGGGTTTCAAACAAAGCCAAGTTGGCAAAGGTTTTGGCATCTACCACCATCCTCAGTCCTCCTTAGATTAAAACAAAGCCACAAACCAAGTAATTGTTGTTTCCAGAAGTGTAAATAGTAAATGGTGAGATGATATTTGCCTGTTAATTTTTCCTCCACAATGAGTTTTTCAGTGCAGTACCTACTATACATAGGCCTTGTATCCCTCCGAGGGTGAATAGATGAAAAAATAATAATGAAAATAGAACCTGGAATCTAAACACTGTTTAAAGTGCTGGCAGGTACCAATTCATAGAATTCTAACAACCCTCCCTAGGGATGTAACTGTTGCCCCTGCATCCCACTTTACACATGGAAAGACTGGCAGACACTCTGTGGTTTTCCAAACTGGGCATTTGCCTTTTATTTTCTTCTTGGGGGAAGTGAACAGTTAACAGTGGACAGCACCTGCATCACCGAGGAGCTAGAACAAGATGCCTTGACAACCAGTGACTTAGATGGCTACTTTGGAATGAGTGACCAGGGAATGCCTTGGGGATGTGGCAGTGACAGGCAGGAAGCCACTCTGGAAGATCTAGATAGAGGTTCTGACGCTCAAAAGCTCCAAAAATCACTGGTTCTGGTTTCATGAGGCAGGGATGAGCCCACCATCTACACCGTCTGGAATCCCTAGGTGTCTCGCTCACAGCCCAAGTTTTGATGCTCCGGTTCTAGCTCAGCTTACACAAACACCCCAGGTTCACTCACCCAGAGAAAAGGAGGAACTTACTGGCTCTTCCAGTAGCCTGAATGTCTGTGTTATCCTAAAACCCAGAGGTTGAAGCCCTAACTCCCAATGTGCTGGTATTACAGGTAGAGCCTTTGCTGGGATACTAGAGGTTACATGAGGTCATGAGGATGGGGTCCTATGATTGGATTAGTGCCCTCATGACAGGAGGCAAAGACCAGAAAGCTGTCTCTACCACGTGAGCACCCAGAGAGAAGCAAGCCATCTGCCTGCTAGAAATTCACTGGACACCATCATCTATGGGTGCTTTAACCTTGGACTTCCCAGTGTCCAGGACTGTGAGAAATGTCTGTTAAAGCCCAAGCTAAGATCATTCCAGTGACCGACTCAGTGTTACTCATTCCTATTTCATACATCTGCTCGCCTCCCTATCTTAGGGCTTGCTCTGCACAGACCATGAAAATAAACATCTGAGGCCTAACCTTAAGCCAGGCCATGCCTTCATGCCTCTGAGGAAAAGCTAATTATGGCTTTTCTTAGGTATTGCTGGTCAAAATGATACAGTATTTTTAGCTTCCTTACATCAAAAAAAAAATTGTCTCCTTTTTTCAGTTGTTTATCTTTCTCTCTTCTTAATTTCTTACATATTTCTTTTTTTCTTTCTTCTTCCAGTTTTACATGCATCCATCTGATAATATAAATAACTGGTTGGAAAACAACACTATGTATTACAACAAATACTATGAAAGTCATGTTACTTTGTTAAGTGAAATTCTGTGTCACTTGTAATTTTTTCTGTTTTAATTCTAATTTGTACTCTTTAAAAATAAGAATAAAAATAATTGAAAAAACTTAAAAGCTGGTTTTTGAGAAAATTGCTACCTTACACCAAGATTTAGCCTTTGTTAAATATTCAAATGATTTTTTCAGTGCTGTGGATCAAACCCAGAGCCCTGCGCACGCAGGCGGGTGCTCTGCCATGGGGCTGCAGCCCGGCCCGACACCCAGCTACTCACTGAACACCCGCAAAGTGTCCAGCACATTTCCCCCAGGGACTCTTGGCTTTTGGGGTGCACAGGAATCACCCGGGAACCTTGTTAAGTTGCAGATTCTAATCCAGTAGGTGATGGATGTAGGCCCAAGATCCAGACTCCTAGAAGGCCACCCCACTCAGCAGTGGGGCTCTAGCCCAATAAGTATCAACTCTGGTTACCCCTTGGAATTATCTAGGGAGCTCCTAGGAAGTGTGGGTTCCTGGGACTGCTCCAAATCCATTAGGTCAGACCCCCTAGGGCTGGGAGTTGAACATTTAGAAACCTATCTAGAAAGCTCTTGAGCCTTTTGCATGTGTGACCAGGACTCTTCTAGGCATAGAGCAGGTAGCTCTCACAGGCTGGCGGAACACAGTTACTGTAAATAGTAGTACCTGTTATCACTGGGCTGGGTGGGTGATGGGACACCAAAGCTGTAACAAAAACGAAGTGACCGAAACACAACTACTGAGGTCTGGGAAAGGACTCAGCAGAGCGAAGAGCCAGGTTCCACATGGAGTCTTCTTGGGAGAGAGAAACCCCCTTAGAGCTTTGAGGAAATGAAGTCACTCCTCCCTCAAAGCAAGAAGAGACTCCGGGAGGCTCAGGGAGTAAGACCAGCCCCTGCCCTGGTTCTTGGTGTGCTCATGTTGGCAGGACACTGCCTGGTGCTGGGACATGGACAGACTCTCAAAAAGCCCTGACTTTCCACAGCCCTAAGGAATTTATGTGGATCAGCAGTGTGAGGAGCCTCCAGCCAATGGAGATGGGTGCAGGACAGGGACCAGAGGGATCAGAGACCAGGAAACCTCTGGGAGCTGGAAGGAAGGCACGCATTGGATGCCACCTTCTGTCCCTCACAGCCCTGAAACAGGAACTTGCAACCCTGGCCTACCTTTATTACAGCAGCAGCCCCTGGATGGGAGTCCCACTGAACCATTATGAGTGTCTGCACCCAGGTACCTGGGAACCCACACCCTGGTGGAGTTCTGGAGCAGGAGGAGGTGGCTTCCCTGTCCCTCCACAGGTGGACCCTGCAACCCACACATAAGCCAGCCCAGGGTTCAGCATCCCTCTGGCCTTGAGCAGTTGGCTTAGAGCAGTCATGTGGGCCAAGACAACCCAACCCAATAGAACCCCGCAGAGTAGCTCAGTCCTGGGCATGCTCTTGCCTAGCATTTTTGAGACTGGGAGGATCTAAGGTTGGACAGTAGATTTTAATCTGCCCATACTGGGAGACAACCACATTCAGCAACATTGAAAAACTGAGTCCTGGGCACCACTTTCTTAACCTTTGATCCTACACTTCCAGTTAGTAAGCCAGCAGTGTCCCCTCCTTTAGATACAGTAACAGAACCCCCACCACCACCGAGGTTAGCTGAATTTGCCTGAGTTTCAATGTGGGAAAGTTAGGTCCGCGCCCACTACATCAGACCCAGAGCTCCTAGGGCCAGCTCCCCATCCTCCAGGTGCCGGAAGTGCCTCCTACGAGGCTGCTGAGTGGGAACTGGCAGTCCTTCATCATCACCTTGTCTTCCTCAGGTCAAGAAACCTGACCAGCTCTTGTCTGCTCTTTTCTGTTGGAAGCTCCTGGCTGACAGAAGCTGAGTCTGGCACTGCTCACCTGCTCTGAGCTGGGCTGGAAACACAGCCTGGTGCCTGCTCTGATGTGGGATGCAAAGAGGGCAGAGATTCTCACTCTCCAGCGATGTGGAGGCTGGAAGGGAAGGAAGGAGACCAAGGGCTATGCGGAGGATACGGGGGAGGCACATGGACAGCACAGACGGCAAGGCAGGCAACTGAGGAGGCTCCTCCTGCCCGAGAGATCTGGGGAAGCGCAAACTCCTGAGCTTTGTGTATCCGCCTTTGCAAAAACACAGAGACAACTGAAGTGTGTGATACAGCAAAACCACTTTCCTTCTCATTTGACCTGTACTTCCCGGGTCCCTTCTGTGTGCCCAGCTCTATTCCAGAACCAGTCAACACAAAGCATAATGCACATGTTAATCATTGCTAAAGACACTGCCAATTTCCCTTCACTCCTCTCTCCATAAGAGGGACAAGGTCAGGCCTTCTTGCCAAATAGTACAGACTGCTTTAGACATCCATTGGATGTTTGTGATCAGACAGGATACTGAAGTTACAGAGGCCTCAATGGAGTATAGGAGAATTCTAGCATTAGAAATGCGGCCCAGCATTTCTAATGGGACAGAAATGGCTGAGGGGACAGAAGAGGGCACAGCCAGCCCAAGATGACAGCACCAGTGAACAAGAACAAGACCAGGATTCCCCTAACTGATCTCTACCCACATGGATGGCACTGATAGTAGCATTTCAAGTCTGGGGGCCCCACATCAACATCTCCAGCCTTGCACTTATTTACCACGACAAGGTAGGGTAGCCTGGAAAGAAGAGGTGCTGGGCAGGGTTAGTGACAGTAAGGGCATCACCTCCTGTGAGGTCCCCAGGATGGATGGTGCCACTTGGGAGCAGAACCCAGGAAGTTCCAGCTCATCCGTGCAAGTGGAGGTCCTCCTCCTCCATGGCCTAAATGTCTTTGTTGGAAGGCCTCTAGGGAGGATGGTCGAAGGTACATGACACACCCAGCAGCTCTGCGGTATGACACCAGCCCTCAGCCTCCACAAGCTCAGCAAACAACTGAGACATCTGGTTCCAAAGCCAACTTCACCCCTTTGGTGACTCTGAGCAATTTGTGTCCCTCCCTAGGTTTTTCCTAACCTGTAAAATGGGCACACTTGGCTCACAGAGGGCAACAAAGAAACACACAAAGACTGCTACCCACACTTACTCCTTCACCCCACAGCCCCATCTCCTTTTATACACAGTCCTACACAGAGAGCCCTTCTGATGTCTAAGCAGGCAAAGACTCTTCTACCCATTTTACAGAAGGCAAAACAGAGCCCCCAAAGAGTATGCAATTTGCTGGCAACTTGATGAAAAAGTTATTTATAATACAACATCATCATTCTCTCTTGGAATTTTGATATATCTCCCTCATAACAACCCCAAGTGATGGGCCCGGATTTAATGTCTAGAAGAGCCCTGTGGGGGCCTGGCTTCCTGGGGATACTTGCTCCTCCTGAGAATCTTCTTCACTTATTTAAGTGAAGCCCACATATGGCAGGGAACGGCCAAGAGATTCACCGGTGACCTCTAAGAGACTTGTGAAGAGGAGCATGGTGGACACTGTCTCCTGGGGCAGCAGAGCACCTTGAGGGCCATCATTCCAGAGCAAGGCTGCCCATCCCAGTGTCCCTGCAGCTACCCCAATGTGCTCTGACCCTGGCAGGCGACCCCAGAGCACCATCTGCCAGAGCAGCTGGATCTGTTGCCCCCAGAGCTCCATCCAATGTGTACAGTGAGCCAAAGGCGAAGAAAACAAAGACACTGGGCAAATCAACAAAATCAAGAGAGTAAGGAAAACAGAGTGTTCCAGAGCATGGTGAGAACAAAGGACCAAAGATTCAAACCCTTGAGTGTGACCTTAGTTGTTGGGTAAAGAAAGCACTTAGGCTGCTTAGCGGCCTGGCTGGTGGACATCTGCAGAGCCCCCTCAACTCAGTACTCTCCACGCCTCCTCTCCTGGTTCTGGTGGGATGGTCCCCACAACACCATCTCCAGGCAGGCCAAAGCCTGTGGAGGTCAGGGGTGGGCTGGGGAGCAGACTTGACCTCTTACCAGGATCTGTGCAGTTCTTAGCTATGTGAGTCCCGTTCACTGGTGCCATCAGCTTCCTGTTTCTCCACGTGTCTTGGGCAGGGTGTTGGCTAGCAGCAGCAGTTTTGTGCCCTGGATCGGAAGATAAATCAGAGACATCATTAGTCTATGCATACCTGCATCGTCAATGACCTTACTTACGTATGTGCTTCTAGGTCTGTCAGTGACAGCTCTGTTTGGCTATTTAGAGCCACCTGTAGGGAAGTCACACAATGACTAGAAGTACGCTACTACCTTCCTGCTAGCAGCACCCTCTAGTTGGGTCTAATTTATTGTCTCTGGTCTCGGATGGGTCAGTATATAAACTGCCCTTGGGTAAGACTGAGCTGGTCTTATCCCCTCACTAATGCACAACAGTTAGTTAGGTCACTGTTAAGTTCTTTCTCAGGAGACACACTCAGGAGTTCCCTGCAGTGGAGGAGCCACAAGCAGATGCTTAGGTAGCAAGCAGATAGGGCCAGTGGATGGAGAGTGGCTTATGACTTCTCCCACTTGAACGTAGGCACAGAACACCAAGGGATCTTGGTCAAATGCACATTCCAATCCACCAGGTCTTGCATGGCGCTTGGAGCTGAAACAAGCTCTCAGGGATGCCGATACTGCTGGTCCAAGGGTCCCACAGAGTGACATAGGCAGTGAGGGTGTCCATTACCAAAGGCAGTTAAACTCCTAAAGGTAATTCCTGACCCAGCAGATAGTTTCTAGAGTGCTGAGGCCAGGAACCTCTAGGTATTGTGTTATTTCTGATGTGGAACTGAAGAAAAGCACCAACTTTCCCAATAGAGCAGACACTAAGATGTTCAAAACGAACTTTCTGGTTTTCTTTGAAAAGAGCCAAATTTTAATTCTCTATCTTCAAATTACAAAGTTTGAGCTTTACAGATTGTTGGGGGTAGTTTAATTGATTTCCACTTGGATTTTCTGTGTGACTGTAACCCTCTCTAAGTGGTCCCTGGATGGTAAGGACCCTTCTGTCTGCTCAAGACAGAGCCACCTGCTGTTGCTAAACTACCAGGATTTCTTTCTTTTTCTTTTTAAACATTGAAAAAAAAAAATTGAAAGATTCACAGCAGCCAACTCAAAATGAGAGTGAGGGGCAATGAATGGCCCCCAAAGGGCCCTGGTGGGCAGTCCTGCCCCAGTCATTGGGGAAGTTTCTTCTCCACGCCTGCTGAAGGGTGCATTTCCTAGTGCACTCGGAGACCCGACCCGCAGACAGCCAGGGCACATGTCAACCCTCCCCTTCCATGGGGATTAAGAGCAACTGCTCTTAATCCCCATGTGTCAAGCGATGCTGAAACAACGTGGCCGGAATCTCCCGCGGGTACAGACTTCCCAGTCCGTTTAGGGTTTACGGAGGACACCTTAGAAAACCCAAGACACCCCTTTGGACCAGGCAGGAAAAGCAATAGTGGTGGGGGGTGGGAGACCCAGGGCCAGTTTCCAGTCTCTGAGTTCGGGTCTTCCAGGGACTGGAGACACAGCCCTTGCTGCCACAGAATAGGAAAGCAGAGCACTCAGTCTCATCACCACAAGAGACCCCCATCCCCACCTCCGCACGATGCAACGCTGTTCTGAGCCCCCCGGGGCCTCTCCCCGCTCAGTGTCCATCAGGCCCCCTGGGTGCGCCCTACCTACCGGCATGGGGTGGGGGGACCGGAGCAACCCTGGAGACCCACCTGACAAGGATGAGGGGGAGCTGCCCCGCGGATTCCCGGCTCAAGCTCTCCCAAGCCCCCAGGCGGAGGGGGCCGGTACCCACACCTACCCAAGCTTCCAAAGAGGCCAGAAGCACAGCACACCAAGGCCAGCACCGCGCACACGAAGCCAACTTGCTGCGGCAGCATCTCTCTCCGCCCGCGAACTTTGCGCCGAGTCCCGCGGAGCGCCATCTCAGCGCCCCGCGCGGTCCCTGGGAGAGGATGGAGAGCTTCAGGCGTCGGAGCGCTGCCCGTGGCCGAGGGGCGCTGGAGCTGGAACGGGCGCTGCGCAGCTCAGAGGCCAGAGGTTCCGGTCCAAAGCTTCATGGCCCGGTAGCGAGGTCGGCGGGGAGCGAGGTCTCCCGAAGAGACAGGAGCGATTGGGGCGCCCCGCGCAGTCCGAGCTCAGGGTCCCGCGCGTGGCGTGCGCGCTGCGCGCACCATGACACCGTGGCGAGGAGGAGGCGACGCCGGCACGGTGGCGCTGGCGGCCCTGGTTTGCAGGCTTGGCGCAGTCCGGGCGCTGGAGTCGCTACCTGCCCGCTCCGCCCAGCCGGCGGGAGCTCTCAGTGCGCCCCCGCGCCCTGCGCCGCCGCGCCCACTCGCGGCATCCTCCGCCTGCTCCTTCTGCTCCTCCTCCTCCACCGCCACCGCCGCCTCCAAGTTGAGCCGCGGCCGCCGCTGCCGCCCCTAAGCTCCGCCGCTTCCCTTCGAGCCGAGCCTTGGCGACGACTGAGCGTGGTGCGAAGGGACCAGCGCCCTTCTCGGCGGCGAGCGGCCTTCAAGTCGCCCTTCTGGGCGGGCGAGCTCTCCCCGGGAACTTTCTCTCCGACTCTTAGCTGCCTGCGCTGGCGTCTGCGGGCCCGGGCGCCTCCCGCGCGCGGCCCGGCCTCCCTCCTCCCCCTCCTCACCTCTCCCCCTCCCTCCTGCCCGCACGTGTACTCTTCCCCAGGGCGCACTCGCCGGTGCGCGCCGCCTTTCCCCGAGGGCCCCGACTGACTCCCGACCAATATACCGTAACCCCCTTTCCTCCCTCCTTTTCTCTCCCTCCTCCCCTATGGCTCCTAATGAGTCCTTTATCGTCCGAGGTTGCCGCAGCGAAAACAGGTTGTGGCACTCCCGGGGACCTTCGGAACAGAGGTTTCTACGGAGCAGTAGCCCCAGCCGGATTACCCACGACCCCCAGGGCGACCCCAGGCCACTCCCCCACCCCCCACCCCCAGAAGCGGGAGATGCCTGAGAAGGTTAATTGCACGCTCAGCTAACAAACAGGCTGCACCAAACCAACAGGCGCCCGCGCCCGCGCCCGCGCCCGCGCCCGCCGGGATCGGCTTCTGCGAGGCTCCTGGGGCTGGCGGGGCACCTGGGTGGTGGACGCGCGACACCGACCTGCAAAGCGCTGGAGACAAGGCAGAGTGAGTTCTGCAGCTCTGCCGCTGCGAGTGGAGCTCTTGATGTTCCGGAGCCTTAGCGCTTCGCAGGGCTTTCTCGTTGTGTTTTGTTTTTCTTCCCTGTTGCACACTGGCCCTGTATTGTAAACCGTTTTAATAATGTGGCAGGAAGAAATTTTTCCAAGGAGAACGGAGGTGTAATCCAGGTGCAGACAGGTGGAGGGGACCTTTATCCGGAAGGACCTCTAGGCCTACTTCCTTCCCTGGCCAACTTATCACGTGCCCATTTAGGGTGTACTAAGGGTTAAGGCCACTTAAAATCCTTTTTGGAACAAGGTCAAGTCTGTTTAATTAAATAGATCCCCACCATGTACAGGCCTCGTGCCAGGTGCTTGCCAGGAAAAAGCAGAAAATGTGTGAGACTCAGTCTCTGCTTTCAAGGAACCCTAAATCGAATAGGAGCTAGACTCTTAGGAAAACGCTGGCAAGTAAGGCTCTCAACTCACTGTTCCGCAGAGTGTGCAGTGTTGCCCCTGGGCTCATTGTGCCACTTTGGGGCTGCAGCACATGGGCATTGCCCAGTGCTTGTGAGACTACAGTTCCACCAGACCTAGTGGCCAAAATGTGCATTTTAAACAAGATCCCCTGGAGATTTGTGTGCACATTCAAGTGTGAGAAGAGTTTCCCGTTGGAGCTGGTCTCAGGGCCTCTAGCTGGCCACCCTTGCAAGTGTCCCTCCAGACAGAATAAGCAGGGATGGTTTCGCTTGTGTTTGCCTGGCTTAAAGACACAGGTGAGAGGTGCCTGGAAGCAAGGAGAAGGGTCTCTATTTCCAGCAGCTTGATTTCAAGACCAACGAAGATACTGAAGGCATGAGCACAAAGCTAATAATTACAAAGGGAATCCCTAGAGCACATGAGACAAGTGAGCCAGGGGTTGCCTCCTGTAGAGGAGCCCAGGCTTTGTTTCCATCTGCAGAGAGGCTTCAGACTGAGCGGGCCCCTCCCTCCACTGCGGTGTCTGCTACCAAGTGCCTCTGACATGGCACTTTTCTCCACATTTGAATGTCTTTCTCGTGAACTGGGCTGGACACAGATGTCCATCAATAACAAACAGAAGACCATGAAATAGTGCTATCTATCTTACTCGCAAAGCTGCTT
>NW_004524646.1:6427698-6451535 GCF_000260255.1 Octodon degus
TTGAACTCAGGACCTCGTGATTGCCAGCCAACTGCTTATTCAACTGAGCTATCTCCCCAGCCCTAGAATTCATATTTTCTTAAAACTCTGTTCGTGGAGCTTATCTAGGGCTGGTGGAAACAGATATTTTTGAACTCAAAGCTGCTCAAAAGAGTCATCAGCTATTTGCCTGGAAACCTTTAGCCAGCTCCTGAGTAGAATTTCTTCTCTTTGACATTTTTCACCTGCTTTCAGTTAATAGATAGAACCTTGGGAATAATTTCACATGTACCAACGGATTTCTTTTATTTGACAGTTTAAAAAGCAATTTGAAATTGTACTTTTTGCTTCATGTAAATATTGCCTGTCACCAAATGCCCTAGGCTGCAGCACTAATGACTAACCCTGTGGAAGAGGAACTGGGGCTCAAGTGCCTTTCAGATTCAGAGAATTTCAGGAGCATTCTCTCAGTGAGCCGGGCCACGGGCACAGAAGGGAAGCACATTCCCGGGTGGATCTTGGTACCTAGCTTCAGTGCCCTGGGACTTGGGGGGCCTGTTTCTGTTTCTGCAGCTGTCTGTCTTCTTCTGGCTTGATGCAGTAGGAGACTACGTGGCCAGTTCTAGCCATTTTTATAGAATGGCTCTGTCTGTGGTGAAGGGCACAATGTTTTTCGCTTAAAAATCCTTTTCTGTGATGCATGAGCCTCATCGTTTAATTAGTGTCCTCCCTGTAGAATGACCTTCTTTGTGACTTCTCATCCTTCCCACTCTGTAACACAGCTACATCCATCTGTGCCAGCGAGGCAGTAGTTCTCGAGCTTGAGCGCGCCTCAGTCTCCAGTGGAAGGCTTGCGGGCAGTCCAGTGGCACTGCCGACAGCCTCCCCAGAGCTTCTGCTGTAGTAAACTGGAGCCTGAAAACTCGCATTTCCAGCACATCCTGTGGAGCTGATACAGCTGGTTCAGGGACCACACTTGGAGCGCCGTGGGGCTAGGTTACACCGTAGCACAGGGACGACAGAACGCAAACCATAGACGTTTCTTCATGCTGGAGCCTCTGGTCTGTCAGGAGGAGTGTGCGCTGAGGAGGGTGTCAGGAGGAGTGTGCGCTGAGGAGGGCTCACACACATACCTGAGAGCAGCCAGTCTTGCCTGCCATGACAGAGCGCAAAGAGACATTGGCAGGCCCTGTACTGCCCATTGGATGCTCGTGCTCAAAAGTGACATGCCTACTCACTGGCCAAGGCTGGTCCTGTGGCCCTACCAAGCTCTGAGTGGGTCTCGAAGTGCCATCCTTGTGTTGCGGCTAAGACCTGAGCTCTGCAATGGGCAGCCCCAGTGACAGCCATGTTGGTAGCGCTCACTTCTCTTCCCTCCCCTTACCGCTCCTTCCCTGTCCTTAGAAAAGTTGCTCATGCTGTGTCCCTAAAGAGCAGGCATGCTTTCCATCACAGCCATTCTGTCTGTGTGACACAGGTGAGAGTACCTGTCCCCTCCTAGCAAGTAAAAACCTCACCATCTTATCCACAGCCCCAAATGCAGTGCCTCCAGCCCATTCTGTATTTAATAAAGTCTTTATAGAGTAAACAAATAAACACATTTTTGCCCACTGTGAAGAAGACAAGGAATGGTTGCTCTGTTAGGGCTGCTGCTCTTGCTGGTGGTTTTCACCCATCTTCACCATCAGGGCCACCAGTGCCCTGGGACAGATCTCAGCCGACCCAGACACTCCTGCATGCACTCTTGTTGTGGTCACATCCTTACATCTCGGCAGGGCATGCAATGGTTTTCCCTTCTGTCTCTGCTCAGCTCTACTCAGCCTCCCTGGCAAAGGCACCATCTGGTTCCCTGGGGCTCTGTTCTAGCCCTTCTTTTCTCCTTGCTCTCTGCCCGCCTTCCTGAGGCTACAGCGCTAATGACTAGCCCTGTGGAAGATAGACCTGGGGCTCAAGCGCTGAAGACAGTCATCAGTGCTCTCCTTGCTGCCGACTCCCAAGTCTGTCTCTAGCTAGAACCTCCTCCGGGTCTTGTGTGTTCAGGGTATGGCCTTTGTCCTCCCATCTCTTCTCCACACCCCACACCAAGCCCATCACTCACTGGGCCTCAGATCTGTCCCCTTCTCCCAGCCATTCTGACTCCACTGAGTCCCTTTCTCATGAAGATCATTGTTTCTGAACCAGGTTGTCTAACCCTAGTCTTCCTATTACACTCTCTTCTCCGCCACTGGGTAAAGTTATTGTTTGGAGAAAGAAAAATGTGATTATGCTCGTCTTTGTATAACTACCCCCCCCCCAAAAAAAACCCCACTTCTTCAGCTCAAGCATGTAAGGCCCAGTACGAGTCAACCAGCACTCCCAGCACTGGCTGTACATTCATTTTTTGCCCCTGGGGATGGAATGAGGACTAGCACCCCAGACCCTCCCCTCATGCCTGCCCTGCCATCCCCCAGGGCATTAGCATCCTCTCCATGGCCACAGCTGAATCACCTCCATGCCTGGTTCCAGTCACGCTAGAAGGAGGAGGAGGAGGAGGACAGGAAGTGGCCCTGAGACTTCTAATATTCCGTTGAGAGGGATGTAGTCACATGACCATACCTAACTAAGAAGGGTTGGGGCATTTCTGACTGAGCAGCAGGTGAATTCTGTCACTGTGGAAGCAGAGATTTAGCTGGAGAATATCAGCCCCAGCCAGATGTATAGAATTGTGACTGGGTGACTTGTCCAAGATCCCCCAGAAAACAGGTCACAAATCTGAGCTTCCGGCCCAAGGTTCAGACCCCAGGGTGCCCTCTACTCACTTGACCCTGTTGGTCTGAGAGTGGAGACAAGGCAGGTAGGGGACCCCAGGGATAAGAACAGGGCAATTTGCCAAGGGACTTGGCTCACAAGGTGGCTCTGACGACCCTCCAACTCAGGCACTGGATAACTTTTGTGTCGGATTGGCCTGGTCTTGTTAGCTAGCACGCACCATGGCATGGCGCAAAAGCCATTTTTCTCTAGGTTCACTCTGCTGAAGACACGAGCAGTGTGGGTTTTATTTTCCTGTGAATATGCTCCACTGAGTTTCCACATTTTTTTTCTAGTACCTCAGGACACAAAAGCTCTGGCCTCTCTGCCAGTCAGGAGTGCCTTACCACCTGTGTAGTAAAATCACCATACCAACAAGTCATCAGATTCGGACATTGCCAGTCCTGTGGATAACCCACTACTATTGTGGACTACTGGACTATAATGGAATATTTTGCTGAATTCATGCACCTACAATATTTGGGTGGCAATGCAGTACCCATCTCTGATAAAACTGAACAAAAAAAGGTGACATAAATAAAGGACAATTTTGTATCTGCATATAAAAAAATAGGATAGATATACAGCTACTTTCTCTTAATTCAATAAGAAGAAAGATCTCTACTAATAGTGTTTGGACAAGATATCATGTCTGCATCTTGTGCTATGAATGACTACTACAAAGACAACAATATGCGATGTATTAATTGTTGTAACTCTCCTACCAACCTGTTTTGAAGCTGTCACATTGCAATTTTTTTCTCAATAAAATTAATTAAAAAATAAAAATAAAAGATAAAATCCCAAACCACATACACACACAAAAAAATCACTGTACCAGGTGGAAAATAACACAGAATGGGGAGAGGGGCCCATCCAGTGTTGGAGATCTTCCTTAAAGAGAGGGAGAATACGTCACAGGGAACGACTGGCAGGTGCGGCTGGGACAGACCTGTCCTCGTCCCAGGCCCACATCCACCTGTCTTTCCCCACAGGAAGCCAGTGTCACAGGGCGAGCCTCTTCCGGGCCCCCTACATCCCTGCATCAAGAAATGTATCCTGTCTGCGTCCCTTCGCCCACTTTGGAGGCAACATTGTTGCTAGTTCTCTCCATAGGGACAGCTCAGGCTGGAATGACGGAGGCAGACAAAGTTCTGCAGACTTAATTGATAGATTTTGAACCTGGGCTACTACTGCCTGGGTAATCTGAGGAGTTCCTGTGGCATCCAGGCAGAAACGCAGTCCCATTGTCCGGAAAGCGGAGGCAGTCAGCTCACGCAGCCAGCTTGGGCAGCAGTCTGCAGGGAGCTTGCCAGATACCAGGCCAACATTGCCAGACGCATGAGCTCTTGTCCCTGTCTAGAGAACTGGCTGTCCTTTGCTTGTTACCCAGATAACATCAGAAACTTGGAGTTGAACAGCCAAACAATTACAGTCCCGGAGGTTAGCCACTCCAGGAAGGTGTCTGCATCCCATGGGACTTGGGACCTCGGACGGGGCCTTCCTGGCTGATCCCAAACCTCACTGATTTTACACTTAGGAAGTTTCTCCCTCATGTGAAGTCCAAAGTGGGACAATCAGCAGGCTGCTCATCTCCATTCGGTTGTTGACAGATTCTAGTTCCCTGTGTCTTATGGCTGCTCCATCTCCAACATGTGGCTTCCAGGGCAGGAGCTCATCTGTGCTCCTGAGATAGCTGGGGAGGGAGGTGTCCAAGATGTAGAGTCCCCTGCAGAGGGGTTGTACAGGTCAGATTGGGATGTGGTAAAATTGTCTTCACCTGCATTCCTGGGTTACAACTCAGCCACCTGGTCATGGCCCTGAGGATGCTGGTAAATGAGGCCTAAGAAAAGAAGAAAAGGCTCAGTGAGTCCCCGCCCTGCACAACCACTGTCTTGCCAGGACCTCCAGAAGAACAACCATTGCCCTATTTTCTCCCTCTGAGCCAGGCAGTGCTCAAAACATTTGAAACACTGAGCTCGGTGGTGTAGACGTAGGTGACTAAGGCAGAAGGATCACAAGCTTGAGCCTAGCCTAGATGACTTTAGTGAGACCCACCTCAAAATGAAAGAGTGGGCTGGTGAGATGGCTCAGCTGAAAGGGTCCATCCCCCAGTAACACAAAAGAGGAAGGGCAGGGAGTGAGGCAATGGGAAGGAGAAGGACTTGCTAGCCATCCAGGAAGCCACTTAATCCTCCCAACAACTGACCTAGCAGAGAGCACAGTTTCACTCACCTTGCAGATGTGGGAGCCCACAGCTCTGAACACTTAGCAGTTTGCCAAAGTCCCCCAGCTAGTAAGCGACAGTGCTGAGGTTCCAAGCCAGATAGTGTGGGTCCAGGATCCCTGCTCTTAACCATCCTAACAAGAACAAGCATTCCTGTCTAAACCCTATGGGGAAACCAAGACCCAGGAAGACGGAAGGAGCCTGAAGCTCGGATCCAGCCAGGTTCAGAGCTCACTGTCCTGCCCTTAGGAGCTGTTCATATACACTTCGTAAATGTATGAATTGACAGTTCTGCCACTGTTGCCTTTGAATATGGTCAGAAAGGTTAAAAATATCAAGCACCTCTCTAATGTTAGATGCCAACCCTTGCATGGTCCACCATCCCTGGAAGGAAGCCAAATGCCAAGCTAGGACAATACAGACTCAGCTCATTTGAAAATAAATTAGCAAACTGCAACTCTTTGGGAGAATTAAAAAAAAGGGGGCCCAGAGGAGATTTACCACTGGGTTGCATAATAAAGTGTCCCCCAAAGACATACTAATACTTTAATAGCTGTTATGCAATGTTGATGGGTCTGTATGACTCAGCTTTTAAATTAATTCAAAGGATTTCTGATGAATATTGTTGGTTAGCTTTGGGGGCCTCTCTTTCCTCCCTCCCCTCTTTTAACCAGGTTCTGTAGGCAAACTGCAGCACATTTTTACCTGCAAGGCAGAGCTATTTCAGGAAGGAGAATGCAGACACTTCCCAAGATATCAAAGGAAAGTCGGAAAGGAACTCTTCGGTCATGAAAACAACAGAACATGGTTCTGTCCGCCCCTGTGCCAGAGCCCAAGCCGTCCTGCCCTCCGTTGTTCATGTGAGTAGTCATGAGGCTGTTCAGGCCCTGGGAATGCTAATCCCCCAGGCTGCTGGTAAATAATAATGTATAAACTTATGATTAGTATTCTGTTTCAAAGTCCAGTGATCAAAGGACAGCAGACGGGTGAACTGCTGAACTTTAGAACTCTGCTTGAGAATTCCCACTTCACAAGCTCCCTCTGTGGATCTGGACTTCTTTCCTGGGCTTCCTGGTCTCCTGGTCCCCTTGGGCCATGGCTGTGCTCTGTTCTGAGGGCGGGTCCCTGCTGCCCATTCTCAGCTTCATCACACGGCTCTCCAGTCTGCACAGAGGGAGCTCGCGGCACGGGCGCTGGTGTCTGAACAAGAACACGTCTGGCCTTGAGGACACTTTCAGGACACTTGCGCCCTTGAGTAATAATTTAATCAACGGAGCCCTGGTGACCTGTAAGAGATGGAGACTTTTGGATACAGCCGTAATTTTCTCTCCTGCCACAAAGCATTAATATTCAGTAACCATATTTCATAACTAAGAACCATGGGGCTGTATTTAGAAGCATGCGCACTGTGACCAGAGGAGAAATGGGGGGCGTCCTGCCCAAAGTAGAGCTGCGCCTGGTCCCTCTTGTTTTCCATATCTTCCCTTTCCTGTCCTTTCTGCCTTTCTTGACTCCCCTGAGCACCCATCAAGACCCCAAAGTCTCTTCTGGTTTTCTTTTCATCCCCACATTCCTACAAAAATCAGACCTCATTGCGGGACTAGCTGGCAAGAGCTTATGTGTGGTGGTCTACCATCTTTGGGGTCACAGATATCTTTGAAAATCCAGTGGATACTATCGTCTTTGTCCTCCAGGGCAGCACATGGGTACATACACCTTGTACATAATTTCTGGAGAAATGGAAAGCCCCTCCCCGAACCAGCAACCCACCTTCTAAGGGTTCCCAAGAAATCATAGGTGGATCTTCGCCTAACCACAAGACCTCACCAGGGGCTATTTCTATTTTAGAAATGAGCTGAAGATCAAGTAGCCTTAGACACTCAGAGTCATAAAGATCAGTTTCTTTTTGCTTCTTCAAGGAAAGAAAGAGAATGGCAATGTTGATACTAAAATAGATTAGGGGCTCTGTGTTTAAATAAACTTTGGAAACGGCATGCTGTCTCTCCTTTGGTGACTCTGCAAGGAGTATTAGTGCCTCTGCAAACATCTACCATGGAGCATCCTTCAGGGTGCAGGGCTTGGCTTTTCTCAAACTCATTCCACCTGAACAGGTGTCCCTGTTCCTTTGCCATCACTTACTACCTCTCATCAAACTGGTGTTTTGAGTACTGATGATATTCTAATCCCTGCATTTTACAGATGAGGAAACTGAGGCTCAGACGGGGGACGTGACTTTCTCAGTGAAGTGGCGGTCAAGCCAGTCCTCTGAGCTTAGCTGCTTGCCTTGTTTTCTGCTTTGTAGCTCCCTTTTCTCAGCAAAGAGGTCTCACCGGAGCATGGAAAGGTGGCAGTCTCCTAAATCACCTCCCCATCCTCTGAGAGGAGACCCAAGAACAGAATGCAGAGGCAGCTGTGGCACTGTGGCTGGGGGTGGGGAACATTGTCTGTGACCCAGGTTAAATGCTCAACCCCCCCTTGGGTCATCTCAGCCTGGAGCCCTGATAGGCTTGTGGCTTTTTTTTTTTCCTCTCACGGTTAAAATACTGAGGACCTTGGGGGCTCACAAGAGAGACCCAGCAGATTTGGATCAGAACAGGGAGCTGGAGGCCAGCCTGACCTCTCTGAGACATTGTTACATATCCTGTGCCCATAGCTGCAACCACTAGGGAAACCTGAGAGGTGTCCCTCAGACCATAGACAATAGGCAAACCTCCACACGTAATTTTGCAACCTGGAGAAACCAAGTTCTCACGGCCTCATAGAGCAGACCCTGGGGTCCCTGTACTAGGGATGACCCTGGCTTCTGTCTGTTAAAATCTTTGATGTTTCCCCTTCTCCCAATGCTCCAAAGCTGTGTCATTTGGTTCATTTCTAAGGACACAAAAATCAAGTGATCATTTGTTCAGAAGTCAAAGCCTTCTAAGGGTTGCTATGAAGTTGAAAGAACATGGCCTGAGGTTTTCCTATTGAAAAAAGAATGACAATCTCCTTACCTTACTCACAACTATGTGGAAATTGCATGCATTGCTATGTGAGGACACAGACTAGAAATAAAAACAGTTCCTTTGACAGAAAGAAAACAACGAGGCCGCTAATCGGGTCCTGTGCTGACCCAAGAGCTGCATGCTGAGGCCCTGCTTTTCCTAGCAGAGGGAACACAGTCTTCGGAGCCCTTGCAGGCTGGCCAGCGGGTCTGGCCAGGCTGGCAGACATTGTGCTGACATTGTGCTGACGGTGACTGCATCCAGGCTCAGTGGATAGAAAGCAAGGACTCCCAGCACGGTGCCCAGTGAGTGCGGGGTGAGGGCTGCGAAGGAGCACACACTGGCCGAGCATTTTCAGGACAAACCTGGCTCTGATCTTAACTTTGCTGCCATCTATCTGTGTGACACTAGGAAAGTGACCTCACTTCTCAGCTCTGGAGGTTCCCCATCCCGAGGGTCCCTGCTAGGTCTAGGCATCTCTCCAAGCCCCCCCCCCCCATGCTAAATGCTCCTGAAGGAAAGAACGCAGTACTTACTGAGTGACTTTGTGACCTCCCTCCCCAGCTGTCATAACCTGGGGTGGCCACCCCACGATGAGCCCCTGAGTCTCCCGGCCTTGGTGGCTCACCTGCTTTCCTAACGGCAGGCTCGTAGTCTTTGACTCCAAACCCCTAAATTGGGAAATATTCAACTGCAGATTGTTTACATTGTGTATTCAGAGTAGGAAGTGGTGTTTGAGAAGCGTTACCATGGCAACAGTGAAGCGAGGAGGCAGCTAACTATGAAGGGCAATAATCCAAGATTAACACATACAAGCTACACGCTTAGGCTGTGGTAAATGAAATGTCACATTACTGGGCAGGCAGTCACTGTGCATGTGCCTGACCTTTGTCTTAAAAATCTAAAGAAATGATCTCTTGAGTCCAGCTGGTTAGAGACACTGTAGCACAGTGATGGCAAAGCTTTTAGAGCCACCGCTGCCATAGTACCTCCTGAGGCTACCTGACTGGCTACAAGGGTCCTCCAGCTTTGGGCGTTGAGGTCTTTAGGCTAACAGCTCTTAAACTTTATTGACTGGGAGTCAACTTTGACCAAGACAAAAGATCCCAAGGCCCGATGTTCCACGTAGACCCAGTTTCCGGTGGGAAAGGGATTGTGTGATGCTAGCCATACCACGACAAATCAGACTTGGCAGCAGGGCACGGACGGCTCCTATACAATCACAGTATCTGTAACTTCCGCTTAGTTATGGGTATGGCTGGTGCACATGGTCAATGCAGAATTGGTACCACTCGCTCTGTGGGACTAACGTGCCCTTCACCACACGCCCCTTGGATGCCGCTGGAGCTGAATTCCCAGTACGTACAGTCAGAGCAGCAATTGGAAAGCACAGCGAGCTGGAGACGGC
This sequence comes from Octodon degus, assembly GCF_000260255.1. Lineage (NCBI taxonomy): Eukaryota > Metazoa > Chordata > Mammalia > Rodentia > Octodontidae > Octodon > Octodon degus. The sequence continues at coordinate 6,437,084 of NW_004524646.1, forward strand.
ACCAACGGGTGATGGAGAAGCCAGCCTTTCTCCCAAGCTGCAGGATCCCCAGCCATCTCTGTCACCGAGGCGGGCTGGCAGCCAGATTCTCAGTTGAATGCTGACTTACCGTCCTCAGTCAACTCTAGCCATAGACTAGTTTATAAATGCCAAATATTAGAAGCCTCCAGTGCTCATCCGTTAAGTGACCTTGACTCTGTGTGACACTGAGAATTCTGCGTAGCGAAGTCAGGTAACTGCTGCCTGTAATTCCATTCCATTGCTCCCAGTCACCAGGCACACCAGGTGCTGAACGTGTTTATTCCCCACTTCCGCCTGGGGACAGTGGCATTAGTGTCACTTGGGGAGTTTGGGGGGAAAGTGCATGCCTAGGCCCCACGTTCAGCAATTCTGATCACTGAGGTCAGGAATGGAGCTCAAAGATCTGTGTCTTCGAAAATGCACTCAGAGTGAGGAGAAGCGCTAGATGCGGGCACCTTGGTCCCCGAGGGCCAGAGAGAATGGGGCTGGACTTCCATCTTCTCCATCTTCCCACCTGGGACCTTGGCCTGGTTGAACACCTTGGTTTCTCCAACAGGATGTGGAGAGTGACGTCCACCCAGGGAAATGTGAGCGCCGCAGGACGAAGGACTGCGCAGCACTCAGCTCAACTGGATTGCAGCAACATTTGGAAGACTCATGAGCCCAGGGAAGGGACTTTATAACGCGCCTTGCAAGCTGGTGTGCTGATAAACCTGGGATACAGCCCTCTATAGTTTGTCCTGACTGTACCTTTATTATCAGTGCTTCCTAGTTTTATTTTTTAAGTCTATGGCTAGAGTCTTTTTCTTTCAGGAAAAGAGGGACATGATTTGAAATCAAAATGACCCAAGTTCAAACCCCAGTTCTGCCCATACCTGTGCTCACTGGCTGTGTTTCTTCCCCTCTCTAAGCAGCAGTTTGTGGATTTTAAAATGGAAAAATAATAATCCTCACAGTCCTTACCTCATAGTGTTTTTTGTGAAGGTTGGAAAATAAATTCACCTTAAAATCATTTTGAGGCAAATCCGGAAATAACAATAAGAATAAAGTCAATGAAGGGACAACAATGGGAAAAAAGAACACCGCATTCTTGGCGCCATGCCCCAGGCAGAGGAGGTGGTGGCTGGTGGCTACTGCTCTTGGCTGGTCCTGACAGGTTTTCTAAGAAAAGCCAGTGTGGTGGCTTATGGCCAGAGGGGCACTGGACACTCAAGATGGGCAGAATGTGAGCTGACATCTGAGGCTCTGGTAGGCAAACAGAAGAATCCAGGTCAAGGATGGCCAGAACCCAAGTCCAGGGGGAAAGTCCCAGCAGGTGGGCAGAATTCAGCTTCAAAGAATCAAGAGAAAAATAATTTTGCATCTTGGGCATGTCGTACATCCCAGCTCAGGAATGCAGGGAGCACCACTGTTTGCAGCAGGGGCCAGAGCCTAGCTCACACTTTTCCATGCCGACTTCTTTGGTGCAGGCCCAGGAATCCTTCAAAGATGCCTCTGTGTACCCAGATCTAAGGTCCAGTCCTTGACTGCCCTTATCACATGCCCATAAATGTGGGCAGTGCCTCAATGGGGACAGAGTCCATGATGTGTAGGGGATATAGACAGCGCTGGGTCCCGGGGGCTGCCAAAGGTGGGTCCCACTCAGTGCACTAGAGTGGCTCTTTTAGAGTGAGGCAGGACACTCCTGTGGACAGGGCTATATGCAGATCTGCACTGAGCTCCCCACATTTGGGGCCTTCAAAACCACTTCTGCAACCACTTTCCTGGGACAGAACCTATCTAATTTGTCAGGACTGTATCTTTAGAGCTTAAACTTTGATTACCCTTTGACCTCTGGCCTTGTTGAGGGTCAGAGCTTTGGTGCTGTCTCTACCCAGCCTCCTAGAGAATTCTGTTTCAGGGACTCCATTGCCATTTCCTGCAAGCTGATCAGAGGCACTGCAGAGAGAATGAACTGGGATCTCCTTCCTTTTCCTCAAGCAATGCTCGTTTGCCTAGTGCCTAGTTTTCCTAGCATCTTCCAAGTTCAGCAGAGTGGTGTGGAGGTTGGGTGCAATTCCAGGCGCCAGTGCAGCCTGAATGCCAGCCCCGCGGGAGCAGCCGTCCAGGTCAGTCTCGAGCCCCAGTGTGCCCACAAGAGGCCAGTTGAATACAGATGTTTACATCACAGACAGGTATCAGCGACCATCTTAATCTGTTTCCTGTTGCTGCAGCTGGTCCTTTATAAAGAATAGAACTTTTTGGCTTATGATTTTGGAGGCTGGGAAGTCCAAGGGCTTGTCCCAGTGTCTGACAGGGACCTCTTTGCTGCCTCATAACTTAGTGCAAGAGAACAAATCGCAGGCTCAGGCCTCTCTTCCTCTTCTTATAAAGCCATTAATGCCATCATGGGAGCTCATCTTTGTGACCTCATCCAATTTTGTTGCCTCCCAAAGGCTCCTCCTCCAAACATCATTAGCATATGAGTCCGGAAGGGTTTCCAGCTCTTGACTTTTGGAGGATCAAAAAACCCACAGCAGTGATTTACTCTCTTCCAGGCCCTGTACTAGCTCTTAAGAGACTGTCTCTGCCCTCAACACGGGCAAGTTTAAGAAGGGAGATGCAAGATGAGAAGATGAGATGAGAGTTAATACTAAGATGAGAAAAGAGTTGGGTCTGGGCCAATACCCAGGACTGGCTCTAGGAGAACATCGTGATTTCTTTTCTATCAGAGACTAAGGACCCCACACAGGCAAGGTGCTGCAGACCCTGTGTGAGGCCCAGGATCTTGATATGGAATTAGTGATGCTGAATTAGTGAGGAGGAAGAGGAATCCGCTGCTGCAAAGCAATCCCATGGATACCTGCCTAATTTGAATTTCAGATGGATAACAATATTTTTGCATAAATAGTTCTCATACAAAACTTGAAATTATTCATTGTGTATTCGAAATTCAAACTTAACTGTACACCCTTTGTTTTCATTTGCTAAATCTGGTAACCCTAGGAGATGAGTCTGTCTCTTATTTGAGAGGCTGACTGCTCTAGGGTGGTGAGATGCCTGTGTTCTACAGAGTTATTCAGGGGCCCAGGTTTATCTTCCTTCTCCCAATCCCTGGAGGGAGCTATTCTCAAGGGGTGGTTTGCAGACCTGTAGCAGCAGCAGATGTTCTGGGAAACTTACTAAAAAGGTGATTATTGGCCCCCTCTCTGGAGACTCAGAGCGGGCCAGGGCATCTCTTGTAACAAGCTTCCTGCGTGAGGTCCCTGAAGTTGGGGGGACATGTGCAAAGAACAGAGAACGGCAGAGAAAGTTGGCATGTGGCATGAGGGCTGACCGAGGCCTTAGTGTCTGACTCTGTCCTTTTAGCTTAACTGGCACAACCAGGGTATCACCATAATGTCCCCAGGGTTACTTTTTTTTTTTTTTTTTTGTGGAACCAGGGGTTGAACTCAGGCCCTTGTCCTTGCCAGGCAAGCACTTATTCTACTGAGCCATCTCCCTGGCCCCCAGGGTTACTTTTTTATCACAGAGTATTATGTTTTCTTGATTTCCTCTAATCAAATCTTACTTTGTCCATATGCCATTATTCTGGTAGGGACTAGATCAAATGGCTTATGCAGGCTCTGGTGGCATCCATTGACAAAAAGCACTCTAATCCAAAAAACAAAAAAATGGTAGCAATAGTTCTGTTTCTTAAGCCACAGGTAGAACATTATGTTAAATTTTGACCGTGCCATTTTAAGAGGAATACTAACAATTTAAAACATTTTTAAATGAGGATGACAATAATAGTTGGGGGATTGTTTGGCTTGAAGAGGAAGCTGTATGTGTACAAGGCGCGGGGTTATCTTGAGACACATACCAGATTGCTATAGAGAAGACTTGACTTTTCATATATGGTTAAGGAGGAAGAATTATCAGCACTGGACATAACGCACAGGGAGGCAGGCTTGGGTTCTGTGGTACTCTGGGGTCTTGCAGGGGGAAGCAATACAATAAGGACACTTAATAATATTATTTTATAATACTCACCCAAAAGGTCATACATAAAAAGAGTGTAGGAAATCTGTCCACACACTAAATACCAGAGAATCTAGCCAACAGCCTGGATCCCACAGTAATGTCCTACATGAATCCAGCTGAAGACCTAGAGCCCATAACAATGTGTCGCACAAATCCAGCTAGAGGCCAAGAACCCATAACAATGTCTCATGCAGGCCTACTTCATGGATCTGCGCTGGAAAGGCCCCAAGGTCAGTGGTGGAAGCTAGAAAGTCTGTGCCAGTGGGACGAAGGATCTGTGCCAGCAGGCTGAGGGATCTGCACTGGAGCCAGGAAGTGAGGCTCAATGTAAGAACCAGAGCTCCTCTGAAAAGTGATATAGCCATGCTCAGTGACAGTGAGGTCCTGAGCCCCACCAGCAATGAGGAGAGCTAAGTTCCCATCAGGAAGCCAACGAGACAAGCTTCTCCAGGAGACGGAGCTGTGCAACATCTTTCACGCTAGAGCCAGGAAGCAATGCTCAAAGGAAAGACCAGAGCTCCCCCGAAGTGAACCATAGCCATTCTCAGCAACAATAAGGTCCTGAGCTCCTTTGATGATGAGAACAGCTGAATTCATCAGGAAAGCCAGCATGACAAGCTCCTCCAGGCTCCCCAGAGCTCCCCAGCAGCTTTCTTCTTCTCTAGTTCTGCCCCTTAGGCCACTGGCAACAGCCCTCAGGTGGGCCCTCTACACTCAGCAAGCACCACAGTGGTTCAGGTCAGCTGGGTGTTACAAGTTGACCACCAGCTGTCACTCCACCACAGGTTCCACAGCGTAAGGGAGAATTCACAGTGGGGTTCCACCAATGCTGGAAGGAGCAGTTCCCTTGTGAAGAAGAAAGTTTGTCATTTCTGGATGCAGCCATGCTGGAGGTAGGTGACCACCTGCCTCAGATACTGTAGGAGAGATGACGTAGACCGATGAGATTTGGGTCCGTCCCCACCGCAGAGCCTTTTGCTCCACTGTATGCTAGCTGACCTCCCATAAGTCATTTAACCCCTCTGAGCATCTGTTTCCCATCCATCAATATGGGAATCGGTGCCACATATGCCTCAGTGGTTCAGTTCAAATCACAGATGGCAACAGCTCCTTGTCACCCTCAATGCTAGTCCAAAGCAGTTTTGTTGCCAATGATGACAGTGTTGAAGACATGACAATGGTAACAATACCAAGCCTTTCCACACTTCCGTCATTCACAAGGAAGTTTTAAGGACCAGGTACCTCCAATAATTTCCAAGAGTGGAAATTATTTCCTTTTAAGCAAGAAAGAAAAGAGTCAGGGGGAGAAAGATACTTTTATCTAAACAGCACATTGTAAACCATCTCAGGTCCAACTGCCTCCTTGGCCTACATTTATGACCAAGTCTGGCAGACGCCATGTCGGCTGGAACCATGGAGGGGTGCAGGCTGTGCACACATGCTCTGTTTTGCCCACAAATTCACCTGATATTTGAGCGCAGTGGTGGAGATTCTGCTGGCCTCTGGCTCATGCTCAGGGATAAAACCCTTGTCACAACACAGCTTGGCTGCACTGTGATCTCTTTCAAAGTCCCCAGCAGGGATGGGGGTGGGAGGGCATTGGTATGTGTTTCGAAGTGGGCTTTGGATAATGCTGCAGTGCAAAACTGAGCCATTGTTGGGCGGATAAATGCAGGACTGACGTCCTTGGTGGGCCTATTGTCTGAGGTGCTACAGCTACCCAGGAAGAGCCGGCCTGCAGGCCATTGTGAGGGCTCACTTGACCAAAAAGCAAAGGGCAGCTTGGGTGGCCGGCCAGCTCGCTGCTGATCATTCTGCTGATTATGCAACTAGGGTGCCCGAGAATGTTCCATCACTGGTGCCGTACGCGGTGCTAGTGGGTGCGGGGGTTCTGCCCCTGCTCCGCCTCTTAACACTCCCAAGACAGACCCATAAAAAGACCCGGTTATTTAGCCTATATGCCAGTATCTCTATCCTGTTGACTTCTTAGTTTGCCCTGGTTAGAGTAACAATTAGCGCTGTGTGAGGCCCAACCAGGAGATAGTGACCTTTTAGAAAGTATGATATTTACAACCTTTCACTGGGTGGGTTTCTCTCATTCAGGAGGATGAACACAGACGGGGCTGTGATACGGAGCTGCTTGTGCTCACCATTGCTAGGATCAAACCTTTCCATTTCATGAGGTCAAGCAAGTCCCTTGTAGAGGTGAGGAAACAGGCTTGCTTCTAGTCAGCGTCTAGGACGGAAGCCCAGTCGTCTGACACTCTTCCCATTAAAACAAACCAGTTTTCTTTCACTTATTCCTTCATGTAGTGAACAGTGACCAATCCTCCTACAGTACTGTGGATAGTTTAAAAACAAAGGCTGGTAATGGAGCAGCGAATCAGATGGATGAATATAAATTCAGATACATTCTAGGGAGGCAGGATTTATATTTTGCAGTGCTCCTTCTCTATCTCGCCTGGTGCTGGGCACTTAATCATTTCTTAATAACTATTTAATGAAGAAAAAGACAAAGGCCCCAGCAGTGACCTTGGCCCATAACTCTCCTTTCTCTTCCCCAAAGCCGTGTGAGAGGGGCACTCCGGCTAATAACGGATGCCCCAACGCGAGTGAGCCGCTCGTGGACGGGCACGTTGGCTCCGCTCAGGGAGCCGCCTGTGACTTTTCTCACAAAGCGCGAGCTCGGAGTGATTTCCAGTTCGCGAGGGCACGATCATTTCTCCCGGGAGAAGACAGCTTCATCTTCCCGCTTCTCATCATGCAAATCTCCCCACCACGGCTGGCAACGCGGAGAAATAGGTAAATGAGGTCGGAGATTCACCTTTAACTGAAAGAACAACTTTCACTCAAAAAAGCAGCTGGAACAGAACAGGGTGCTGTGAGGACAAGCTCTGTCTCTGAGACACAGGTGAAGCTTTGTCAGAGCAGACAAAGCGAGAGGTTGGGATTTTTTTCAATCTTCATATGAAAAGCTTCATATTCAAAGTGTGGGGCTCAGTTGTTATTTGCTTCTGATCAAGGCTGTGTGCCTAGAGGCCCCCTGAATTGTCTTAGCCGGGTATTTAATGCCCCCCAACCTTTCTCATCTTACACCAGCCAGTGCACACCACAGCATTCCATCCATCCAGCTCCGGTTCAGTGTTCCCCAAGCCAGGGCACTTCCAGAGCACAGCCCTTTCAGCCCCAGGCCCCTGGAGAGCCCTACTGCACCTTTCAAGGAATGGTTCAGTTGTCACCCTTCTGCAAAGCCTCCCCTGGGATCAGTAAAAGTCTCATCCTCTTTATCTGTATTCAGATTTTTAGTTTTTTGAGTCTTGATTACTTTCAAAGAACCCACAGTGCCTAAGCTGTGCTAGGTGTCCATGAATGTGGCAACAAGAGGACTTAAAAACCAATTAAAGGGCTGGTCAGATAGCTCAGCAGACTAAAGCACCTGCTTAGGCAGGTGCAGGGGCTGGGGGTTCAATCCCCTGGTGTGCTGTGCTGGCCCCGCCCCCCGGGTGTGTTGAGAAAGCAATTGAGACTGGGCGTGATGGTGTGTGCCTGTAATCCCAGTGCTTGGGAGGCTGAAAACAGAAGGATCACTATGAACCTGCTCTGTGTAGTGAGACCCTGTAGACTCTGTACTAAATACATTAAAAAAAACAAACAAAAAAAAACCAATTAAATGTGAGATTTGGGTTGGGGGGAATGCTCATTAGAAAGGACTGGACATGACACTCAGTTGTGAAGCAGGGTTGTGGAATGGCCTTTAGGGAAGCTCTTCAAGACATTCGTCTGTCTCAGGTACTGAAGGGCTTTGGGGTAAGAGGACAACCACAAGCAAAATGGGGGTTAAAGTGGATAGTAAGGCAGATATCAACTCTGGAGCCAGAAAGTGACCACATACTACAGCAGCCATGGCTTCTGCCCACTGGCTCCACGCCCAAGGGGGCAGCTCACACCCAAGCTCCACAACAGGCGGAGCCGTGTGGGTCTATGGATGGAGATGGGTTTCTGCTAGAGTGGGAACTGGGATCCACAGGACCCTTGTTGTTTTCCTTAATGCACTCACTGCTGCCAACTTGCAGCTGAGGACTCTGATACTCTGTGTATTTGTATTATAGCTAGTACAGAATTCAGGTTAAGAAAATGCTGGGTGCCAGCAAACTGTGACCCATAGGCCATATCTGGCCCACTGTTTATTTTATAAATAAGGGCCAGGGTGACAGCTCAGTGGAATAAGTGCTTGCCTGGCAATCACAAGGTCCTGAATTCAATCCCTGGTACCACCACCAAAAAATAAAATAAAATAAAACAAAATGAGGACTTATTTTATAAATAAAGTTTTATTGGAATACAGCTATTTGTCCACAAATTGGCTGCTTCCAGGCTACTCTACCAGCAGAAGTACATAGTGTTATATGACAGACAGAAATGGATAATAAGCCGGAAACACTTACCCTTGACAGAAAACTCGGCCCCTTCTGCTCTGTACCCATGGCACTTAACTAGCACATTACTTCCACATCTGTCTACGAGGTGTGGTCTGACATATCTCTGCTTCTAAAGTCTGCTTCCTGCTCCTGTCTTCCTTCCAGTCTCCTTGTTTTCCAGTCCATTTTTCGCAGGACTTCTGGACAGATCTTAGTAACATACAACTTTGACCATTCCTCTTGTCTCCCCGGGCTCCACCACATAGTCTAAACAGCAGAGCAAATCTCTCTCCTTTTCCTGCTGCCTCCCTTGCAAAACTGATTGTCACCCTGGCCACTTGTCATGCTGGTTTCTCTGATCCAAGTTGTCATTAATTATAGTGACTTCTCAACAGCTCTTCAAAGGGCAGGTAACTAAGTGGATATGTCAATTTTCACACCCATCTGGATCTCAGAAATTTTAAGTAGTGAAAATAGGGCAGATGGCTCAGGCGAGGAAGCTTAGCAGTGTGGTAGAAAGGACCGTGGCAAAGAGTGGGTGGTGGCAGCAGGTGCCCCTGTGGCCGGGTCCTGCAGGGCTCTGGGTATAGGAGTTTTGTGGAAATAGAGGCCCTGGGGTTCTGCATAGGTTAGTGGCACAAACAAGTTCGAGTTTAGAAACCAATTCTATGGTCAGTGTAGAAGGATGGGTTGGAGAAGGGAAAATTACAGGGTGCAAATCAAATTCAGGGCAGTGGGCGTGGACAGGGGTAACAGTGGGGCCAAACAACTGGGCACAGACTCAGACGACAGTGATGAGATGGAGTGCACCGGAGTGGCTGAGAGTCGAAAGAAGGCCTGGGGCAGCAGGAGAAGAGGGAGGAGCTGGGGTGCCTCCAAGCTCCCATGTTGAGAATCTGGAAGAACCAGGTAGATGCCAGGCAGAGGAGCTCATGGGAAACTGGATCCTTACGCCCAGGTTTGGTGGTGGCACTTTGAGCGGGCCCCAGAGTGTCCAGCCTTCCTGATGAAACCCATCAGGTTGAACAGAATGGGGAAAGAGTTGCCCAGGGACCTCTGCACCTGCCCTGGAGGCTGGCCCAGAACTGCTAGGGAGGGGGAGGGCTTTCCCTTCTGCCCTTGGTGGGTCATTTGCAACAAGGGCTGCAGGTGGCTATAGACACGGGCAGGAGTAAAAATGCCTGGCTGTCCTCCTGAAGGGCTGTAAGCAGAACAGTTCCCAAGTTGTCCTGGGTCCCTGTGCCCTACTGCTGCCCCTCTTACCAGCTCTGCAGAACAGGGAGCCAAGGAAGGAGACAGCACATCTGAGGAATGGTCCCCCCAGCCCTGCAGAGGATGGTTACTCCAAAAGCCCGGATCAGGGACCTCCAGCTGCTGGGACAGATGCTCTGGGATCTAGTGGTCCCTCCATCCCAGGGCACAGTGCAGACCCTTTCATTTCCTCAGCTCTTAGAAATGAATAGCAATTGGACAGGAGTGAGGTACGCACCCTGCCCAGAGCTTGTTTTATTCTGATCTTTCCATCAGAAGCAGAAAGGCGAAATGTGATCTCCACCATCCCTGAGAAATGGCCACACAGGAGGCAGCAGCCGGGAAGGGGCGGTCGGTGGGAGCCCTTACTTGTGACTAAAGCAGAGTGCTGGGGATGCTGGAGCCGAGAGCCATCCACCCCTCGCCGGCCCTCATCTGGGGCTTTGTCTTCAGGCAACAAGACCTGGGTGGCCTCAGGAGTAGCAGAACCAAGGTGGGGGCTGTTGAGAGGCAAACGTGGACAAACCAAGGGAGACACTGGTTTGTTGTCACAGACAGAGACATTCAAGGCATAGCACCCTCTATGAGGGAGGTTTAAAATCAGTGGCAGGGAGGAGAAGCCGGGTGTGGTGAAGTTCTCCTATAATCCCAGCACCCACGGGGCTGAGGCAGGAGGATCACCAAGAGTTAGACCCTGTCTCAAAAAACTAAATAAACAAATAAAAGATCAATCAGGGTGGGCCTGGCAAGAGATCCAAAAGTCTCATTTGGATGATGCAGCCATCCTTTTTCCATTACTGTGACAAAATGCATGAAGCTCAGAACTTTATAAAGAAAAGAGTTGATTGGTTCACAGCTTCGCAGGCAGAATCCAAATAGCATGGCACCAGCTCTGCCGAGAGCCCTCTGGCTGTGTCACTTCCTGGTCAGTGGCATTAGGATGGGATGTATGTGAGAGGGAGAGGTCACATGGCAAGACAAGAAGCCAGAGAACAGAAAGGAGCCAGTAACAACTTCACTGGGCACCACTCTTAAAGGTTCCACCACCTCTCCTGTTCAGCGGGGGGTTTGCTTTTGAGACTGTTCACATTCACTTTCTTGTGTGGATAAGGCAGGAAAGAGTGGGGATTGTTGTCCTCACTCCCCCTGCTGACAACATGGCGGCTCTCACGCTGATCCAAAGTCCCATAGTCAGGAAGGGCTGGTGGGGGGCTGCAGTCTTGGGAGGTCATCTTGGCCTCCGTGAAGAGATAGCTCAGTCTCACCCAGCAGCCTCTCTCCCAGCCTCATCACCAGGCTTTCCCACCAGTCCCCTGAAAGTACTCAAGCTTCTCGGTACCTCGCGAGAAGCCTCAGATGAAAGAGACAGGTGCTTTCCCAGCCGGTCACCTGCTGTGACCAGGTCTGCCATGATGCAGGTGACCCAGGTGGACCTTGATTCTAACTTGACTGCGACATACATTACACAGAACAATGCTTCAATCCAGCCAGGATGAGGTCTTTCTAAATCACTACAATGTCAGAGATAATAATTGCCCTCTCTTCCCAAAAAAACCCTTGACTTGATTATTCTTGAGCATTTGATTAGTCCTAATGACCAAATATTACTTAAAAAATCAACCACCCAATTAAAGAAGCCTCCAATTATAAAGAAGTTGCAAGCTTCTCTCAATGCGACTTTAAAAAGGCTTTTAGTTTGAAGAGCATTGTGTCATTTTGTTCCAACACCACAAAAACCTGCCTGGGAAGAGATTAAAGTTGAGATTCTTCAAAGGAGATAATTTCTGTTCAAGTGCATAGTGAGTTCTTTATGCCCAAGACATCTGGGAGCACTGAATTCGTTCTACTAGAAACTTTTCAAAGGGAAGAGATGGGGTTTGAGAGCATGAGAGGGAGAGGGAGAGGGAGAGAAGGAGAGAAGATTTGAGGAGGGGGAAGTGGGGACAGACATTTCCCCAGTTAGAAAAGTAATTTAGAGGAGAAAGGAGGTAGGGCAGGCTGGGGATGTCAGAAGACAGGAATGAAGGACAGGTGTTTGGTTTTGTTTTTACTTTTACTGTTTTTTGGTACCAAGAATTGAACTCAGGACCTTGTGCTTGCCAGGCAGATGCTTATGCCACTGAGCTGTATCCCCAGCTCTAAGAGTTTGATTTTATTTATTTATTTATTGTTTTTAATATAGGGCCTACAAGGTCTCACTACACAGATCAGACTCCTAATGACCCTCCTGTTTTCAGCCTTCCAAGCGCTGGGATTATAGGCATGTGCCACCATGCTCAGGTTCAATTGCTGTCTCAGCATGCCCCAGGGGTGGGGCCAGCATGGCATGCCAGAGATTGAACCCCAGCCACTGCGCTCTGCCTAAGCAAGTGCTTTAGTCCGCTGAGCTATCTGGCTGGCCCAGTGTTTGGTCTTAGAGGCTCTTGGTTTTACTGGTTAACCTGAGCAGATAAATCCTTTCTTCCAGAGCTCTGCAGCAAACTAGCACTGACATTCATTCCTAGTATCCTCTCCCTCCCTCCCTAAGAGACCGGGTTTCATGGTCATGCATGACTAAATCAATGCTTTACATTCATGTGCAGTTTCCACCTAAGACTCCCCGTTCTCTCACATTTGATCTCCAAGTAAACCTAATTGGTCAGGCAAGAACTATGGACCCATTTTATAGATGAACACCTTGAGGTTCAAAAAGCTTAAGTGTCTTCTCAAGGCTTCCTGTGAGCTAAGGGCAGAGGTGGGTCTTGTAGTCAATGCCCTTTCTCCAGATCACAAACATTTTCATGGGCTCGTGGGTCAATTCAGGCCCAGAAAACTAGATCCTATATTGTTTCTTAGTCTGGGTCTCTTCTTTTCTCTCTAAATTGTGTTGTGCAGTTGGTGGGCATCAGTTCAGAAAGTTAGAAGTTCTTCCAGATTGAGATTTTTAAAAATGACACAGTGACTGTGGAAGGTAGCCTTAGTAAGTGTGACTTGGGAGCTCACTTTGGATCAGTCTGCAGGCTGAAGCCATGTTTCTCTGAAGAGCCAGGGAGGACAGGTGGGTCACGCTCCAGCAAAGACACCCTGCACCTTAGTGGCTATGCTACTTCCCTAGGCTTGCCATAACAAGTGGCCACAAACTGGGTGGCTTCAAACAACAGAAATTTGTTCTCCCACAGTTCTGAAGACTGGAAGCCCCAGGTGACAATGGACCATGCATCATCAGAGGGTTCAGGGGAATCCCACCTGCCTCTTTGTTCTGTGTTGTGGGCGTCCTTGGTGTCCTGAAGCTTGCAGCTGCACCACTCCGATCTCTACCTGTGTCACTGCATGCCATCCTACTCTCTGTGTCTAGGTCCTTGTAGACAAATGACCTCTTCTTATAAAGATGCCAGACATTGGATTAGGGCCCACTCCAGCCTGGTGTGACTTCACGTTGATTTCATTTGCAAGAATTTTATTTCCAGCTGGGCATGGTGGTGCATATCTGTAATCCTAGCCCTGAGGAATCTAAAGCAGGAGGATTGCTGTGAATTTGAGGCCATCCTAGGATCAAAATAATAAGTTCAAGTCCAACCTGAATTACAGAGTGAGCCCCTCAGCATGCTAGCAAACAAACAAAGCTTATTTCCAAACCAGGTCACCTTCTCAGGTCTGAGGGCTGGACTTCAACCTATCTTTCTAAGGAGCACAATTTTACCCATCACAGTGGCTGCTCCTTAGTTCACGACTTCTCAGAGTTCCATAAATGATTGCCAGGAAGGCTTTCTCCCATGTACATATTTCAAATGCTTTGGCTTTGTAATAAATGATCTTAAGCAACTTCAAAGAAAAATATTTTTCTGTATTTGTACAAGAAGAGAATTTTAATATCCTTTAGCCCATTTTCTCAGCACTACATTACTTAAGAGAAAATTGGAAGCCCTCTGTTGAAGACTCTCCAGGGGTGACCATCTACTTAAAGCTAAATGGGGTTGGTAAGGCCCCCTGAATAGAGTAACTGTTGTTCATCGAGCTTGCAAGGCCCCTCTTAACTTCACATTTAAGATGCTCAGTAAATGCCGTTATGAAAGGAAGCAGCGTTGGTCCATTGGAATACTTGTCTTGACTCGCACTTTCTGAAAAGATATGGCTTTACCAACCTCTGCCCCCTAAGCCAAAGTGAGTTTTTGTCAGAATGTCTGCAAGTATGATGTTTTTGTTAATGAGGATTAGTGGCAAACATAAAAGAAAGCAGCATAAATAATTATAGAAAAGCTCTCTATTCTGATTTTGGCACATGGAATAATTTCTTGTGCTATTATTTTTTTGGAAGTTATGAGCAGAATATATTTATTGAGGGAAAGGAAGCTCCTGTCCGAGAGATGGACAGGAGAGGGGCCCAAGCGGGTTGTTTTATTATTATTATTATTATTATTATTATTATTATTATTGGCAGAACTGGGGATTGAACTCAGTCTTGCGCTATTATTGATGTGGTTTTACTTGTCACCTGTCTAGACTGGAGGTGTGATCCTGTATCCACTTGCATTTTCTCTGCTTGCTTTCATTCCCTCCTTTCAGTTTGTACATCTTTCCCATTTTGAGAAATGATATACCCCAACAAATGCACAATGCACATGATCTCCTCCTACTCTATTTTGAGTTTTGAAAGAACTGACCAATTTGCTGGTTCTCCAGACACACTGGAAAACTATCATTTTTGTAGTCAAGAAACAAAATCTTCCTTTAGGAAAATATAAGATGGAAGGAGCCAGTTCCTGCACTGAATCAGAAGA
>NW_004524646.1:6451865-6479155 GCF_000260255.1 Octodon degus
GAAAAGAGGGCTAGGGAAATAGCTCAGCAGCATAAGAACCTGCATGGCAAGCACAAGGTCCCAAGTTCAATCTGTGGTACAAAAAAAAAAAAAAAAAAAAAGACAGTATTTAGTCTCTTCAAATATGAGTAGAATGAAGATTCAACATAAACACCACTCTTTGCTCTTCCCGTTAGCCCATACCTTCCCTCTGTATTGTGCATCTTTGGTTCATCCTCAACATATTCCTCTTCTCTCTCTTCAACAGCTCCCAATTTCTATCTGAAGATCTTCATGAATCAGGAGAATCTTATCCTATTTGATACAAGCTCCAGGGTTGAACATGGGGCCAGGTCACACAATTTCCAGGGCCCTAGGCAGGGTCAGAGAGCTTAGCTCAGGTGTGGCCTGTAGTCTGGGCTGATCCAACCAGAGTGGGTCTCAAGACTTTCACTGAAAATGCCAGGACTAAGATCCATTCTCCTGTCCTTGGGACAGGAATGAAGAATGTTGTCACTTTGGGAATTTCTGGGGGCCACTCTACATCCACAAGCAATGCCAGCCTTCTGGTAAAGACAATATTATAGGTGAACGGTTGGGTAGAGAGATGGTCCTTGATAACGTTGTGGGATGTTGCACACGGCTCTTGGGAACCTCGTGGACCATTAACCATGTAGCTTCAAACATTCCCTTCATTGTTGAAGCCTGTTTGACTTGGGTTGTATATTACTTACCATTGCAACTACTTTTCTTCTACTCCCTTATTTCTCTTTGCCACCCTTTATACACACATATGCACCAATATCCTGTTGGCCATATATTTGAGACAGGTCTCTTCACTGAGCCCCAATACCTAACAGTCACAGCTTAAAGGAGAAAAGGTTTCTTATGGCTCACAGATCGTGGCGGTTTCAGTCCAGGCAGGACAGTGTGGCACAAGGGATGGCAGGGGCATGCTGCTCACTCACGGCAGAGCAAAGACAGCAGAGAGCTAAGACAGGAGCTGAGAAAGGAGATAATAACCTTCGAGGTCATGCCCACAGTAACCTACCTCTTCCCACCAGACTCCACCACCCAGTGTCAAGTCGTCTGTAAAACCTCATAATCTGATCATCCTCCAAAATCCCTGTCTATGTGTGCTTGAGGTTCTTGGGGGACATAAATATAGACTATATCTATGGGGGACATAGATGTAAACTATAACAAGGTACGTGTGGAATACACATGTAGCAAAAACTAGAACAGTGCTGTCGAAGAGAACTTCCTGTGAGGGTAGAAATATTCTCTAGTTGTACTGCCTGACACCATAGTCATGAGCAGCCTTCAGGCTCTTAAGGTGTGGCTTAGGTGAATGAAGAAATGAATGACTAATTCAATTTTATTTTCAGAATTTGAATTTCAGTAACCATACAAGGTGGCAGCACCCATATTCAGCAGCATATATTGGGTGAAAACAGAAAGATGAAGTGCTGAAAGGTGCGGAGTGTATGAATAAGAGTAAAGGGCTAGCCCTCAGGAAATGCCAACATGCAACCACAAGTAAAGGAAAAATCTCCTAGGAACATGGAGACAAGAAGTAGGAGGAAATGTCTTAGGTGTGGGTATCTTGAAAGCTAAGAGAGGCAAATTATAAGGAAGGAGAAATCAATGACAGTGCCACACACAGCGGGGGAGAAGATAAGACAAGTGTTCCCTTGACCTCACCAACAAGGTCCCTGGTGGTCTTCAGTGGTAATGGGAGGGAAAGCCAGATGACTTGCACATCAGAACTGTGATGGTCTCAGTCATGGTCATCACTAGTCACGCGTTCAGATCATGGCTTGCCCAGAAAACATCAGCCAAGTAGCAATACTCTGTAATTCCCTGGTCTTCTCTTGGTTCATTTTTATTCATTTCTAAAAGAACTGCGACATTTTCCCCAACTACCCATCTAGAAGTTACCTCCAATCCAATACGGCTCCTCAGGAAATAGGGTGATGTCTCTGTTTACAGTCATGATTTGCAATGTCTTTTTTCTTTTCTTCTTTCTTTTTTTTTATTTTTAAAGAGAATACAAAAAAATTTAAAACAATACAGAACTTTCCTAAACAAAATGATAGGAATTCAACAATGGTTGTTGTATTGTATAATGTTGTCCTCAAATTAGTTGTTCAGATGTTGGCTTATACCACCAAGCAGCAATTCCTTCTAAATCCCCATGTTCTCTTTTTCTACCTCTGATATATGTTTATTTGATGCATCTATTTTTAGCCTGTCTGAAGGGGGAAAAGCAATGGGAATTCACAGGATTTATTGCACAAATTACTTCTCTGGCTCCCTCCGACCACTATCAAGACTTCTGACAGTGGCCTCGTATTTCTTACTTACTAGATGGTTAAGTGTTGTTTTTACTAGTTTACAAGCTTCCCTTAATGTTTCTGCAACCCAAGTGCACAACTGTTTCTGAAAATTGATCACAAGTCTTATGTGTTCCATCTTTAAATTTAGATCACATGGGGCTGGGGATCTAGCTCAGCTGCATAAGTGCCTGTCTGGCAAGCACAAGATCCTGTGTTTGATCCCTGGTACCGAAAAAAAATTCTAAATTTAGATCACATGAACTCTTCTTCTACTCCATACTGGCTTCCACAGATGTTGTTGCGAACCTCACATTAAAACCCAAGGAGACTAACTTCAAAGAACAACTTCAAAGTTGTTTATAATATCTACACATGGAGAATTGTTTATGCTCCCTACTAATGATCAAAATGAAAGCCAAAACAATAAAAAAATCATTTTGGTAAAACACTGGGCATCCTACAACCAATTACGAAACATGCAACTCACCAACTACTAAGTTTTAAGGAGGTTTGTGAAAGAATTTGTCTTCAACAGGACTTAAGAACATACAGTCATGGAGTGGTTCAGGTCACGTCACAGCACTTCTTGGTGGGCCTTTGGGGGACCTTTAGAGCTATAGCCCTGCTTCATATATATAGGAACATCCCATACCTGGACCATGGATGATACTGGATCTTTTCAAGCTTGTTGCCTTAGCAAATAACATTTCTCTGCTTCAAATACCTCCCTTACTCATGCATTAGCAAATTCCTATTGACCCCTTAAGACTACTACTGTGGTTTGAATGTGTCTCCCAGAGTTCATATGCTGGAAACTTCACCCTGAATGCAATGGTGAGGGTGAGCCCTTTAAGGGAGGAGAACCCTTGTGAATAAATTAATACTACTATGGCAGGACTGGGTTCCTAAGAAAAGAATGAGTTTGATCTCCTTCCTACCCCTTCCCCCATGTGATACTATCTACCATATTACGATACAGCAAAGACCCTTCACCCATTGCAACCTTTTGATGTTGGATTTCCCAACGTCCTGAACCATAAGCCAAATAGATTTCAGCTCATTATAGATCACCCAGTGTCTCAGTTACTCTTTTTTTGCTGCTGGGACAAATACCCGACACTCAAAATGAAGGAAGGAAAGGCTTATTTAGCTCACAGTGACTGGGGGTTTCAATCCATACTCAGCTGGCTCCAAGGCAGACTGGTACATGACAGAGGGCAGCAGTTTATAGCACTGGAAGGCAACAAAACAGCAAGAGCAAAACGGAGGAGTAACAGCAACAAATGGCTACAGAGTGCAAATCCATCTCCCTTAAACTGCATTCAGGCTCTCTGCCCCAGGCTGGGTGTAGTGCTCACGCCCATAATCCCAGCAGCACTTACACCATAACCCCAGTGGATAATGACTTAATCACAAACTCTAAAAATCTGCCCTATAACTACATGAGGCTTTGGGGGGGCTAACTAGATACAAACTATAGCACCCAGTCTGTAAGACTCTGTTATAGCAACACAAAAGAGACTAAGACAACTCTTAATTTTGCTCAAGGCTTCAAGGCATTTTCTGCATCCTCGAATTAAGATAGCTACTCCTTCCTCTGAGCACCTACATCCCTTTTATAGGCTGAGCCTATTGTCTGTTGTTTAGTATGGGTCTTCTCCCCAGCTAGCATCTTCCATGACTCGTTCGTCTATCCCCAAAGCCTGGTGTACAGCTTGATTCATGGTAGCTATGCCCTACGGGTGGCTGGGTAGAAACGGAGGGAGTGAGCGCGTGGATGCTGTCGACGGCATTCACATCCAGGTGTGCAAAGCCAATGCAGAAGAGGCATTTTGGATCAAAGACACAAAAGATTTGGATTAAACCAAATTAATACCTGAATGTATACTAGGAAGAGATGCTAGATGGAACTGGAGAAGCACAATGACAGAACTGGCTCTGGCACTAATATTCTGTATGACTTTGGGTAAGTTACTTCCTTTATCTCCAGCTTCTGCTGTAAAACAGAAGGCAAGACCCACTGATTGCTGATAAACCTACTAGCTTTGACTTCTTTAAATCCCAAATCACTGAGGCTGCTGGCAACTTGCTATATGAAGGATGTTAATAAATATTAGCTCCAGAGAGGAAGAAAATGGTTTTCACAGTTTGGGCCTAAATTGTGTGCAACATTTGCACTGAAGTTGTGACAATACACCTTGGTAAGCACGTCCTTTTCTCCTAAACACTTCTACTCAGTGCAGCACTGGTATGGAAGAAGTCCCATAGATTTGGCTTGGTTGCCTACATATTTCCAAGTTACTTCCTCTGCTTACTATTAAATCACCCCTCAATCCAACCAACCAACTCATCCACCCATTTTTGTATCCACTTAATAAATAGTCAAGTACCTCAAGATGCCCAGCACTGTCCCAAGTCCTGAGGTAGGGGAGGTCCCCATTTTGGTATGATGGCTGTATATGACAGTCCTTGTGCTGGAGAGAGACATGTGAGTTATGCCACTGGGGAGCTCTCTTCAAACAGCTCTTTGTCGTAAACACTTAAAAATGTACAATGTGTAAAAGTGTACAAGGTTTCCACTACCCACAAAGGTAGTATATGAGAACCAGGGATAATTAACTCATACAAGGGAAAATCTTCAAAGCTTTGAAGACGTTCCTTTCAGTAAGCAATCAGGCACCAGCAAGACCATCCGTAGAAAACATGGAAGCAGTTGTCACCTTAACATGAAAAAGCTGGCTGGAGAGCAGTATGAAAGCAGAATGGGCTGTCTGGGAAGATAATGAGTTCCTTGCCCTGGAAGTGATCACACAAGGGCTAAATAATCATCATCAGCTAGGGATGTCACAGAGAGAATTCAAGCACGGAACGGAAGAGTCGGACAAGGTGATCTTCAAAGTTCGCTTCCCACTCTGAGGTCCCAGAAGTTTAGGAGCAAGATGGTTGTTTGTGTCTATCTCAGCACATACTATTGTTGCATTCAGTGTACCATGTGTGATGGTTACTTTTGATTGTCTACTTGATCAACTTGAGAGAAATGAGAGGAAATCAGTGGAGCCCTCTCACCTGAGGATTTTATTTCATCCTTGGCTCCTTCCTGCTTGGCTCTTCCTTGACCCTGTGCTTCAGGGAGGCCATAGGCTCAGAGGCTTTTCTCTGCCTTGCTGTTCTGCCATGTTACTTCCTTGGAGGCAGCCAGGTGTGGACAGAGTCCTTTGAAACTGTGAATCAAAATAAACTTTCCTTCTTCCTTAAATTGCAGGCATTGGGTGGTTTGTCCCAGCAACGGAAAGCTGAGCGGTGCACCACACATCCCACTCTGAGGGTCTCTGAATCTTGATGGAGGTCAGTTGGCAGAGAATAGGGAAGCTTCTCCACTAGAGCAGTTGGTTTGCATCTGAAAATAGTGTGGCATCAGGAATCCTTAGAGAAATGAAATTGTTAGCTAGGAAAAGCAGAAAGGAAGAGAGAGCTGTCCTAAAAAATACCAAGTAGGTTTCAACTACTTTGAACCCGACCCCTTCTTCAAGCAGAATTTCCAACAGCACTGGGTCAGCAGAGATGCAGAATTATCTCCAGCATGAATCTCTGTAGCACGGAGCCTGTTGACCAACTCAGCCCTGATGGAATTAGGAGCTTGCTGACAACTGCACCCGTCATCTCTACATCCTTGACAGGCAAGTCACTGCCTTAGAACACAAACCTGAGATTGCCTTTTTTCATATTAAAAATTAAAGCTGTCAGTGGAACAAAGAACAGAGTTCTTTCTGAGTGCCCCCTACACCACACACCACCACCACGAATCTCATTTAACCCTGCAAACACATACGGGAGACGAATGCCAGGGAAGAACCTTGATCACCAGCTGGCAGGGAGACTTAAACAAGTTTCCATGGCCCCTTTTCTGCACTCACCCACACAGGGGTTCTGGGTGCATCCTGGGCTTCTCTTTTATTTCTCTGTAGGAGAAGCAGATGAATGTGGCTGCCTGGAGAGTGGTGTTTATTGGAGGAATAAATCTCTTTGGCTAAATATGAGCCTTGCCGAGAAAACAAAGGAGCTGCTTTTTAATGACCAAGGTTTAAGTAGAGCTTGGCAGCAGAAGGCAGAACCCCAATTAAGAAGCGATGGGAAATTGGGGTCCCAGAGACCACTTACACTTCCATGAATATTCACCAAGCACCCACTGGGTACCAGGAATGGCGCTTGTTGCTGGGTTTTAAAGATAAATAAGATATTTCCCCTTGCCCTCCAGGGGCTGGTACTGGAGAGGGGTGGCGTTGTTTAGGGCTAAAGGAAGAGGACAGAGAAAGGTGAGAGAGCTACAGTCATGCTATGATGTAGTGCTGGGAATGACACACAGGAGGGAAGCAGAAGAGGCTTCCAGGGAATGTGCAGTTTGACCTTGTCCTAAAAGATGTTAAGAGAGGGAGTAGACAGCTCTTCCAGACAGAAGGAAGAGCACATGTACAAGGAGAAAACAGCACAAGCAGAAAATGGGAGAGCCGTGGAGATTGTGAAGAGAGAGGCTGGAGACGTGGACCAGCCTGACTGTGAAGGTCACAGGCACCATAAAGGCTTTGGGACATTGTTCTGTAGCCAGCGGCTCCCAGAGCCTCAGACATAGACTCGCCTAGGGAGCTTGTATCATAGAACTGATTCTAGAACTTTACCTCCAGTAAGAGGGCTCCTGCAGGTCTGGGGTGTACCCTGGAAATCTCTTCAGGCAGGCAGGGATGCCTGGAGGAAGCTGAGACATGGGAGAGAGGGGGTTACCGAAGGGGCATGGCTCTGTATTTGGGGGCCCTCAGCTGAAGGGACGTGATTGGCAAAGAGAAGGGGATAGAACTGGAGGTTTGCGAGTAGTGGGTGTTGACGGGCAGGGCCACCCTCGGAGAGACACGCACAGAGCCCTCTGGTCTGGTACCATGAGGCCTTTCTTGGCAGACTTGCCACACCACCCAGAGTGACATGCCCAGGAAAGTAACCTGGGCCTAGAGGGAAGCGCGGCAGGATGCGCCTGCTCAGTGGCTGTGCCCAGGGAGGGTGGCTGTCGCCAGGGAGCTAGATCTCATTTATGTGTTGTGCCACTAATTAAACCCGAGGTCCCAAGGAGGGATGGGGGCTGGCTCTCAAGCTTCAAGTGAAGCTGGAACACAAACAGGTACCAAGGGAGGCAAGTGGCCTGCCCCACCGATGCTTCCATCCAGTGACGTCGCCGTGACGACCCAGTCCCCGGGGGTCTGCCCCAGTCTGTGCCTCCAGGTGGCCTGGCTTCTCATGTTACCAGCTGCCTGGCACAGGGACCTGGGCTCAGAGGAGCTGTTTCTTCATCCATGTGTCCTTACCCTTAGTTCACTTGTGCCAGCAAACAGGGCAACAGAAGCCCAGGAGCCTCCGTGTGATCCATCTGTCATCTAACGTCCGGATTAGCGGCTGCTGCAATGCTGGTGTTCAAGACAGGAAAAATGGAAAAAGCAAAGAAGTCCCCTTCCTTGTCACGGAGCTCCCTGAAATCACAGCAGCTTGGGCTGCATCGGGTCCAGCCACCCCCGGAAGCTGAAGACTTGCCTGAAGCCCACGACAGCCACAATTGGCCATGCCTGCCAAACCTGGCACCTGGGAGGTACTTTAGGGATGATCTCCTAGCCGCAGCTGAGTTTCCTCTTTTTATAATGTCTTTAGCACTCTCTCTACTCTCCTTAAATGGAATTAATGGGTAAATACTTTACTCATCATTTCCAAAAAATTTGTTAGGCCCTGCCTGTAATGGGGAAAATATAAGGAAACTGAGATCGCAGATGTCATAGCTATCCTAGAAGACAGAGGGAGGCAGACAGCTCCCTGCGGATCAAGGGTTGCCCTGGACACACACACCAGCATGGCAATGTCACCCGGGGACCCAGACCCCTGAGCAGTATTGCCACTAGAGACCCATTTTCTAACCTGTGTCATAGGAAGATGTTTTCTCACCTGGAATAATTTCTAGTGATGTTCTGAATGAAAAAACACGCAATATTCCCTCGGTCTGATTGGCTACACATTCCTGTCGAAAGTGAACATTTATAGTCTGCAGAAAGAAATACAGTTGTCCCACAGTACCTTGGGGACTGGCTGCAGGCTCCGCCCCAGACACCAAAGTCTATAGATATGTAAATCCTTTATGTAAAATGGGGCAGCGTCTGAGTATAGCCCACACAACCTTCCTGTATACTTCAAATCCTCTCTAGGTTACTTATAATACCTACTATAATGAAAATGTTATATAAACCATTGTAATACTATGTTGTTTAGGGAATAACAATAAGAAAAAGGCCTGTACACGCTCACTGTGCACACATTTGCTATTTTTTTTTCTTTTTTTTTTTTTTTTTTTTTGTGCTAGGATTGAACTCAGGACCTTGTGCTTACCGGGCAGTCACTTACACCGCTGAGCCATCTCCCCAGCCACATTTGCTATTATGCTCTATCTGAGGTTGGTTGAATCTGTACAAATAGAACCTGTGGATATAAAAGATCCACTGGACTTTGTTTAAATAGAATTGGGTGCTGGCTTCCCATGAGTATATAGTTTTCCACCTATATGAATGCACAGAGGAGACTAGAAAGGTTTTTTTTTTTATTTTTCAACAAATAATACACTGCATATATTCTTCTTAGTGGTTAATTGCTGTACAAGATGCGGACTTGTGATCCTATTTACAAACACCATTAGAACAAATCATTCTATTCATTAACAGAATGTAACTATATATCTATCTCAACCACTTTGAATACACAGATACAAAATGGACATTCATCTGTATACCCCATTTTTTCTAAGTTCCATTATTGAATATTATAGGTGTGTAAACTCAGCAAAATACTAGAAAGGTTTTGTTTTGTTTTGTTTTGTTTTGTTTTTTAATGTATTTAGGACAGGGTCTACAGGGTCTCACTGTGTAGATCAGACTTGTAGTGATTCTCCTTTCTTCAGCCTCCCAAGTGCTGGGACTACAGGCACGTGCCACCACACCCAGTCTCAGTCACTGTCTCAGCGCATCCCTGTGGGTGGGGCCGGCACAGCACACTGGTGATCGAACGCTGGCTGCTGTTCCTGCTTTAGTCTGTTGAGCTATTTGGCCGGCCCTTCAGAAAGGGTTGAGTGACACAGAGCAGTTCATGATGTGGGGCTGTCCCTTGTCTCCCTGGGCCCCACCCACTAAGTGTCAGAGGTCCCTCTACTACAGGAACAACCCACACATACACAGATTTCCCAAATGCCCTGGAGGAGGCGAGGTCTCTCTGAGAACCCGCGCTGTGGAGCTTGCAAAGCTATTTCCTATGCACCCACCAGTTTGAGGTTCCCCCCAAGGGAGGCAGAGCAAATGGGAAACTGAGGCCCAGAGGGTATCATGCCTAGGTCACAGGGAGTTAACTCGGGGGACTGGAACTTCAGAATTTTGAGACGGGATGCTGCTATGAGCCAAATGGTGTCCCTGCTCTAAAATTATCTGTTGAAGCCCTAATCCCCATCCTCTCAGTGCAACTGGATTTGGATATGGGGCTGTGATTAAGATGTCAATGAGGTCTTACAGTCCAGTATGTCTAACACCTACATAAGAAGCGGTCAGGACACAGACACAGAAGAGGTGGACCCTGTAGAGGCCCAGGGGATGACACCACACGTGAGCCAAGAAGAGACGCCTCAGAAGAAACCACGACCTGCCCACGTTTGACCTCAGACTTGTGGATTTTGTTGTTTAAGCACACAATCTGTGGTTCCCCACTATGGCAGTCCTCGAAAACCGGAAGACAGGATCTTTCAGGTCATCCAGCCTGACTGTCTGCCCCTGCCTAAATTGCCGTGGTGTAACAGGAGCCAGTCTCACGGCCTCCCAGCCACCGTTCGCCACACACCACAGAGCTGAAAATACAGACTCTGCATTTCACTCTGTAAACCAGATGAAGTAATTCACAGCCCACCAGGTAATGCAAAAAGAGTCTCCCACAAGCAGAGTCAATAGGGAAGCATGTAACAACCTTTAATTGTATCTCAGATGTTAACGAGATCGGTATGGTCCAAAGGAGACCGAATCAGCCCAATTAATTACTCAAATGATGTTAATTACCCAAATCTCTGTCTACTTGACCAAAGGGAGACTTCATCATCGCCTTAGATTCCCCCACGTGCTGACTCATGTCTGGAATCTAACACTTTTGTTTTCACAGATTGCTGGCCCTGTGGTTGGGGTGGAAAACCAGGTGGCTGACGACAGCGTGGCCCCACATGTGACTCACTGCTGCCTCTGGTGTCCCGCGCCTAGTGCCATTCCTGCCATCTCCAAAGCCCCTTCCTGAGACTGCTCTGAGTGCCTGCCTTTAGTTTTCTGCTTTGGCAAGAAGGCCCACAGCGAAGTGAACCAACTCCTTCCATGTTCCAGATCCTTGCATCACAACAGCCACGGACACAGCCCGGAGTTCCCAGAGGGTGAGGCTCGGAGGCTCCATGCAAGCCTCTCGCGGAGCTTGGGGCTTTGAGGTACCTAAAGATTGATGTGTTACAAGTTTGGCCTCCAGACCATGGTGCCACTGGCGGGTGGTTGAACCTTTAGGAAGCAGGGCCTTGCTGGTGGAAGAAAGTTACATCCTTGAAGAGGAAGCTGGGACCTTGGAGGGGATATTAGGACCCTGGCTTCTGCTCTCCCTCTCTCTTTTGGTTCTCCGTGGCTGTGAGGCGAGCAGCGTGTCCCGCCAAACGCTCCCACCACAATGTGCTCTTTCACTATTGGCCCCAAAGTGAAGAAAACCTCATCACCTCAAGCATTTGTAGCAGTAACTGAAAGCTGACCGAGGTAGCTTCCCTCCAACCCCCTCACCTGGGCATGGTGACCACCAGCAAGTTGTGTCTGCTCTGATTGGTTCCTAGTGGATTGGGGAAAGGAAGAGAGGAGTAGAGCTCCGAAGGGCCATCTCTCCTAGATCTGACCTCAGAAATGGGCCACCCCAGTGCACCAGGCCTGTGCACATGCCCAACCTGAAGCCCGAGATTTGAAATCCTCACATCCTCGAATCCCTGAGGCCCTGTGCACCCTCTGTGTGCCTCTGCTCTGTGGTACAGCCTGTAACTCCAGCACGGCCAGCCCCACAGCCTGCCCACGGCCAGCCTCATTCTACCCAGTGGCCGGTTCTGAGTCTCGCAGTGGCTGACTCTCAACAGCAGCATCTGCACACCAGCCCTCGGCCCCCTCTGAAACACTGTCCCTTTGGCTGCCAGGCCACTGCCCCCCCTCACCGGCCAGTCTCTCTTCCATGCTTGTATTCGATCCTCATTATGACAACCATGGCATTTGGGGATTCCCCAGGGAGTGGCTCCGGTTCCTCCCTTGGTCCTCGCTGAGCCTCAGGGTTTAAGTCCCAGCTGAGCACTGGTGGCTCCAAATTCCTCCTTCTAGCCCCAGCCTTCCTTTTGCACTCAGGCCTACATTAGCCTGCGGCTCTTTGATGGGTCTGGGCTCCTGCAACTTGAGTGTCCCTCTATATGCCGCTGTTCCTTCTGCCAGCCCTTGGTCACCCTTCTGCTTACTGTATGCCAACCCCTCTCATCTGGTTCCCCTCAGTCCCCCAGAAGATGCACTTGAGGAAAGTTGCTTGACATTTTCATAGCTCGATTTTCTCTTCTATAAAAACAGGATTCTTGATAGCATTGTTACAAGGATGATGTGAGTTAATATTTGTTAAAAAAAAAAAAATTAGACCAGCACCTGCCACATAGAAAGCCTTCTAAACTGTTCGTGTAAGCCAGCCCCGTTTCCTTTCCTCCTCCCACACCTCATGTTGATCCATCAGCAAAGCCTGTTCAGCGCACATACAAAATACATCCATGATGACTTCGTGCCACCTTCTCGTCCCTGACCTAAACCAATGACTTTTAGTAAATTTATGGAGTGAGACCAACATTGTGTTAATCTCATCCTACAGCATGTCCATCACATGTCCTCTGTACCTGTCACATCAACGGAGCCAGAGCACATGTGGACTGCCATGCTTGGCTCTTTCCACTGAGCTTCTTGTCTCCTGGCCCATCAGTGCGTTGGTTCCACTTGGATGCTGAACACAGCTCCTTGGGTGGGCTTGGCCTCCTTGCATGTGTCCCTGCCCCCTGGCTGCCCCCAACCCTCTACTGTAGCACAGAAATGCAGGAGTGGGTGTGTGCCGGTCTGTGCCCAGACCCTCCCACACGTCCTGGCTCAGAGTGAAAGCCAAAGTGCCCACCAAGGAGTCCTGGTCCTCTCAGTCTACAATAACAAATCCCACTGGCAGACTTAAATAGCAAGACTGTACTTCCTCTAAGGCCTGTCTGTGTTGTGGGATGCTCCATCTTCCTGAGTATATTTCATCTTTTTTTTTTTTTTTTTTCCATTTCATCTTAATTACCCTTTGAAGTCCTATCTCCAAGACAGGGGTGGTGGAACACATTTGACAGCCCAACGTTCTGGGAGGCTGAGACAGGAGAATAGCGAGGTCAAGCCCACCCTGGGCAACTTGGCAGTTTAGCAAGACCTTTTTCTCGAATAAAAAATAAAAAGAGCTAGAGGTGTAGTTCAGTGAAAGAGCCCTAACTTCAATTCATGGCAATGTAAAAAGAATATTCCCCTAAATATAGTCACATTAGAAGTTAGGGCTACAACATGAAAACAGGCGGAGGCCCTTTGCTCAGTCCGTAGCGGGAAGCCTGCATGGCTCTACCCATCTGAGCTCAAACACACCCAGCACCCTCCTACCTCGGGACCTTCATCCTCTTGCTGACCCCTTTGCCTGGGCCGCTCTTCCCCAGTGTCCTTGTGGTTCCCCTGCATCCTGATTCCAGGGACATAGGTAGATTCACTTCCTTCTGGGACTTACTGGCTTCCTGCTTAAAATTGTGCTGTGCCTAACGCCACTCTCTGAACTCATGTGTGGTGTATTAACTAAAGGTCGGTTTGTAGCGTGGGTCTGGGCGTGGATGGCCCACCTGAGGGCTGTTGCCATCAGTACTGCTGCAGCCTGCCTGGCTCTCAGTGGTCCAAGGGAGAAACAGCAAAGGGATTTAGAAAATAGACGAGAAACAAGGTTGAGGTCAGGTGGAAGCCTCTTGCCTGATGGTAAAAGAGGGCTGAACAACGACAGTAGGGGCAGCTACTTATATTTGTGCAAAGTTAGTATCACAAGACACAGGCTGCCTAAGGACTCATGACTGAAACTGTCCAGGCAGAATGTTTTTCTCAAGACTGAGAAGCTCGATTGCTTTAGACACTGTGGCCTTGTCTTGCCGTCACACATGTGACCAGTTTCCAGCTATAGTCGCTCTCAACACAGTATAAAAGGAGAACTGGATGGGAAGAGATTGTGCTGTTGATTTATCTGGAGAAGTTTGTTGCTCTGGCTTTCCTCAAGTGGACGTGGCTGCTCTCATCAGAAGAGCTTAGTTCCTTGCTGTCTCTGAGGATGGTTGTGGTACTTTTGGGGAAGCTCTGGGTCTTACTTCGGGCATCACTTCCTGGCCCCAGTGCAGATCCCTCAGCCCACTGGTGTATAGCCTTCACCCTACTGGCACAGACTGTAGCTTCCACCACTTCAGGTCTTCCCGGTGCCGATCATTAATACAGACTTGCAGGAGACATTGCCATGGGCTTTAGGCCTCCAGCTGGACTCGTGCGGCCCAGTGCTACGGGCTCCCGGTCTTTAGCTGAACTCATTCAGGACACTGATGTTGGAATCATGTCTTCTGCTGGATTCTTTGGGTCTCTAGCACATGGACAGATCTGCACTCTTCTGCATTTGACTTCTTGTGTGTATATCATAAAATATTCCTATAAATTATGTGTCCTATATTACATCTATTCCTTTGCAAACCCTGACTACAACAATCATCTTCACTTTCCCTCTCCCCCTTCCAGCCTAATATTCTCCTTTGTACCATCTGACAAACTGCATGTCTTCCTCACTATTTAATTGTTGCTTTATTTCACTTAGAATGCAAACAATGTGAGGACAGGGATAGTGTGGCTTGGCTGGGCTCTAGCCCACATCCTAACTAGAGCTGTGTATGGCACATAGTAAGTCTCCAATAACTATTTGGTGAGAGGGAAGAATGAGACGCTGCTGAGCTCCGGGTCCTACTCAGCTGCAGGGTCCTTCTCCAGCACTGGGGACAGACCTGAGCACTGGGGACAGACCTGAGCATTGGGGACAGACCTGAGCAATGGGGACAGTCCTGAGCATTGTAGGCAGCCTTACTGTCCAGTAAGAAATAGGCACTGATGCTGGGCACAGTGCAACAGGCCTATAATCCCAGCACTTGGGAGGCTAAGGCAGGACAGTCACTGTGGGTTCAAAGCCAGCCTGAGCTACATAGCAAGACTCTGTCTCAACAAGCCAATAAAATATTTAAAGAGAAATTAAAACAAAAGAAATAGGGACTGAGCTTCACTTATGGGTGGGTCAGTATGAGTTTGCTCTTTCCAGAACGGGGTGCCACAGTCCATCCAACCTCTGTTCACCCATTCCAATAAGGTTCCCATACTGATTATGTGCCCAGCCTGCAAAGATAAGAAGACACATCATGCCTTCTCCAATCACAAAGACCAGACTCACTGCATGGTAGTTAAAGATAGTTACACTACAGCAAAAGATGCAGAGAGAGAGAGAGCCAGGTGTGGCGATACACACACCTGGAATTCCAGCACCTGGGAGACTGAGGCAAGAGGGATTGAAAACTTGAGGGACCCTATCTCAAGTGAGACCCTATCTTGAATGAGACCCTAAAAAAATGCAGAGTGACCATCCCTGCCTGTTGAGCTGGGTTTGTCTCATGGCATTGGAATTGGGTCCTAGAAGGTGAACACAGGCTGACAGGCAGAGTGGACAGAAGGATGTGCAGTTTTCACACAGTACTGAGGGCTGAGTGGGACAGCAGTCAAGAAAAACAACCCAGACAGGCTGGGGAGGACGTCAAGGACCTCATGCAAAACAGTCATCAGAAGCTGTTGCAAAGACCTCTGTGGTTTCTTACACCCTCTCAGAGGGCCACTAGGGCAAGGGAAGGACAGGCAGGGTGCTGAGATCTCAATCTTGTTTGTCAGAATTTTCCCTTCTCTCAGTTTTATGTAGAGCACTGGTATGGTTTGACCATGTCTTCCAACGTTCCTTGTGTGGGAAGCTTGGTCCTCAGGGAGGTGATGTTAAGAGACAGAGGGACTTTTAAGAGGCAGGACTTGTGGGGAGGCAGTTAGACAATTGGGGGGTCCTAGGAGGGAATAACACGCCTTCCAGTCTCACCATATGACCTCTCCCTCTCCCACACTCCCACCCCAAAGTCCTCACCAGCCCTTTAGCCTCCAACCCGTGAGCCAAATAAGCCTCTTTTCTCTACACATTAGCTCACTTTGGGTATTTCATTATAGTAACAGAAAATTGATTAATCCAGGGAGCTCATCATACGACATCAATTGAACGAAGGATTTGGGGTTGTGAGCCACCGAGGCTGATCAGCAGAGCGTTCTGTGTGTGGATCCCTGCCCAATAAGGAAGCCGCCGGCCACGTCTGGCTGCTGTGCACCTGAAATGTGGCTAGTGGGGCTGACAAAGGAACTGAATGTTTAATGTTATTTATTTTATTTTATATTCATTTATTTGTGTGTGTGTGTGTGTGTGTGTGTGTGTGTGTGTGCAGGGTCTCATTACATACCTGGAACTCACAGTGATCCCCTGTTTTCAGCTTCCCCTCAGTGCTGGGATTACAGGTGTGCGCCACCATGCCCAGACTTGGTGGCCAGCTCAGTATGCCCAGGAGTGGGCTGGTGCAGCATATGGCAATGTTATTTAATTTTAATTACTATAAATTGAAATTGAAGTATCTATATGTAGCTGGCAGCTTCTGTACTTGGAAGCACAGCGAGGGACTGAAGCCAATGGAAATTTTAAAGTGAGAGGACGTGACATGAGCCAGGCTGTAGACGCAGCGTGGCTCCATAACAGCCCCAAGAAGTGGGTGAAGTTGTCTCTGCTCTGTTGTGAGAAAATTGAGCCTTAGAATTAAAGCGGCTTACTTGAGATTGCAGAGCTATGAAGTGCAGTACCTGCGGTGGGTCTGGGAGCTCAGCCTCCTAACTGTAAGCCAGGGAGCAGGCCAGGGCAAGGTGCTGAAGCAAAGTGTCCAAGGGACTTGGGTCACATTCACAACTGATGGTCACGATGACACAGGCACCTCTTGCTAGGTGGGGTACAGCAGAGTCTATGGTGGACATAATCCAGTCTTCTGGCCCTCTGCTTGGACCTCAAATACAGTCCCCTCTGCCCATGGCCTCATGCCCTCTCAATAGCCCCCAGGTTCCCTCTCCATCCTGGGTTCCCTGCTCCAGGGCCGTGTCCCCAGTCTTCCCACAGCTTCTTCTGGATAGACAGTGGCTGCTGTGCAGATATCTGTTACATTGACCTGTTCCAGGGGAGTGGGACACACACACACACGCACACACACACACACAGCTGCTGCAACAGCTCCCTTGACACTAAAGCCCAGGGACTCAAATCCCAAGCTCAGGGCAGTAGAGAACGTAAGAGTCTCCTGTCTTTGGTGGTCTCTGGACCCCTTGTCCTGACACCTGGACAAGTCAGAGGTACAGCCCAGAGGACCACCTTGGCTTGTTCTGATGCAAGTTGCCCACAGATTGCTGCATTTGGGAAACTATGTAGGGTGATTAGGGTTAAGCCAGAGGTCTAGGTGAAATTGTGGACCAGGCAAGAGGACAAGTCCAGGGGACAAGAAGACCTCTTAGAGGTGGCAGTGCTAGAAATAAACAAAGGAACTTTGTCCAGAACTCAGGAGCCAAAGAAGATGACTTCAGAAGGCCAGCCTGCCCTCGATCTTGCAGTCTGGGCAGTGGAAGAGTGGATCTCTATCCTGGGACTCATTGTTCTTCCCACCCCACACAGACAGACCTTACCAGGTCACTCCTGGGGGAAAGAGCCAAAACAGAGACAGAAGAGGGGCCCAGTTACCCCTGAACTGGTCCAACAGGCTTACAATCATAGCGGGCCCACAAGGAGGGCTGTTGGAGAGGAGCTTTTGAGCTCAAGGTGAAAGGCAGAGCTAACCAGACACCACCCACCATGGAGCTGGAGATAGAACGCAGACTCCCCGGCACTGCAGACCCAGTCCTGCGCCCCAGCCCTACCTGGGACGTACCACTTGCTCTGTCCTCCCTGTCCCAGTTCTCTCCTAAAGTTCCTACACTCAGTCATTCATTCATTCCTCACCCAGGGAAAGACAGGCTCCTGTCTCCCCTTCAGGCCTCAGGGAATGCTTGCTTTAGGGACTGGGATGCAGCCACTACTCACCCTTCTGATTCATGGATTTTTCTTGGTCAAAGAGAATAATCTCTGGGAAATCAACGTCTTAAGTGCTGGGTGCTATTCTTACATTGCCTTTATGATTTAGGAAGGCCCACTTCACAGATCGCCAAGATCACCACTACTACATCCACACAAAGTCCACCCAAATCTCTAGTGACTTGCCAGATCCCTTGGGAAGCCCCAGGCCTGGAGAAGAAGGTAAGTATTCAATATGAAGAGTGGCATGCTGCAGCATGTGCACAAGATTCAGGGACACTGGCCATTAAGGCGTCTTGGCCTTGTTCTACCCCTTCCGCCAAACCAGAGGCGAATCGGCCTCCTTTGGTGGCGCAGGACAAGTGCTTTCAAGGTAAAGGTCTCCCCAATACGAAGCAAGGAGGAGAGCACCCAGCCTGCACAACATGTCAAGCATAATAATTTTGTTACTGGAAGCTGAGTCACAGGGAGAATCTTGTAGAAGTACTGATGACATTCTCATTAATGCCGAGAGGCTTCGTGGTGATTGATGGCTCTGGTTGGTGGCCAGGGAATCAGAGCTGATTGATGAGGCCATCTTTTTAAAGCATTGCCAGAAACTGCCTGGGAGAGTGCACCTGTGTCTCCACAAGCGAAAAATCCTTATTCAAACAGTGTCAGCCACATTAAATGATCGCCCTTCTGTCCAGGATGTACAAATTGACTTGCTGATACTCAGCAGTGGTGGTTTGGCTTTATGGACAGCCTGAAGCCAGCCATGGCCAAGTGTCCTGCGGGTGGTGACACAGAGGACCTTGGAAAGTACTGTGGGGCGTGGAGGGGTGGCGTGCTGTCTCCTTCCCATCACAGCTAAGCTTCAGGGGTGTTACTGTACCCCTCCTGCACTTCCCTGGCCTTCACCTCCTCTGCGACCAGCTGAGTATCCCCACACCTCCCTCCCCATGCCACACAAGTATGGCTACAGTTGTTGATGCCAATCCCAGTGGCCAGCAGCCTGCCTCACACCTGTGACACCAGTGGCCACTTTCTGCCTTGTGCCCTTGACTTCCACCACACCATGCTGACCCAGCCCCCCAAACCTGGGCTGCTGTCTGTCCTCTCCTGCTAGTCTTCCTCTTATTGCACAGGTCTTGGGGCTCCCAAGCTCTGACTTGTCGCCCTTCTCACCATCCCCCACCTTGGAAGACAAGCATCACCTCCGTGCTGCAGGGACATCTACAGTCACCCAGATACTGCCATTTGTCATCTGTGGTGCAGAGCTCAGACCCTCTGAGCAGCCTTGCTCCCCACTCAGGTGCCACGGCAGGTTGTAACCAGCTCTTCCAGCCACTCCAGCCCAGCTTGGTGTCAGGCCTGACTGCGGCTCTGACCATCAGACCTCTCTCAGCCCTCCAGCCCTGTCACCTCCTCCCTTAGGAGGGGCTGCTGCATGTTCCTCCCACGTGGCTCTGCCTCCTCTCTGTTCCCAGAATCATTGTTCGAAATACAAATCCAGTCTTGCCCTGTCCTCCCTGCTCTCTCACAGGCATTCTGACTTTCTCTCCCATCCCCACATGCTCCCCAGACACTCTAGCTCCAGCCATATAAGCTGACCAGTATCACATCTTCCAGCATGGGGTCACATCCCCAGGCCTTTGGCTCCCGGTCCTCTCGACCTCGATGTCCTTCTCTGCTCTTCTGTTGGCAGGTGTTCACTGGTTCCTCTGGCCTCTGGCCTCAGTGTAGCCTGCGACACTGGTCCCAGAAACAGAAGCTGACACGGGGTTTCTCATTCTAGCAGTTAACAGGGGTGGGACTGGGGGAGAAATAAGCAAAGCTAGAATGTGGCCTCATCTAGGGATGAGCACCAGTCTGAGCAAAAAGAAGAGCTCTGGATCACTGCTGTGCCCCAAAACTCGCCCCTCTACACAGTGTTAGGCAAAGGGAACAAACCACTCTGCTGCTGCTGGTCCCTCTCCCTTACCTAGGGCAGCTGATTAGCGAGCAGGGGATGGCGTTGCTCCTTTCTGTATTCCCACATCACAGCCAGGGCTGGCACGTGGAAGCTTTTGACTGAATGCCCACAAGACAGCCCATGATGGTTCCCTACTGCCCCAAGGCATCAGAGCCAGGGTAAGTTGCTGTGTTAGTGCTCTGGCTCAGGAATGGCTGCAAAAGCCTCCCTGGAAGGAAAGAAGTCCTGACTGATTTGAGAGAAACACTTCAGTGAGTCTTCTCCCTGTGCAGAGGGACAGGCAGGTGGGAAGGATGAGAACCGGAAGCCAAGCCTCCCGTGAGAGGCCAGAGCCAAAGCATGAGGACCCCAGCTGAGAAGAGAGAAGGGGCTCTGGGACCTGAACCCTAACCTAAGAGGAGAAGGGCATAACAGACAGAGAAGGTGGCAGCCCTCAGCACAGGCCCCACACAGATCCACGCCCTGCTCAGCAGCTGGGGGCCAAGGAGGGACAGCCAACCTGTGGGCCAGGGTCTACTCTCACATGCTATGTGGTTCCCTTTCCCAAGTCAGGTAAAATAGAGAAGCAAGAAGCAGCCTGGCTTTAGCTGGACTTTGGAGACCCAAGCAGGGTGGGAAAGTGGGTGACCTGGGAAGATCCAGAGGTGGCCAGAGGTGAGTGCAGGATAGGACCATGGGCCGCCATGTGTTTGTCTGGGACTGAGAGGTTTCCCAAGATGTGGGCCTGTTAGCCCTCACACTGGCCACATCTCAGGCAAACCAGAACACACAAGTTGGTTGCTTGGTTGAATGGGGTCACCAGGGACAGTTAGGAAGGGGTCCAGGACCCATTGGAGAATGTCCCTCTGTGACAGCCCCTAATAAGTCATGACAGGGCCTTCCTCACTCAGGAAGGCCAGCCTAGTGGCCATTAAAAGAAGAGGTACCTTCGAGGCTGGGCATTTGGTGCTATATGGAGTCTCTAGTACCACAAAGCTGTGGAAAATCCATCATGCCCAGTGAGCTCATGCCAGTCTTCATGAGGACGAGTGACAAGCAGATGTGATGGCGTACACCAAACCTGGGCCAGAAGTCACAAGGCCTGAGCCCTCCCACAACCCTCTGTGTGGGCACAGACAAGTAAGTTAATGTCTCTGTGGTGATTTTCCTGCCTTGTAAAAAAACCCATAGGTTTAAACCAGGTCCGAGGTGGTTTTTTGTGCCGTGGACCCTTTGGCAGTTTGGTGAGGATTCCAGACCCCTTCTCACGACAGTGCCTTGAAATGCATAAAACAAGAGAATACAGAAGGGAAACCAATTACACTGTCATATAATTACCAACCACTGAAACATAAATTTGTCACATGGTGACATATATACCTTTCGTAAATGTGGTAAAGCACAAGACCCAATAGTAGGTATAAAAACTGTAATTTCAAAGTAGTTATGAACATAAACTATATTTTACGATGTCTACAGCAACCATAATTTGGTGTGAAAATATTTGTGATTTCTATGGATGATAGTGTCACAGGTGCTGCTAGTGTAGCTCCGGCTTCTTGTCTGCCTTTGTAATGCAGGAAAAAATGTTCTTCTCCAGCTAGAGTTTAGTGAAAATAAAAAGATAATTTTTCACTTTTCATTTCTTCCCGACTTTACCCATGATCCCTAGCAGAGGTCAGATTAGTTCTTCAGGATTCATATGCTAATGTCCTAACACACTTGGGTCCCCAGAACGGGACTATATTTCGAAGAAAGGGCCCTTGAAGAGGTGATGAAGGTAAAATGGGGTCATGCGGGTGGGTGCTAACCCAGCAGCAGCACCTGTGTCCTCACAGGAGGGGAAGATTAGGCCAGACATGCGCAGAGGAATGAGCGCACGAAGACACAGGGAGACAGCAGGAGCGTGCAGGCTGAGGAGAGCCGCTTCAAAGGACATCAGCCTGCCCGCACCATGGCCTGGGACTTGTGACAGCCAGAGCGGTGTGAGGCTGTATTTCTGCTGTTTAAGGCACTCAGCCTGCGGCATTTTGTTACCTCGGCCCTAGAAGACCAACGAAGCCTCAGTCTCAGGCTCAGGCTAAAAACTGCAGAACTAGAAAACTTCCAAGGTCCCCTTCGTCCTGCCCAGGCTGGTAGAGTCCTCTGTACTGGACGAGCAGGCTTCCATGGCTGCATCACTGCAGCACAGGTTGAGAGGAGACGGAGCTGGGCTTGGGTGCACAAGTCCAGAAGCCCAGGGCGCTAGGAGGCTGAGGCAGGAGGGCCGAGTTCAGGCTACCTAAGCGATTTAGCAACTCAGCCAGACCTTGTCTCAAAACAACAACAAAGGGTGGGGGCATGAGGGATATAGCTCAGTGTGAGGGTTCTGGGTTCAATCCTCAGTACTTCAAGGAGAAAGAAAAATGAGGAGACCCAAGCCCCTCTGATGACCCAGTGCGGCCTGTTTGCTGAGAAGAGCTCGCCGCGCCCATGTCCGAGTGTCCAATGAGGGAGGCCGCAAGGACAGCCCCCAGCACTCCATGGTGCCTCTACAGAGACCTCACCGGAGAGCTGCATGGCTGTGATCTGGAGGCCCAGTGACGGTGCCTGAGAGTGGACGCAGGGCCCAAGGATTGGGCTGTCCTGCCAGGTCCTAGAGGAAGCTGCAGTTGATTTCCCACGAGGGATGTGCCCCTGGGGTACCACTGCCTGGCCAGGGGCACTGCTCCATGGGTTAGGAGACTAGGTTCCCTGGAGTTCTGGAAGGATGACAGAAGGAAGAAAGAAGGAGAAGACAGAGGAGGAAGAGTGGATACCAGGGAGGAGAGGAGGCAGGGAAATTATGGGATAGGGAAAAGGGAAGAAGGTGAAAGATGGAGGAGGAGAAAGACAGAGAGGAGGATGGGGCCAAGCCAGACCATTTTCTCACCTCCAGCCACAGCTGTCTGAGGCCCTCCTTGCCTCTCCAGGGGCATGCCCCCACCCATCTGGGAATGCTGGGAAAGGAACACAGAGAAGACCCACCAAGCTGGTGGTCCATGACTCCCAGGGCCCAGAGCCCCACTCTGTGGCCCTTGGCTGTCTGGGTATTGCTCTGTGGCCCTTGGCTTGGCTGTCTGGCTATTGCTCTGTGCAGCTCCACCTCCTCATTCTGGAAGCTGAGCATGGTAGAGAGAGGGCACTGCCTCATCCTGGCCTGGGTCTGCCTTGCAGGGGCCACCTTCATGTGCGTGAGGAAGCTGCCCAAACCCAAGGGGCAACTCCTCCGCCTCCCCAGAGCCCAGCCTCTCCTTCTCAAGAAAACCATTGACACAGTTTATTTTCTTAATGCTGGCTTGTTTTTCTGTCCTATCAGCCCTGATATGATGCTTAATACTTCCCTGGAGAGCAGGGCAAAGCTGTTGCGATCACCGAGGTAAATACCTAATTAGGATACTTCTGAAGGGTGTATTATTTACTTGGGCGAATGTATCTTGGCTCAGTGTGCAATTAGGGAGGTTATTAGTTTCTCTAGTTTCAGCAGGTCCTACACTTAAATAGCATCTGGGGTACCTGGAAGGCACCCTTCATTTACTTTTCAGATGCTTGTTTATAGAGGTAACTCTGTGGCAGAACCCCTGGGGCGAGGAGGGACAGTTCTGAGGTCAACAGTGTGCAGCGACAAAAGCAATATTCAGAGTTGTCACCCAAATACCAAGCAGCCATCAGTGATCCAGGGAAAAAAGACCAGACGAGCCGGCCAAGAGTCTCCTCTACCCCAGGCAGAGCTCAGAGTTGCAGCTCAGTATCCCATTCGGTCCTCATGCCGGCCCCTTAGGAATACGATTCCTGCTTTACCAGTGAGGCGATAGGATCAGTAAAGGAACATCTCCAAAACCATCAGGCTAATGAGAAACAAGACCGCCGCGCCTGGAGTCCAGTCTAACAGCTAACTGCGTCACAGCTGGAAAGCTACCGGACAGACGTTTTTTTTTTCTGAGAAGGGATCCTTAGGGAAGCCCAGTGTGCAGAGAGAACAAAGACAAGGACACCAGACGATTTTACAGGTTCTGGAGCACACAGCTGCGCTAAACAATGAGCGGAGCCTAATTCCTAGATGGGCTAACAGACACGCTCGCCCTGACGACTTATTTGCTTCCATTTACTAACTGATAAAATACACCCAACTTTCAAGCAAAAGTGGCAAAGCAAGCCGAAGGGCAAGAAATAGAATTCAAAGCTGAAGACATAAGTTAATCATGAGAAGCAAGTTCAGCTACGACAGATGTTGGATGCCAGAAAGGTTATCAAAATAACACGCTTAATAGGTGTTATGGTTTACATCTAGATGTTCCTCCCCAAAAAGCTTTGTGTGCTCAGAGGTGGGGCTTTGGGAGGTGATTGGATCGCGGAAGCATAATATGCGCCAGCGGATTGGTCCACAGATGAATTTACAGCTTAATGTGTGGCTGGGAGGTGGAGCCTGGTTGGAGGAGGGGCGCTGGGGGCGTGGCCTGAAGGTCCATCTCCCTCCTCCGGGGAGCGCTTTCTGCTGACCGCTTCTCCTCTGCCGCACCTTGCCTTGGGGGCCAGCTGACTACAGGCGGCAACCTAAAGCTAGAGGCCAAAAATAAACCTTTCCTTCTTAGAGTCGTGGGCATCTCAGCAATGAGAAACTAACACACTTAGATGAAATCCTAGATAACATATGAGGACAAGTAGACAACGTAAGCCGAGAGGTGGAAATCCTAAGAAAGAATCTAGGGGAAATGTTAGAAGGAAGAAACACTGAAGTGAACACTTAAAAATGCCTTCCATGGCTTCATCAGGAGACTAAATGTTGCTGAAGAAAGAATCGGGGAGCTTGAAAACAGGTTAGCAGCAATTTCCTAACTGAAATGCAAAGAGAAAAAGAATTACCAAAACAGAGGAGAATATCTTGGAACAATATTTTTAAAAGTATAGGGCATGCGTATTTAAATGCCAGAAAGACAAGAAGAAAACGGAGCAGCAGAAGTTCTTAAAATTCCAATAGGCACAACTTTCCAAACCTTGGTCCAGAAAGTTGGAAAACACTAAGCAGAACAAATACCGATTCAAGCAGAACCTAACAAGGCAAACCCACAGCTAGGCACAATATTCTCAAACTGCAGAAAATCAATAAGAAAGAGAAAACCTTAAAAGTAGGCCAAGAGAGGTAGCGAGTGTCTCCCCCCCCCCACCGCCCCCCAAACAAGGTAAGGAGAAAAGTAACCCCAACGTGGAATTCTATATCCAGCAAAAATTATCCCTTAAAAGTGAAAGAGAAATAAGATTTTTCTCAGACAGGCAAGAAATGAAAGAATCTATTGCCAGACATATTGTAAGAAATATCTGAGGAGGTCCTTCAGGCAGAAGGAAGGTGATATAAATCAGAAACTTGGTTTTATGTTAAAAAAAAAAAAAGAAAAAGGAAGAAGTTGTACTCATTGAGTACACTGTGCCTACTTTAGTCTAGAAACTTAACTAACTCAGCAGTTCTACATCCAAGGGCACATAGGGCATGCCCTATGGTGGCTATGTATGCTCTAGGATGCTGTAATGGTTGATTCCTGTGTCAACTTGAGAGGTTAAGAAGTTCAACTGAGTGACTCAGCAGAGGCCGGGTTCCTGGCTTTGTAAACAATCTTGAGTCTGTGCAAGAGGAGGGCAGGGAGATGGCGGGAGCTTTACACACACACACTGCCCCCCTCCTCCCCCCCAGCCCCCCACCCTGGCTGCTGGCCTACACACAGTATAAGGGAGGAAAAGGACTTGCTCCCTGCCCACTTTTTTTGCTCCTACTGCTTTTGCTGTCTTCTGCCACCATGAACGGCTGCCCTCTGCCATGTGCCACCCTGCCTTGAGATCAGCTGATTATGGACTGAAACCTCCACAAACTATGAGCTAAATAACCTTCCCTTCCTTAATTTTGGGCATTGAGTATTTTGTCTCTGCAGTAAGAGAAAAGTAACTAAGACAAGAGTCAAAGAAAAAGTAAGTGAGGGTAATATAAAGAATCTCTCTCTCTCTCTCTCTCTCTCTCTCTCTCTCTCTCTCTCTCTCTCTCTCTCTCTTTTGCAGGACCAGAGATTGAACTCAGGACCCTGTGCTTGCCAGGCAAACACTTATTCTACTGAGCTATCTCCCTTACCGCTAAGTAACATCTCTTGCTGGGCATTGTCGCACACACAGGTAGTCCCAGGACTCAGGAGGCTGAAGCAAAAGCATCCTCGTGAGTTCGAGGCCAGTCTGAGCTACAACGTGAGCTCAAGTCCAGCCTGAACTGTACAGTGAGACCCTATCTTGAAAAGGCTAAATAAATAAATATAATAACATCTTTTGTTTTCCTTATGTTTAATTAATGTAAAAGATAATTGTCTAAAGCAACATCAGGAGCACAATATGTTGTGTGACAACTGCATTTGAATAAGAGGATTAACAGACAGCAATATCACAGGAGATAGAAGAGAAAGACAGAAAGAAGCACTTGTATGCAAGAAGTGGTAATTGATAGAATAGAAATACAGGTAAATGGAATGAAAGAATCCAGAGTGGATAAAATGTGTTCAGTTGATTTTCAACAATACTGCAAAAGCAATTTCATGGAGAAAGAATTGTCCTTTCAACAAAAGGTGCTAAAACAAATGGTTATCCACATTAAAAAAATGAACCTATCAATATTTGAAAATCTGTAAATGTAATATACTATATCAATAGAGTGAAAATTAAAAACCACATGATCATCTCCATTGATGCAGAAAAGGCTTTTGAAAAAGTCCAACACTCATTCATGTTCAAGTCCAACAGAAAATTGGAATAGATGGCCTCTACTTCAATCTGGTAAAAGCCATTTTTGAAAACTCAATGGCTAACATAATCTTAAATGGGGAAAAACTGAAATCTTTTACTCTTAGATCTGGTACAAGACAAGGGTGTCCTCTGTCACCACTCCTATTCAATATAGTTCTGGAATCATTAGCTACAGCCATTAGACAAGAGAAAGAAATAAAAGGAATAAGAATAGGTAAAGAACAAGTTAAATTATCATTATTTGCAGATGACATGATACTTTACTTGGAAGACCCAAAAACTCCACCAAGAAGCTAGTAGAATTAATACAGAAATTCAGTAGCATACCAGGTTATAAAGTCAATACCCAAAAGTCAATAGCATTCCTCTACACAGATAACAAACATACTGAGAGGGAAATTATAGAAACAATACCTTTTACACTAGCACGGAGGAAAATGAAATACCTTGGAATTCATCTAACTAAAGAAGTCAGAGATCTTTTCAAGGAAAATTACAGTACTCTTAAAAAAGAGATTGTAGAGGATTTCAGAAAATTGAAAGATATTCCATGATCCTGGATAGAAAGAACCAACATTGTGAAGATGACCATACTCCCAAAATTGCTATACAGATTTAACACAATCTCTATCAGACTACCACCAACATACCTCACAGAGCTAGAGAAATCATTCCTAAAATTTATTTGGAACCAGAAAAGACCTAGAATAGCAAAGGCAATATTGGGCAATAAAGACAAGGCAGGAGGCATTACAATTCCTGACTTGAAATTATACTGCAAGGCTACTGTGATAAAATCAGCATGGTACTGCCAACAAAATGGACTTGAGGATCAATGAAATAGGTTAGAAGACAATGAGGCCCCTACGAACACACTCAGCCACCTTATCTTTGACAAA
>NW_004524646.1:6483307-6489449 GCF_000260255.1 Octodon degus
TACATTCTCTTAATGAATAGAGGGATTTGTTCTAATGGTGTTTGTAAATAGGATATCATGTCCACATCTTGTACAGCAATTAACCACTAGAAAGAATGTATGCAATGTGTTAATTATCGAAACTGTCCTACCAATTTGGTTTGATACTGTCTCATTGCTATTTGTTTCTTAATAAAATTATGGAAAAAATAAATAAAATAAAATAAAATAAAAGCACACACACACAAAAATGAACCTAGATACAGACTTTATAACCAACATAAAAATTTACTCACAATGGATCATAAGTCTAAGTCTAAAATGAAAAAGGATAAAACATTTAAAAAAATTTGGATAAAACTTTTAAAGGAAAATTCTAAGAGAAAAATCTAACTCAAGTTAGGTTTAGTGATGAATTTTAAGACACACCAATAATAAGATCTGCAGGAGAAAAACATTGGTAAGTCCTGGTATTGTCCACAACCAGATTTCCTGGAATCTGTGAACTTTGCCTTACTCGACAAAAGCATCTTTGTGGAATGCTAAAGACCCTGAGTAAGATCATTGTGGGTTGCCATGATGGGCCCCAAAGCCAATGCAAGGATCCTTGTAAGGGACACACAGGAGGGATTTGAAGGCCAGAAGGGGAGAGGACCACCCGGCCACAGGGGCAGAGGTGGCAGTCACAAGTCAACCCCTGAGTGAGGAAAGACTTCCACATGATGTTCTGAGAATGCCTGCTTCTCTGGTTCTGCTCTCCATTCCCATCATCCCAGGCTGATCAGGAGAAAAGCATCAGGCAAATCTCATCTGAGAAGCAATCTACAAAGCAGCTGAGCAGTATCCTCGGGATTGTTGAGGTCTTCGGAAACAAGAAAGGCCCAACTATCCCAGCCATGGAGACGTGACCACTAAATGTAATATATTATTAGGGGACTGTGGAACAGAAGGGTTCAGAGAACTAAAAAAATCTTAGTTAATAAAATACAGACATGAAAATAATAATAAGTCAATATTAGTTTATTCCTTGTGATAAATGTGCCTAAAAAATACAAGACATTAGCACTCAGAGAAATGAGTGAGGTCTATAGAGAGCCCCTATATTATATTACAAGCAATTCTATAATCCTAAATCTATTCTAAAACATAGTTGATTAAAAATTTTAAAAACTTAATGAAACAAATTTTGTTACTTCTAATCTTAAAAAAATGAAAAGTAAGGGCTGGCCAGATAGCTCAGTGGATTAAAATGTCTGCTTAGAGACGCAGGGACCAGGGTTCAATCCCTGGCCTGCCCTGCCGGTCCTGCCCCTGGGGCATGCTGAGACAGCCATTGAGACTGGGCGTGGTGGCCCATGCCTGTAACCTCAGCACTTGGGAAGCTGAAAACAGGAGGATCACTAGAGTCCAATCTGCGTAGTGAGGCCCTGCATACGCTGTACAGAATAAAAAATTTTAAAAAGGTATTTAAAACAAGAAAAAAGAGAAGTGAATCAACAGTCCCTGAAATGTAAAGTCCCAAACATGAACATGTTCTAAGAATAATATGTATTATTATACATATTATTGGTTCATTGGAAGAATCTATGTTATTTACTTGACACCCACAGAGACCAGGACTGGGACTTGAATGATGGAGAAACACACTACCAAGATCATCTTAAAAGAGGATCTAGGCATAGGAAGCTGGTGGTGGAGACATACAAGGGAGCACCAGCCCTGAGGCTGTGAACCTGAGGTGCTCTAACAAAAAGAGGACCGGGAGGAACTCCATCCGAAGACAACTGGCTCACTCTGTGAACACAGGAAAGTCAGCCTAAATTCTCAGTGTGGAGAGCACTTTTGGAAGTCACGGGAAGAACAAGGCCTCCATGGGCCGCCACTCTCCGTGGAATGTGACCAGCCCAGGGACACGAACTGTGTCTGCCGCTACCACCCCCACTGGTCAGGCCTCAGGCAACTTATTCAGCCTTCTTCACCTCAGTTTCTTTACCTGTAAAATGAGGATAATTATAATAATACCAACTTCTGAGGGTTACTGTGAGGATTAGAAGAGGTACACCATATAAAAATCGCTTACACAGTGTCTGACACAGAAAGTCTTGATAAATGGTCGCTATTATCCTTTTAAATGCTTTTCCACATCCAATTTTCCCCTTAGGCCAGATCTGTAATTATTTCTGGCAGGAAATATGTTTCATCGCCTGCCCTGTCAGAACCTGCTCCTCAGAAGGGCAGCCCGCAGCGCCCTCCTCTACTCCCTCCCAAACCTGTTCAGGCCACCATGATGGAGGTGGAGGAGTCTGACTGGAGTGAGCTGGTGAGCTGGTCCAGTTAGGTTCTAGTGATAATTTGACCAAGGGGAACGTGGCCCTTGGTGAAGAGTGCTAGCTGTGTGTAGCCTCAAGGAATACAAGATCTGAGTCTCCAGACACGTTGGAAAGCGAAAAGTCACCCAGAGTTAGGAATAGGAACAACAGGCCGTGTGGCTGGTGAAGCTGGTGGAGCTGTTGCTCAGGTGGGGAGGGAAGATGGCGCAGCCTCACGCGGCCGGGCTGCTCTTCCTGGACTTGGGTCCAAGCAGATTATATTCCTTTAGAAACAAAACAGAACAAAACATGCTTTTGGCTTGAGTTTTTAAATGGGTTTCTCTTTATTATTACCAAGATATCCCTAACTAAAATGTTGGTTTACTGGGTGTTTTCGCCCACCAGGATGGACACTGTCTGCAGTCCTAACTGTAGGGAGGTTCTGGAT
The DNA here is from genome assembly GCF_000260255.1 of Octodon degus. Taxonomy (NCBI): domain Eukaryota; kingdom Metazoa; phylum Chordata; class Mammalia; order Rodentia; family Octodontidae; genus Octodon; species Octodon degus. Next base: position 6,486,044 of record NW_004524646.1, read on the forward strand.
GACTACTTTTTTTTAAGAAAGGAAGAGAAGGAAAAAGAGGAAGGAAGGGACAATGAAGAGAGACTGCCCATTCGGCTCCTCACACCTTGCTGATGTCCCTGCACTCTGCCTCTGTATTTGCGCTGGCCCCTGACCATCCACTGGTCTGAGAAACCTTCGCCTCGTGGCCCAGTGGAAAAGTTCTTGAGTTGCAAACCCTAGAGCCCCTCACCCCACACACAGAGAACAGAGACTTGCAGGATGCTGGAGGTCAACCTGGCCCATAGTTTCCAGGGAGCCTGTCTATCTCCTGGGATCAGCTGATGACTGAAGCCAGCAACACATCCAAGGCATCTCCCACGTGCCTTCCCACAGCTTCCACCAGCCTATGAAGCAGAGTCAGAGTCTCCTGACCCTCACCCCCATTCCACCCATCCTGCTCTGGAGGGCCAATGCCTGCCAGCATCTCCCAGCTTTCTGTTTGGTGCAGCCAGAGGAGGCAGTGGTGGGAGAGAGAGATGGGGGAGAGGGAGAGGCCAGGTACCGTGTCTGCCTCAGACAACATTCTGGCCAAAGTGGTCGGGCTGCTGAGCCAGCTGTCACCAATTCCAGCCCCGCCAAGTAGTCACACATTTTGTGTGGGTTTGTCTGTGGCATTGGGATTTGCCTCAGGGCCTTCCCACTGAGCTACGTCCCCAGTCCTTCCCTGTTTTTCGCTCTCAGGTCTAAGTTGCCCAGGTGGGGCCTGAATTGCTATCCTCTGGCCTCAGCCCCCCATGGTGTGGACCTACCCTCTGGCCTCCCTGGGGCCTCTGGTCTGTGGCTATCTTTCTGCTAATCTCTGGGTTGGCTCACCTTCACCCCACTGGCTCTGCAGCTCTGCTATCACCTGTGAAGCCAATTCTCTGCTTAAAGCCACTCTGTTGAAGTTCTCCAGGGGCTTCACTTTCCTGGTCAAGCTGGGGCTGTTTTATTATCCCCAGGCCACCTTGAGAAAACAGACACAGTGGTATCATGCCTTGGGCAGATCAGCTTGGGAGCCGCAAGCCAAGCCGGGATTAGAACCCCAAGCTGCCTGAACCTAAGGCCACATTTCATCCATTCCCTCCTTCCAGGGTGCTTGAGCACCCGGCGCCCTCCAGGAAGCTGGCTTCACTTCCACCTGCTCCTGTGGCCACCTTCGGAAGGTGTCACGGGCCTCCTAGACCTCCCCGGGAATGGCAGGCAAGCAGGCAGCTGCTGCCTGGCTCCCTGAGAAGTGTGGCCGTTCAGCCCCAGTGTGACGCTCTCCTGATGTTGGGCAGAATTCCCCCGATCCTTTCTGGGGGACTCCGAGGGCCGATAGTTGCACCGAGACTTTACAATCTTCCTCTTTGTCGTCCCTTCGAGGAATGCTGAGGACCTGTAATTTCATGACTAATGCAAAAGGCGAAGTTCCTTTCCCTACGTTTCCACCGTCGCCCCTGCAGGCACCCAGATCTGCCCCATGAGATGACGCAGGATGTGACGTCGCTCTTGGCTACAGAAAGTACTTTGCTGACCACAGTGGCTGGGTACTTGTGGGAGTGTGGAACCCGTGCTCTGCCCCCAGGCCTGCTGAATCAGGATGGAAACTGTAACATGATCCAGCTTCCCAGATGGTCCCTGTGGCCCTTAAAGCTGGGGAGATGCCACTCAGGACAGCCACCTATGCTTACTGCCACCTGTGATGTTCACTTTCATAGCAGCGCTATCCCTTATGGGGATGTGGTCAGGGCGACATGAATCAAGCATTAAAACAACAGGCTGTGTGCTTCATTGCATGACATCATTGCCTTTATGACTGTTTGCTGAGCCTGCAATCAAGCACAAGGGGCCCCAGAGATGGATAGAGGAGTAAGACACAGCCCCATCTCAGGGATCACCAGGCTGTGGAGAGAGGCGCCCACAGTGTAGGCAAATATCTGTGACCAACCACAGTCTGCGCCGTAAGGGCTCCACACCAAGCTCTGGATAGGAGGTCTGGACAGTGCTCTGATTTACAAATGAAACCCACAGGGATATCATTAGAGTGTACAAAGGCTTTATATAGTAAATAATATAATTACTGCTACCACTGCAGAAATTGAACTCAGAGGAGCAAAGCTCACGGTCACACAGCAACTTAAACCCAAATTTTATAACCAAATCCAATTCACTTTACAGTACTCCATCCAGCCTCTCCGAAAGAAAAGGTACAGGGCACCACCAAGTTCCAAGTGGAAAGAAAATTGGATACTGGATCATTTTTGCTACACTGGGGATTGAACCCAGGGCTTTTGCACTGAGCTATTATCCTCTGCACTTTTATTTTATTTATTTTTTAAAGACAGTCTTACTAATTGGTGACATTGCTCAGGATGGTCTTGAATTATAACCCTCCAGCCTCAGCCTCCTTGAGTGCTGGAATCACAGGCATAAATCACCATGCCTGGCTGAAGAGCTGACATTTTGGTGACAGTGATGATTTGGACGTCATTCGAGGTGTCTGCAAAGGTTTGCCCCAGTGTGGCAACGCTGAGAAGCAATGGGGTCTTTAAGAGCTGGAGCCTGGCGCAAGGTGACTGGGCTCTGACTGTCACTGCAAGGGACAGAGGCTGGTCTCAGGAAGTGGGTCACTCTGGCAGGACTGGATGACTTCCTGTGAGAGCAGGATGCTATAACAAGGCCAAGGCAGGCCCTGCCCACCCTCTGGTCCTGTCTCACTTGGGACCTCTTGTGTACCTCCCACCACTGCGGTGGAAGCTGAGCAGATGCTACCGCAATGCTCCTGATGTCACAGAGCAGTGAGCTAACTAAATCTCTCGCCTCTATAAAGTATCAAGCCTCCAGTATTTTGTGACAGCAGCAGAAAGCAGTCCAAGCTATGACACTGCAGTATGCTCCTCACTGTCTTTGAAGGAAAATCATTAGGGTCAGCACAGAAGCTGCTGCTTCTCAGGAGTCATGACAAGGGAAAGCAAAGCCCAAGGACTCTGGCAATTGTTTGGCTGGAAGCTTTGCTCATTGGAGTTGGTACACTGGATGGGGGCGAGGGGGACTTTTCACTAACCCAAGAATCCTGCTAATGTGTACTCTAAGCAATCCGCTCCCGAGCCCCCTCTTCAAGCCCCACTGAGGAGTTGTGTCCTTCAGTTGCCACCACCATCCGCCCTACGCTGGTGCAGGGAGTCCTCTCCACAGGCTTTCCCGTTGGGTTGTGGAGAGTGGCACTTCTGAGTGTGGTCCCCAGCCCGATGCTGGAGCAGTAGCGAGAAATTGCTAGAAATGAAGTCTTTTCCACTCTGCCCCAGTGGCTGGGGCAAAGACTTCAGCACTGGGGCTGGAGAGATGGCTCAGTGGTCTAAAGCACCTACTTGGAACAAGCTTGGCAAAGCACAGGGACCGCGGTTCAATCCCCCAGCACCAC
>NW_004524646.1:6490299-6505198 GCF_000260255.1 Octodon degus
TGAAGGAGTCCGTCGTGTGGGTCCTACTTCATGTACCAGCTGGGTAACTGCAGGCACAAGACTCTGCCTTGAGGGAGCTACATGGGGAAGGTGTACTTTGGCTGTTTGGTTTGTTTTTTTCTTTTTTCTAAGAGAGGAGCCAAGAGGCAGAAACCGCGTGGCTGGGGCAGAGGAACACAGTGCGGAAGGGCTTGGGCTTCTGGAGGCAGCGGGTATGGATTGGAAGCTCTGTGTGGCCGTGGCCTGTGGCACTCAGCACCCAGTGCTTTCATTTGCTCACCTCTGACCAGTCTGCTGATCACAGAGGGGCCATAAAGTCTGACTGCGAAATAGCTAACACATCCCTGGCTCGCAGCGAGAGCTCAGAGATGAAGAGCCTGCCCAGAGCTCCTCTAGAATGTCTTCACTCCCACCCTCCTCACAACTTGCCAGGGAAACGGGCCTGCAGTCGTACACAGCATCTCTTGGAGGGGAGAAATGAAGAACACAAAGGTCTCCAGCCTGGTGGGTGGCTGAGCCAGTGATCTGCTACCACGTACCACCCAGGCTTTAGCAAATGGCCCCTTGGAAAGGAGCAAGTAAGTGCACAGGGAAACAGGCAAGAATCAGGAGGCAAAGGCCCTGATTCAGACACCGCACACTCCCTGCCCCGCCCAGGGTTCTCATCTGCGCAGTGATAGTGGTGGCTGGACTGCGTCTCGGAGCCTTCTTACAGCCCTCCCTCCTTGCTGACCTGCTTGGCAGTTCACGCGCTCAGCCACAGGGACAAGGGTTAGCTAATGCAAGTCAATCATCACAACTGTCCCACCCTGCTCAGCAAGTGGCTGAAATCCAAGCACAGAACTCAGTCCTGGCCAATGAAAGGAAGTCACCAAGGGGTTCTGATGCTGCAAGAGAGCTTGTGTTCCGTGAGGATACTGCTGAGGATGCCTGGAACTGTTGCAGTTACCTTGTGATCACCAGAAGCTGGGGCCTCCCGCTGTGGAGCTCCTGAACTAACCAGCCCTGCAGCTGGCAGGCCTGCTTTTCAAGGAAGTCTCTTTTGGCCCTGTGTTCTCTCTCTTACAGCCAAATGTATTTAAATTATGCATTTAGCTGGGGAGACAACTCTGCAGTCTAAGCACCTGCCTGGCAAGGGCAAGGACCTGGGTTTGATCCTCGGTACCATATACCATGCTGGCCCCCGAAGCTGGGCGTGGTGGCGCATGCCTGTAATCCCAACGCAGAGGAGGCTGAGACAGGAGGATCACTATGAGTTCAAGCTGTGTAGCAAATAAATAAATAAATAATAAAATAAATGATGCATTTAGTTTCTTCATGTGCCACATGCACATAATACCTCCAGATTCTTAAGTGGGTAAAATGAGGGAAAGATTGGAAGGCGTTAAAGCATCCAGGAAGGATACAAGAGTGAATCCTGAGCACCCCTGCTGGGGATCGGGGTGAGCTGTGGTGGCAGCAGGGAAGCTGCCAGCTCTGCCCTAACCCACCTCGAGATCCAACTCACAAGGGGCTTTTCCAAGGTGGGAAAGAGCCCCTACAACGTTTAATTTATTACACTTACATCTAATGAACAGCACCATAAACACCAATTTTTCTCAATTATAAATTTGATGAATTAAACACACTTAAATTATTTAAGTGCAACACATTACTGCATCTGATTCTTTGGAACACTTCCGGTATCTCCAACAGCAGGCAAAAATTCGGAAACACAAGGGTCACAGGATTTATTACTAAGTGCTCCTCTGCTCTCTCCCACACAGCCGCGCCACAGCCGTGATCCATTATTCTGCACTTGATAGACGACCTTTGCTGGATTATTGCTACATTTATATATGATTTGCTACATTCTTTTTATACGGTCCTTTGGTTTCAGTAATATTTCATTTCTTCCAGTGGGTGAGGGGAGATCGCTGGTCTTGCTAGATTAGAAAGGCTGAGGACACGTCTCAGACAGAGGACATAGAATTGGGTTCCTAACCAATCAATTTTTGGTGGAGGTGTGGAAACTACAAGGGGCTCCTTTCCTTTAAAAAAATTATTAGCACATGCTTGCAATTTATGTAACCTACAATCATCTTTTTTTTCTTCTGTATTTTAGGGAAGGGTCTACAGGGTGTTCAGGGTCTCACTACTAGATCAGACTCGTAGTGATCTGCCTGTTTACAGCCTCCCAAGTGCTGGGATTACAGGCACGCACCACAATGCCTAGTCTCAATCGCCATCTCATCATGCCCTGAGGGGTGGGCGGGCATGGCAGGCCAGGGATTGAACCCCTTGCCCCTGAGTCTGGATGCAGGCACTTTAATAAGCTGAGCTATTCGGCCGGCCCAACCTACAGTCATCTTGGGTAGCGCTGGCACATACATATCACGGCTTGTTTTTCTCTGGCCTCTCTCCCAGTTATCGCGCAGCTGTCGGTGTTGCTCCTCTTAGCACGCGTTGTGCATGTGCAGTTCACGCCGAGCCGAGTCCTTCGGGCCCGCGCACGTTACCTCTCCCTTCCCTTCCTTTCCCTTCCCTTCCCTTCCCTTCCCTTCCCTTCCCTTCTCTTCCCTTCCTTTCCCTTCCCTCCTCCCCACCCCCTGCTCTTTTCTAAATGTAGTAAAGGTTTGCTTGTGATGGCTTCAGGACTGAAACCAACTGCCTTTTCACGGGTGTTTTAAAAGTTTTAACATTCGCTGTTTTCCCAGATCTAATGCAACAGAAAGGGCCCTTTGCAGTGACAGAGCTCCCTTCCCCAAGCCCATCACTCTAGTCTCATCATAAGAGAGCTCATCAGCCAAACTCCAACTGAGGGACAGCTTGAGGCTGTCACAGTCATGCAAAACAGGGAAGGCCACGGAGCCCTCACAGACCTGAGATCAGAGAGATGTGCGTACTGATGAAGCACAAGGTGGTGCCCTGCGAGGACCCTGGAACCGGAAACCTTGATGAAATCCAGACACAGTCTGGAACGGGCTTTTTTGTTTTTGTTTTTTAAATGTATTTGGTACAGGGTCTCAGTACAAATCTCGGATTCGTGGTGATCTTCTTGTTTCCAGCCTCTGCAGCGTAGCACTGGGATGACAGGTGTGCACCACCATGCCTGGACTCTGCAGCCCAGCATGTCTGGGGGCAGGGCTGACATGGCACATGGTGCTGGGCATCGAACCCTGGTCCCTGTGCTTGCCTACACAGGCGCTTAGTCTACTGAGCTATCTCACTGGCCCTTAATTTCCTAGTGTCAGCAAAGCTAGTGTGCTCGTGTAAGAAGTCAATATTAGAAAGCACGGGGTTGGGTTATACCAGAACACCCTCCATTATCTTTGCAACACCAAAAATTATTCCTAACCAAGTTGTTTTTTTTTTTTTTAATGGTATCTTATGATTCTGCAGAAGCAGGCCCTGGAATAAGGATACTAGTAGAAGTCATTCCTCTGAGAAGCGGGTCTAAGACACTCCTGGCTGACAGTGGGCTCCCAAGGCAGGCAAGAGGGAGTTGGTAGCGCTGTGCTGGTGAGCCTGCCACCATCGTGGTGACTGGGGCCCTGGCCTGTCTGGAAATGAAGGAAACAGTGAAGATCGCAGCCAGTGTCCATGAGCTGCAGGGTTACAGCTGGGAGCTGCCCACCCTGGGCCAGGGAATGGTGTGTGCCCGGAGACAAGCCGGGCCACGAGGAGCACTTCTTGGCCGACGGCATCTCACCCATCATCCCATCACAAGGATGTCTTGACCCGGTTCCACAATATCATTGAAAACGTCTATATTCTTTTGTTGTTGTTGTTTGTACTGGGAATCCAACTCAGGTCCTCACATTTGCCAGGCAGGCGCTGTGCCACTGAGCTATATCCCTGACCCAAAACTCCTATATTCTTTATTAGAATTTTACTATCATTAATATTAAACAATGTAAAACTGTTGTCTTCTACCAGAGGATGGATGGAATCTGCAGTCTGTCTTCCCCCTCAGGGTCTGTGACTAGTCTGTTGTTGGGACTGTCCTGCCCAAGCCTGTTCCTGCTTATTGTGTGGACTGGGCCCTGGGCCGTGAAGCTCTGTGCACTTCCTGCTGGATCTCACATGCAGCCCCTCCTTGCCAGGCCTCAGTGACCCTTCTTGTCCTTGCTACTGTGTTCATTTTTTTCTGGGATTATTGGGCTTATTCACAGTCCTGGTTGTTCATTCTTTTCTGCTCACGCAGGCAGGAAGAAATGGTGATACGTTTCCCCAGACACTGAGCAGCAAGATGGGGGTCATTTTGGTAACTTATACAAAGGCCATTTAGGGAAGGGCAGGGGTTCTACACCTGAGAAGCCAAATAGGGAACAATGAAGTAACCCAGATTTTAGCCACAGTGGGGAGTTGCTAAGCATCCTTGGGCTAGTGGAGGCAAAGAAAGAGGATGCTAGTGACGCCCAGGGACAGGGTCCTCCCAGAGTAAGCTGGAGCCGTGCTGTCTCCAGAGACAGCTAGAGCCACAGGGGCAATGCACAGAGGAGACCAAGCTGGTGCTGGGGACTCCACAGGAGACAGAGGGTCTGGCTTCTCCTTCCTGCCTGCCTCCAGCCTCCCTGTCCTCTCTCCACACCCCAAGGAGCTGTACAGTGTAGGGACAGTCCCCATGTGACCCAGAACAGAGGAGCCAGCAGTGAAGCTGAGCTTCACATGCATACGTCCCAATCCCTGTGCATAGCTGGAGAAGCTGGAGAAGCAAAGGGCTCATATCTGTTAATAATCCCTGCATTTTTAGATGAGAATGCAAAAAAAAAAAAAAATCTACCTAGTCATCCTCCTCAAATAATCCATCTGGCTCTTGGTATAACATTAGACTAAACTTTCTAATTTGCATAGTTATGAACTCAGAGCCTTTCCCAATTTTGCTCCAATTAAGCACGATCATAGTTGTCAAGCTTATTTGAGAGAGCACACTGAGGTGCCCCCGGCATCTTCTGACACATTCTTCCTTTCGGCCAATAAAACTGGACGATGATTTAGAACTTGCCATCCTGATCCTCTGCTGTCCAAGACCTGGAATCCGCAGAGGACCAGTTCTGCTAGCCGAGAACAGTGCTAAAGATCAAAATCTGGCCGCAAAGGATCTGCTCTTGGTAAAAGCAATGCTGCAAGACTTGCTCTCTGAGACTGAATTTATATCGATAACTCCCACTCTGCAGAATGTCTTGCTGATCTGCACTTTTAAAAAATTAATATATGTGCTTCCTGTGACCGAGACTTTGCTTACGCAGCAAGAACAAAGCGCCCTGAGGAAGAATTGGGGCTGGGGCTTTAAAAGGGATGAAAGTGGCAGCCAAGTCCTCCGTGGAGCGAAGCCCAGGAAAAACTGGCAAGGGAGGCTGCACCTGCCAGGCACTGCTGTGAGCGCTTCCTCTACCTCATCGCAACTGCAAACGAGATGGCGCAGGCTTTTTGACACACCACACAGCAGACTTAGACCAGGGTCCTGTTGTATCCAAACCTGGCTAATCCACCTCAAAATCTGCACCACACTGCTAGGCTGGCATCATCTCTGGTCACTCAGCTCACATGCACCCCACTGAGGCACTGCCCACACTGCAGGCTCTCCCTTGCTGGGCATGGCGTGCCCACCTTCAAATGCCAGCCAGAATGCTCCTCCTCCTCTGTGCTCCTGTGTCTTCGCAGATCTCAACACTCATTCAACGTGTGTGTGTGTGTGTGTGTGTGTGTGTGTGTGTGTCCTCATTAAATCATGGGCCTCTTGAGGACAGTGTCTGGGTTTCGTTCATCTTCTCATCCATGCCAGGGTGTACAGCATGGAGCAGTTGCTCAAGTTGCCCTGGATGGAGGAAGAAAAGGGAAGCCTGGGTCTCGGGCAGCTCTGGGAAAGAGAGCCTGGCCCCCGCCAACCACTGCTGTCTACTGCAGGGCATCTGCCTCTTAGATACGCACCTCGGTGAGAGGATGCTTCTCTCCCCACGAGTTAGCATCTCTCTGCTATGGAGCACAGTAGCCTGATCTGGTTTTGCTCTCAGTGTTTTAGGGAATGATCTGAGGAGCCACCAAGGAAATCCAGAGTGAGTCAAGGACAAGGACTAAGTCTTCTTTCAGGGCTGAAGACTTATGAGAAAGACCCACACGTGAGAGGCAAGGGGCTCTCTCACCGGCTGAGGCACTTCTGTCCCCCTTCCTGCCCCTCCCCCACTTCCTTCTCTTTCTGTCTGTCCCTGTCTGTGTCTCTCTGTTGTGTGGATGCACGGACACACGTGCACGCATGCACACGCACACACACACACACTGCCTTGGTAAGCCATGGTTATTAAAGAAGCCGAAGCAGGCTCCCTAAAATGAGAAATCCTCTGAGAATGCACAGGCCACACGCAAGTTCCTTCCAAGGCAGTTCATGCTCGTTGCTTTGGAGGTGCCCGTGAGGTGCAAGCCCACCGTTCACTCTGTGGCACTCTGGGCTACCTGCCACAGGACACCGCTTGCTCCTCAGGATTCCTTAGATTTGCTGCGGAACACTAGGGTTGGTGCTGCAAAGCCTGCTCTGATGAATGCATAATTAGCCCAGTGTTGTTCTGCCAGCGGCCACTGCTCCTGTTCTTGAAAACAGTTTGTTCCCTAAAATAGGTTAACTTCCTCCTCTTCTACCACTCTTACCCCCTTTACACTATTGACTCAGCCACAATGCCTATAGGAAGGAAAAAAAATCCCCTAAGAAATTATTAGCGTTGGCATGGCAACAATATGTTAATCGCATCTTCCCTAAAGCAGCCCAGCAGGTCTTCCACCAGGGCTGGTCCCATTACTGTGCACTTGACAATAGAATAAAACTGCTTTCCTTGGACTTGATGCTGTGTTTTGGGTGCCCCCCCCCCTCCATTGAGCACAAGCTAATAATGATTAGGGGATGTTCAGCACTCCCAGGCTAAGAGAGAAACAAGCTAAGACTTGATCTATAAAACTGGTTGATATCAGGATACTGAACAGCCCTCTTCCTGTTCCTTTGACCCCCCTGGACTCTCAGCCTGCACTGCTCAGGTTTGATTAGTCAAGGGAGGAACTTGATGAGGGCAACCCATGAGAGCTGTGTGGGGTACAAACAGCAGAGGGCCCACCTCCCCCTGAATGAGACAGGAAAGATCAACAGCAGTACCCCAAGACCTTCAGGTAGGAGCTCTAAGAAGTAATGCAGGGCTCAGATCTCTTCAGGTCTCTGGTTCTAAGACTGGAGCCCCCATGGTGGCAGCGACTGGCATTCCAGCAAAGGGAGGAAGAGGGACAGAGAGACAGGAGGGACAGACTCAGAGAGATGAACCTTCTCTCATCCCTCCTGCAAAGGAAGACCTTTCTCCCAGAGTCCTTTGGCAAACTGCTTCTTGAGTGTCATTGGTTGAATTGGGTCACATGACCATTCCAAGCCAGTCAGCGGCACCAGGCTCCAGCACGTCTAGGTCACCTCCTGAGCTCTGCCCAGGAGCAGCAGCTGGGTCTGCTGGCTAAAGTTTGTGCAGCATGCGTGGGGAGCTCCTGGCCCTGCTGCTGCCTGCTAGGCCACCATCCACCACGTTTCCTTCCTTTCCCACACCCTTGGAGGGAATGCATTGCTCCCAGAGTGCTGAGCGAAAAGGTCACAACTGTCAGCAAAGGCCATTTCTCGGCACAATACCCCTTCACCACAATGCACCCTGTTATCCATCAAGTGCCTGCAGGGAGCAGGAGCAATAGTATGCAAATCATAAAAACAGGCTCCTAGCCACTGGCCAGTCACGTACCAACCTCCACTACCAAAAACATAGCCAAGAACCCACTACTTCCGGGTAACCCAAATATCAGAGGTGAGCTCTTAATCTCCAGTGCTTCCGTCACCTTGTAGTGTGTGAGGCTTAAAGCAACATTGTGAGGCAGGGAGACAAAACTGCATTTGCCTCACTTCACAAAGGGAGAGAGCGCGCTGGGCGTGGTGGTCTAGGTCTGCAATCCCAGCATTCTTGATGCTGAGGCAGGAGGATTGCAAGCTTGAGGCATCTTGGGCTCCAGGGAGAGTCTGACTCTAGTCTGAGCTATGCAGTGAGACCTTGTCAAGTCAAATAAAAAAAAAAAATCAAGTGAAAAAAATTTTAAGTAAAAAATATGGGGGAAAATTCAAGTGCTTAAATAATTTGCTTTAGGCATTGACGAAGCCCATATCCAACAAAGGACTCATACTGTATCTTAAATATATAAAGAGCTTTCAAAACTTAACAATAAGAAAATCAACCATCTAACTTGTCAAATAACAAAGGACTTCAATAAAAATTTTTCAAAGAGGATATAAGAATTGTTATTAAGCACATGAAAAGATGTTCAACAACACTAGCCATGAGGGAAATGCAAATCAAAGCCACAATGGAATATCAATTCATACTATGATTATAATAAAAAACAAACAAAACCCAGAACCTCTGCTTATCACTAGCGGAAATGCAAAATGATGCAGTCTCACTAGAAATGTGTTTAGCAGCTCAAAAAAATTAAACAATACACTTTCCGTGTGCTCAATAATCTCACCCCTAGCTACTTACTATAGAAAAAGGAAATCTGATGTTCTTGAACACAAATGTTAACAATGACTTTGTGATCAAACAATCAATCTCAAGTCTAAATGTTCTTCACAGGTGAATGCTTATAAAAGAAAGGGTGGAATTTAACTTGGTGACAACAAGGAATGAACTATGGGCATCCAACGAGGTGGATGAATCTCTGTTGAGTGAGAGAAACCAGTCTCATAAAGTTACATACCAGGTCATGGCACTGACATGATGGTCTCAGAAAGATACAGCTGCGCCAGTGAGAGTGGATCCCCATTGTGTGGGCTCATGGAGGGAGGAGGACAGTGTGTGAAAGGGGCTGTGGGTGAAGGGACTGACTGTAGTGGCAGTTGTACAAGCATACATGAGTTTAAAGTCCTAGAACAAGCTGGATACGGTGGTGCACACTTGCAATCCCAGCACTCGTGAGGCTATGCAGGAGGATTTCTGCGACTTCAGAGGCCAGCTTGGGCAACAAAGTGAGTCCAAGGCCAGCCTGACTGTACAGTGAGACCCTGTCACAAAAAGACAAAAACAAAATAAAAAATAACACCCACCAAAAAGAATTTCTAGAACAGTATACCAAGAGGTAAAAATGCCTATTTTTCCCGTACAGAAATTTTTTAAAATTCTTTTTCAAATGGTGTTTTCAGAGCAACTGATCAGGCCTCCAGCCAAAAGTGGATTGAGTCTTTGCCTATGGCACAGTCCTTAGACCTGCACTCTTAGCTTTATCTTTAACACAAAATTCTAATACATTCCACATCGGTGGAAGCAAGTGATTAGAAGTTTCCAGAAGCAGGCCCAATGAGAGTGACACAAGCAACAGGTGGTGGCAGAGGTAGAAAAGGACAAAATGCAAATGCACGCACACAGAACATGCCAGCATCAAGACCATTTTGCTCAGGAGCTCACAGCCCTGGACGTGCACCTGAGACCCACGTGATGCCCGTAGCCAGGTCCCAGTGGTGGTGACAGGGCTGCTCCTGATTCGGAACCTGAATCCTAAGAGAAAGGCTGCTTCAGGCTCGTGGCTCCCCGCCTGCCAGAGAAAGGCTTAGGACAGCACATCCTGGTATCTATGCTGTTCACGGGCAACCCGGGCACTTGGATGGGCAGTGATTAGACTGTTATTTGTGACAAGAATTTGGACTCCAGGATACCCATGTAGCACACTGCCAGTGACGAGCATCTGCTCCTCCATGTGGCCACGTTGACATCTCCTGGCCCCACGACTGGATCATGACAGCTGCAGGAGATACTAACTTTGAGCCTGCAAAAGGTTCCAGGAAGTTTCTTCTGAGTTTCATGAATGTTCCATCGAATCCTCCTCACAGGAGCCCTGTGACAAGGGATCATACTAAGCCCCATTTTACAGGTAAGGAAATCAAAGCCACAGAAGTTAAGGGACCCCCTTGCCATCACATGTGGGGTCCATGCAAGGCCAAGATGGTGTCGTGCTGGAGCATCAGGGCCACGAAGACAGAGCTCTGAAATGCAAAGGAGCACGAGTAACACTGACTTACACAGCTTGAGTGGAAGTGAAGACCGAGTAAGCACAGCTAAGAAAGTGATGATTCTTTTACAGGATACAGATGTGTACAGCATTTGAAGAAAGAATAAAGTATTCAACTTAATGGTGGCTCATAGCTAGAACATAATTAATTCCTTCACAAACAAGGAAAAATGCCTGTTCTTTTTGGTAGTGGGACATAGGGGCTCACTAAGCTGCCCAGCCTGGGCTCAAGTGATCTTCCTGCCTCAGCTTTCCAAGTAGCTGGAACTATAGACCCCATTGCACTGGTTTATGAGGAAAATCGGTTCCTGAGGCTATTTCAGTAATTGCTTCAACTAGCACAAATATTGTTCATCAACTGAAAGGATTTTTAGCAAAGCCTAAAATGCCTATAATAATTAGCTTGCTGTGTGAGGACATTTCTAGGAAACAGATGCCAGGTAGCTCTCCTTATTGTGGAGGAGCAGGCCAGAGACATGCTTCCCTTGTAAGCTAGGTGCTCCCTGGCCATGGGGCTGCCCTGCAGGATGACAGGGTCTCCCGGATGCTGCAAAAGAACGTGGGTGTGAAGCAGAAAAGGCCTCAGTTGTCTAGAAAATCCACCCTGTAGAACATTTAACCCCAAACCATAGAAATGCAGGTGAGAATTCCCTGTCTAGTCCCAAGACTTAGATTTTTGAAAATTCCCTTGGCAAGAGAGTTAGTGGCTGAGGAACTCCTAACTTTAATAGGGAAACCATGATGATGAGTGAGCCAAACAGATGCCTGAAGGATTTAATATGCAGGAAAGAAGGAAGGAAGGAAGGAAGGAAGGAAGGAAGGAAGGAAGGAAGGAAGGAAGGAAGGAAGGAAGGAAGGAAGGAAGGAAGGAAGGAAGGAAGGAAGGAAGGAAGGAAGGAAGGGAGGAAGGAAAAAGAAGGGAGGGAGGGGGAGCGGGAAGGGGAGAGGAAAGGAGGGAGGGAAGGAGGCAGAGGAAAGCAGCTCTAGGAACTGTGAGAGAACACCCTTAAAGTGGGTGGCCCCAATGGTTCCTGCCTCCTGGTTTCCACAACTTTATCTAGTCTCCTACCTTTGAGTGTGGCCCAGAGCCTATAACTTGCTTCTCAGTAGGAAATAGCAGTGCCAACAGGATGTCACTTTCAAGTTGCTTAGAAAAGACCATGGCTTGTGCTGTGGTCTTCAGAGCCTCTTGGGGTTCCTACTCAGGACCAGACTGGGAGAGGTGCAGGTGATGAGGGCTGAGGTTTGCAACATCCATGGGAGTAAGGAATGAGGTACAGCATCCAGCCTCAGCCCACTTCCTTTGAGACCACAATCCTGGCTCACTGCCTGCCTTCTTCCACAGATAAGACCCTGAGACCCGAGCTCTGCTCTAACCCCCTTTTAGTTCTATATTTGTTTATTTTTGCAGTACCAGGGATTGAACTTGGGACCTTGCACTTGCCAGGCAAGCACTATGTCACTGAGCTATCTCCCTGGCTGCTCTAACCTCCTTTTAGAGTGCTGACTCACAGAACTCATGATATAATAATGTTGATTTAAGTCACTAGGCTTGGGGTTAATTTGTTATGCAGCAAGAGATAACTAATACACAAATTAAATGGATCATCAGTGACTATCTGTACATTATAAATTGGTAATAAAAATTACCTTTTCGTTATATTTCATGTAATATCTCTTACCTATTAGAGACTCTTAAGATTTTTTTCTCCTGCCAAGTTTCAAAGAGACATTGTCATTTGTTCCTGGGTTTGTAATGAACAGTCCGATCATGTGTGACCACCAGCAATAAATACATTCTATGTGCCACTTGGAGAGCTGGGCACCTTGAAAAGAAATCCTGCCCCATAGGTGCCACAGATAATGGGGACACCCATGGGCAAGCTTCCCCATGCTTCAGCATCAGATACCCCTAGGACCCATCTCCCAAGGTACCATTTAATTCTCCCTTGTATCCAAAGCATAGCATAGGAGAGCACTTTAGAAACTTCTAAGACTTTCTGAATAATCTATGGTAGTTCCTTGGCCCAGATCACCTGTGATCCTGCCAGGAAACCTTGTTTCCTCAGAGGAGAAAGGCTTAGGCTTGCAGGGCATGGGGCTGTCTACTTCAGATGTCATAGGTGAGCACCTCACAAGGGAAGGACCAGAGACAAGTAGGCAGCACTCCTTTAGGAGTTCAGGCAGGTCCCTGGCCTGAGCCTCCTCTGGCCTCACTAGCAACTCCTCAGCCTCCCATCTGCTATCTCAGGATCTCAGCAGAGTGAAGACTCCCAGGAGGAAGAAAGAGAGGACTGCGGGGACCTGGGATGGGCAGATGCTCACTGGGATCCCAGGCATCCAGGGTCCTCCAGGGAGGAGGGAGAGGGAATTGGGGTTGAGGGAAAAGGGGCTCCTGGGAAGAAGGGGGCCAGGGAGGAGGGGCGACTCCTAGCCAGGGAAAAGCTTGTTTCCCTCTTTTAGCAGAGATGTGGAAGGAAGCCATCTCTCAACTGGGCCCTGTTCATTCCATTTATTTGGGAATGTTTTTATTCTTCTTTTCCTTAGTTCAAGTTCATTTAACAAACTGGAATTCCTACAGTTGGCTGAGAGCTGATTTCTTACTTATACATAAAAGTGAAAAAGCAAAAAGTCATTCCTTATAGTACCTATGAGTAAAAGGAGACACCTCAGCCCAACCACCGCCAGAGGTGGGCAGGGTGGGGCCTCCCCAGGACCTGGTGTCGGGGGGTCCAGGATAGAGAACCAGGACATCTGTGGGCTATTTGGGACGAGTCAGAATGGACTATAGAAACATGGTTGGAGCTGGTGGCATTTGGCTGGACCCTCCCAGGCCTGAACCAAATCATTGGATGTCATTAGTCCCTCTGTGGAGAGGGGGCTCCATTTCTTCCTGGGGGACCCTCACAGCCATGAGTATGCAGGGGCTGCTCCTGGTTGGAGACAGCTGCCCCACAACACATGGGAGCTGGTACAGGATGGCCCCACAGGGGAAGCAAGAAGGCAAGTGGTTTTTAGGGAACCAATCAATCCTAGGGGCTCATCTCGAATTGAGCCAGGGTGGAAGGGGCTGGCTACCTTCGCGCATAGGGAAGGCAAGATCGGTGAGTTGGCTTAAGCCCTGCGGGCTAGGAGCTGTGCCAGGCAGCGTTATAAAAATAGCCACACTCTAGTGAGTATCCTCCCCGCGCCGAGCACTTTGCATATGTTGTGTGGGTCCCAGCGTGAGGTGAGTGAGATTCTGGGGCGCCTCTTCGTGCCTGGAACACCACGGGGGAGGACGCTGAAAAATATTTGCATAAAGATGCAGAGACTGGGACAAAACTCCCCAGGGGGACACTGCCTAGCACAACTCTGCCCATTAGCGCTGATTCCAGCTGAGTACAGGGTTGGAGCTCTCTAAGGGATAGTAGTTTAAACAACATGGAAGAGGATTGTTTTTTTTTTTTTTTTTTTTTCTTTCTTTCATGTGAAAGAATTCCAGAACCAATAGCCCACAACCGTCTGGAGCTGCCACCACGTCTTAGGGTCACAGATTTCAACCTTTCTGCTCCCTGTTTAAAATGCAGCATCTCGAGGGACCTTCTCCTTGTGACCCAGGGCGCCACTGAAGCACCCGCCGCCACAACCCAGGCCTTTGGCTGAACGGTGGGAGAGGGCAGGAGGACACACGCTCCAGCTGGGTCCATGCTGCTGCTAGCGCTGTGCTTCGGTCCTGCGAGCCGGCAGTCGGCCATCTGGACCCAGCGAGCTGTGAAGGAGGCTGAGAGGCCGTCGTGGCTCTTGCTAAAAATCAGAGCTCCCGTCCTACAGAGAGGAGAGGTAGATTCCTGGGTAGCAAAGAACACAGCCAGCCACGGGGAGCCCTCATCAGCGGGCAGGGTTCTAAACTTCAGCTCACGCTCTTCCGTTGGGCGCAAGAATCTTAAGTGGACATTCACAGGGACCAACGGCAGCTGAGCAATTAGTCCCCAAAGGCCCATAAAGTGACTTCTGTGGGTTCACCCTGATCCCTGACTTTATTTCTCTGAGCTCCCCAGAGTCTCAGCAAGGGAGAGCTGACAATTCCAGGTTGCCCTTTTCCTTAGAAACGCAACATAGAGTATGTTGGGTGTGGAAAGGTATCCAACTTTGAAAGTATTAAATCATCTGAGTAGTGCCTTTCCTGTCCCACCTGCTTCCTTTTTATCTCCCTGGAATGCTAGTGCGATGGCTGGTCTTAGAGTGACCATACTGCAACCATAAAATGAACTTGAGTGTGGAAATCAGGTATAAAGAGGGGTCAAGAGAAAGGCAGAGGGAACCCAGGCCCCTGTGGAGTTTGTGAGACTACCACACCAACCCTGCACCGCCCGACTTCCAGCTTTAGAGAAAGAAAAAATAATCCTGTGTTTTATATAAGCTGAGTAGCCGCCGGGATGAGTCCTAAGCCAGATGCCCATCTGTATTCTTAAGTTATAGGTAATAACTTTGCTCCCAACTAGAGATGAATCCGGCTTTTTGGAGCTGATGGAAACCAGGAACCCACAGGTAGCAGGCTTCCTGTAAACACTATTGTGGTAGGGCTGGGGAGATAGCTCAGTGGTCTAAGCACCTGCCTGGTAAGCACAAGGACCCAAGTTTGATCCCTGGTACCACATGCCATGCTGGTTCCAGAACCCTGAGCGCCCTGTGCCGGCCCTGGAGCCAGGCATGGTAGTGCACACTTATAACCTCAGTTCTGGTGAGGCTGAGACAGGAGAGTCACTATGAGTCCAAGTTGTGTCGTGAGACCCTGTATCGGATAAATAAATGAATGTTATTGGGGTAATTGCAAACTCATGACTAATAGCAGGCGGGCAACTGGGCT
>NW_004524646.1:6506533-6507845 GCF_000260255.1 Octodon degus
GGGATGGCGGAAGGTGGGCGACGTTCGTATCTTCTTCTTTTTGTGGCTGTGGATGCCTTTCAGCACGGCCTTTTTGGCCTTCAAAGCTTTTGCTTTGGCTTCAGCTTTGGGAGGGGCAGGGGCTTCCTTCTTTGCTTTCGGCGCCATCTTGGTAAAATGCTTAACTGCTCTTAGATCTTCACTCCTTCCCCTCTCTTAGCCTCGCTTTCCCTGCCTTAGAAAGGAAACACAGTCCTCGCAGAAGCGAGCTGAGGGTCTCACGCGCACCTCGCTAACCCCACTGCTCCATATGCACCATTACTACATGCGTTCAATGTGGGATTTAGCTCTGTGAAGAGGTACATGGGTGTGGGGACCAGCTTGGGAACTCAAGCAATATTTCCCACACTGATTGCATTATGAAAATGATTCTTAAGTTCCAAACCACTCACTTGTTTTTAAATCCTCCACTTATGGAGCAGGCAGTGCTGCCGTGGGTTGTTATTTGGCTAGTGTATGTGCTATTGTACATTTAGTGAATTAAACAGCAATCAAGTGAGTGAGGGGTATTCACTCCCAGCTGCTCTCTTTGGGGATGGTCAAAATTCAATGGATTTTATAAATTCATGCTTGGATTAAACAAGACCAACCCCAAAATAGTTCACCATTTCCATCATTCTCCCCATTCATCTCTCTGCACCTACAGCAAAGGTACACTAAATTTAGTATTTGGGGAAGTTGAAACCAGTAGCTTTGCCCTAAGCTTTGCTGTCTTTTCAGATAATCCTCCATATTTACAAATTACAATTTCCAAAGTGGTCATCCAGATTCGCAGTGACTCATGATGGGATAGGTTTTATTTTTCCCATTTTACAGATGAGGAGATTATTCTAGAGGAATTAAATAATGTGAAATGATTTGTCGGTCGTCATAGTTCAGCCCGCAGGAGTGTGACCCGAGAGGCCTGCGGGTCCCTCTGTAGCTTCAGGAAGCCATAGGTGCAGAGGCTCTGGGACGGTGAAGTCTGCCCACACCTGCCTGGCTGCAGCTTGCATTTATTTTTAAGGGCAAGAGATTAAAGCAACCACAGAGAACATAACTCTGAAACTAAGGTCTGTAGAGGAAATAACAGGCAGGTCTGAGCAGGTCCAAGGACTTTAAATCAAGAGAATATTGTCCCAGAATTTTTGCTAGGCAATGTGGTCTGGCCCAGCGCCACCAGAAGCTTGTTAAAATGCAAAATTTCCAAGCCCTGCTATTTAAAAGGCTACATTTGAACACGATCTCCAAGTGTCCTTGCACATTAAGATTTGAGAAACCCAGCCGGATGTGG
>NW_004524646.1:6508510-6518024 GCF_000260255.1 Octodon degus
TCAGCACCTCCTGCCATGCCAGCCCTGTCCCCAGGTCCCCAGGCTTGCTGAGCAGCAACAAAAACCAGGCGTGGTGGCTCTCACCTGTAATCCCAGTGCTGGGAAGGCTAAAACAGGAGGATCACTATGAGTCTGAGCTGCACAGTGAGACCCTGTACCAAATACATTAATAATAACCATAACAACAATAATAATAGTACTTGAGCTACAAGCCTGAGACACGGGGGGAGGAGCACCAGGAGGGCCAGAGGCCATGGTATCAAAGCTACTGCCTGCTCCAGGCCCCTGAGATTCAAGCACAGGGATCCCTCACTTAATATATGCAGTGCGCTGACTCTCAAACCTGCGGCAGCTCCGGGAGCTCTGGGGAACTTGTGAGAGCCCACCCTAATGCATCAGAGCCGGGCCTGTGTGTGAAGAAGGGTCTGGGGCTGGTACAGCCTGAGAAGCGCTGTCACAGCGTGAGCACAGATGTGAGGCCTTCCTTCCTGATTGTGCACAGTGTGATCAGAGAACAGAATGAATGGTAAAAACAAAACAAAACAAAAAAAAAAAACATTTTAAAGATGTTATTACAGTATGCCAGATGTGACAGCTCACACCTGCAATCCAAGGACTCAGCAGGCTGAGGCAGGAGGATCACTGACAGTTTGAGGCCAGCCTGGGATACACAGTCAGTTCAAGGCCAGCTGGACAGTAAGAACTTGTCTCAAAAAAAAACAGTTTATTACAGTAAAAGATATGTTGCCATGAATCCCACTTACACTCTCCCTTGCTGTGGACACACGTGGCCGTCATCCTTCACGCTGGCTGAGACCTTCTGGAAGTCCTCTTTCATTAGCGCCTTTAGTTGCACTGCTGTGGCTGCCTCGGTGTTCTGAAGCAAAAGACACTTATCTTTCATGGTCATTCTGACTTTGGAAAAAAGCCAGAAGTTGCATAGTACCAGATCTGAGTCTAAGATGGGTGGGGACACACAGCAATGTGTTCTGAGGCTGCATTTCCATTGGACGGCAGCATTCGCTATAGATTTGAAGACACTCACGAAAGAGGACTCCCAGAACTGCTTCCAAAAATGGTAAGAATGATGGGATAAGCATGTTCAAACTAAGGGGGATTATTTCTAGAGGAAATGCCAGAGATTTTTGCTCTTATTGTTATTCCTAAGGGGTTATTATTTCTATCATCTCTAATAGGAATGTGTCTTTTATTATAATAAATTTTATTAAAACTCTCACCATGTATTTTGACCACACCTCATAAACTCCAACTTAACCACTCCCTTAGACTTTCCAACTAGAGTTCCCCACCCCACCCGGTTCCTGACTCCATGCTAAAACCTTCAGAGATGGTTAAGTTGCAGACAGTCCCTACATCCTGCTGCGATCCCACTCTTGACCCTAAGAAGTCCTAGTGTGTGAGATGAAAGTCCCCAGCAAGCAAAGTGCTGAGGAGAGCTGGAAGATTACCCATAATGCCACTGAGCAGGACTGGACAGTGGACCAGGCATGGACAGAAAGGGGGTGAGTAGTGAGGCAGGGCCTGGAGTCCAGGAGATTGAGCACAGGCAAGGGCAGCAAGGATGAAGTCATAGAAGACTCTGTCTGTAGACACCAGCCACTGTACCAGGCCACACAGCCCACATGGTGTTGAACTCATTCCTATACTGGGTTAGAGTTCCGCCCTTGGTGTGCCATGAAGCACTCTATCCTCTGCCCTAGGTACATCCTTCTGCTAGCCCAGTGTCCAGGTCCCATCTGCAGCTGCACGTAGCTTCTTCTCTTTCCCATTGGCCTTTGTTTGCTGACCCATTGGCCTGTGGCCAAGACCATCCAAAGCATCCCAAGACCTTACAGAAATAAGGGATCTTGAGATGGTCTGAGAAAGAAAAAAGTTCACTTGGCAGAGAGTAGGAAAGGCAAACAAAAGAAGAGTTCAAAACCATACACACTCTGAAGGAAATCTAATATGCACAAGCGTGAGGCTTTTAAATCATCAGAATACTTTATAGTGAGAGTCATTTGATATCCAGGAAGCCTGTGGAATTATTTTAATAGTGTTTGTTAATGTCTTTATTTTCAACATCAGGAAGTTGTATTCTGTCAGACGGGATTATATAGGCATCAAGTTGAAGCCTATGAGATTCCAGAAAACTCTGAGTAGTGGCGTTAGTCTGGGGGATCCTCCAGCCAACTCAAGCACCTCCTTCTGGCCTTGGCACTTTTCTTTGGGATCTTCTTCATCTGTACTTTTGGAATCGAGATGTCTTGGTCAGTTAGGGTTGCTGTAACAGGGAATCACAGACTGAGGGACTTGAACACTAGAAGCTTGTTTTCTTGCTGCCGTGGAAACAGGAAGTCTGTGGTCAGGTGCCACAGGTGGGCATCCAGTGTGAACTCTTTCTGGGTTGCAGAGCCACCTTCTTGCTGTGACCCTAAACGGCCATCTTGCTGTGTGCCTGCTCCTGGTGTCACTCCCTCTTCGCATGATGACCTCAGTCCCGGTGCACTGGACCCTATCCTTGTGACCTCATCTAATCTTCATTTGTTCCTCTCGCCAAATAGAGCTATGTGTTAAAGGTCAGGACTTAAAACATGTGAATCTGAAATGGAGACAACTGAGTCCATGACCTCAGGGCTGAGAGAGGAAGCTCGGTCACTCGAGCTTGTACCCTGTTGGCTGCAGCCCTTTAGGGGTCTCCTTACCTTCTTCTACCCAGTGTCCTCTTCTGTAAATATTGAAGTGGTGGAGGGCGGCCCAAGGGGGTGGGAGAGGGTCTGGCCCATGCTGTGCCTGGGCTGGGACTCCTCTTCTGTAAATATTGAATTAGGACAAAAACCTCTCTGGCATTCCTGGCTTGGCACAATCCAGCTGAGTCTGTCTGTCTATCATATATCTATTATCTATCATCTATCTATCTATCTATCTATCTATCATCTTTTTCTATCTATCTATCTATCTATCTATCTATCTATCTATCTATCTACTATCCTGGGGATTTAGCCCAGGGCCTTCCCTCAGCTCTGCCCCCCCTGTTTTTTCTTTTAATTTTGAAACAGGGTCTTACTAGACCACTAAGTTGCCAAGACTGGGCTTGAATTTGTTATCTTCCTGCCTCAGCCTCCCAGAGTACTGGGATTAAAGGCATACACCACCACACCTAGCTTCCCATAGACTTATTATGATCTATTTTGCTCCTATTTGAAAAAAGATGTTGACTCAACAATAATCAATCCAATTAACAAAGTACGTGAAGAGACACTTCTCTGAAAAGGAGATACAGACAGTGAGCTCATCAAAAGAGGTTCAGCATCACTAATTATTAGAGAAATGTAAATCAAAGCCACAGTGAGATACCATTTCACACCCATAAGGACAGCTATTACTAACAAACACAATGACAAGACTGGAGAGAGCATGAGGACATGGAAAACATTGCTCACTGCTGGTGGTGGTGCAAAATGCCAGTGTGGAGAATGTTTTGCCAGGCTCTCAAAAAGTTAAACACTTAATTACACACGATCCAACAGTTCCACTCTGGGTATATGTCCAAAAGAATTGAAATCAGGAACTCAAACAGATATTGCGCACTCAACTCTACAGCAACGTTATTCATAGCAGACAAAGGATAGAAGCAACTCGAGAAGAGGAGATGCTGACACCCGCGACGACAGGAACGAAACGCGAGGATCTCACCCGAGTGAAATAAGCCGCAAAGGGATAAGCACCATAGGATTCCGCTCAAGTGAGTGGTGCTGGGAGCTGAACACTGGCTGCTAGATGCCGGGGGCTGGAGGATTAGTGTGTAATGGGCCGGCGAATTTGTGTTTCAGCTTGAGATGGTGAAAACGTTCTGGAAATGGAGAGTGTGATGTTGCACGGCAGTGTAAATGTTGCCACAGAGTCGTGCCTTTAAAAATGCTTACAATTGCAAATTATGCATCACATATATCTTACTGTGATTCAAAAAAATAAATAAAAAGGGGCCACTGAACCTAATGCAAGGTGTCATCCAGCTCTAAAATTCTATGCCTCTTGGTTCTGATGGAGTGTAGAAGGAGGTTCCCTTGCTTCCTTCAGAAAATTCCACAACTGAATCTTCAGGCTCTTCCCAGCCTGCGCTGGTCAGACCTGTTTGGGAAACAAACACCCAACTAGAACCTGTGGGCTAGCCCGACTCCGAGTCAGCCAGCTGGAGCCTAGAGCCGGGAGCTGCAGCTGAGGGCAATCCGCAGCAGGTGTTTTGTGATCTTTGGGGCGCATCTTTTTCTTTACAATTGAGTGCTCTTAGTCTTTTCAGTGTTTCTGTTTATTTCTGAGTCGGGCTGGACTTCTGATGTTTACATACAGGAATCTTGACTCAGAGTCCATCTGTCCAGTAGTTGGAGAAAAGTAATGGGGTATGCGCAGGCTGACAACTGATCTGGGGATTTGATGGGTGTTTAAAAAACTAAAAACTCTCAGCAGACTAAAGAGCGTGCTTAGGCAGAGCACAAGGACTGGGGTTCGATCCCCGACATGACAAGCCAGGCTGGCCCCACCCCCAGAGTGTGCTGAGACAGTGACTGAGACTGGGCGTGACAAAGGCGCATGCCTAT
Organism: Octodon degus; assembly: GCF_000260255.1. Lineage (NCBI taxonomy): Eukaryota > Metazoa > Chordata > Mammalia > Rodentia > Octodontidae > Octodon > Octodon degus. The sequence continues at coordinate 6,513,109 of NW_004524646.1, forward strand.
AATCCCAGCACTTGGGAGGCTGAAAACAGGAGGATCACTACGAGTCCCATCTGTGTAGTGAGACTCTGTAGACCATGTGCTAAATACATAAAAAAAAGAGAAAGAGAAAAGAAAAAAACTAAAAACTCCTTCAGTCACCATACAGATAAAGCTAGCGTCTTCAAACATGCTAATTCACAAGAACACATCGAATGTTATCTCCCGCTTTCGTGGTCTTTGGCACTTAATTTTGGATGTCTGTCCTTCCAGTGAGATGGGGGGTGTGTTGAGGAATCTGATTAAACCCCAGACTCTTGATTCAGGATCCCCCTAAATGATCTGGGCTGAGAGGCTGATTGCTACTCAGAGGAGTGGTTTCAGAGTTGGTGTCCACGGTTGCTGATGCCAGTTTCAGGGGTGTCTCTGACCAGAGAACACGTGGGAGCATGTCGTCAGGGAGGGGGTATCACAGGTCGTGTAAGCGTGTCTTACTATGGTTTGAACCTGAAATGTTCCCATAAAGACCCCCATGTTTGGGGCTGGTGAGATGGCTCAGTGGTCTAAAGCACCTACTTAGAACAAGTATAACAAAGCACGAGGACCGCGGTTCAATCCCCAGCACCACATGCCAGCCAGCCCCGCCCCCTGGTGGGCTGAGCTGGCCACACACACACACACACACACACACACATAAATAAATAAATAAAAAAAAAAAAAAAAGACCCACATGATTTCCAGCCTAGCGCTCTGGGGCTGGTGGAACCTTTAAGAGGTGGGGCCTGGCAGGAGGTCTTAGGTCCCTGGGGTGTCCTTGATGAGACTGTGGGGCCACGGTCTCTTCCTCTTTCTCTTCTTTGCTTCCCAGCCATAGGTGAGCAGTGTGTTCCATCACATGCTTCTGCCTCGATATGCTGCCACAAGCCTACAGCAGTGGGCCCACCGACTGTGGACTCCCAAGCTGTGAGCCAAAGCGAACCCTTCCTGCTTATAAATTGATTATCTCAGATAACAGAAAGCTGACTAACACACCATCTCCTCGAAGCTCTAGGACAAAGGCTCGGAAGGTTGCCAAGAGCCTCTGTGGACCCAAAAGATGAGAGAAAATGTCCCATTTACTTCTCCATCACCACTGTAGGACCCTGTTAGGGATCCCAGTACCTAGAGCAAAATAGGAAGTCAGCATAGATCCTGGGACTCGGCGAACTGAGCATCATGGTGGTAGGACAGATGGAAAATTCAGATCAAACTCTCTCAGCCCCAAAGAATTCAACTTCTTTGTTCAGTAACCAAAGCGGGGATGGGGGAGGGGAGAAAACCAAACCTGCTATTATACTAGTTACTACCAAATGAAAAAATCTCATCTATGTATGATTTTGGATTTATTGATCCTGAAAAATAGAGGCAATTATATTGACTGTCCCCTACCTACCTTGTTCCTAAATATCAAGAGCCCTCACTTTGTCACCAGGTGTGTTTCTGAATACATTCTATATAAACTAAGTAAGGCAAATTGCTTGTATTTTTGTCCTACCCTGTGTGCTTTTAAAAGCGTATCTGTAGCATTTAGCATCACAACCACCTGGTAAAATCAAAAGGATTCCTACTTTACAGAGGATCAGACTAAGATGTACAGAAGTGAACTGATTTGGCCACCTTACTTAACAGGAGAGTTTGGGTCTTAATTACTTCTCTGAATAATTTCCTCCTTTCTTTTTTCTTTCTTTGTTTTGCTTTCTTTCTTTCTTTTTTTGGTCTTTTTTGCTGAGGATTAAACTCAGGATATCTCACATGCTATGGTAAATGATCTACCGCTGAGCTACAACACAGTCATTTTTACTTTTCATTTTGAGCCAGGATTTCACTAAGTTACTAAATTGTCCTGGCTGGGCTTGCACTTGTAACCCTCCTGCCTCAGCCTCCAGAGCAGCTGGGATTACAGAAACATGCCACTCTTTGACTTTTGCTTACCCTTTGATTTTAAGGAGTCCTACAGTTTCAGCTCACCATTGGCAGACGCTAAGGCCGGCTGGCCTGGCAGGGGGGCATCTCAGAGGAGAAACGGCTCATGGTGGGTGGAAGGTGGGAAGGCGGCAAAGAGAGAAGTAGTGAGAAGCAGCAGCAACCTACCTCTCCCTTTTGTCCCTTCCAGGACACCCATTCTTTGGGTAGAGCCACCTACACCTAGGGCGAGGCTTCCCATTATTGACAACTAGAACTATGCCAAACCAACCAGTGAGGAGTCACTTACGTTGATGGGGGTGTGGGAGGGCAGACACTGAGGTCCTCCTCCTCTTCCTTCTTCTCCCATGTCTGGTTCTGGCCTCTGTGGGTTAGAGTGTGTGAAGGAAAAGCAGGGAAATGGGCAGAGATAACTGCACTCAAGCGGCCTCACAGTAAGAAGGCTTCAGTCCTCTGAGCTTGGTGGGGAGATGACGGCGCTTCTCACCTGGGAGTGTCCCCAGGTGCCTGGTGGCTCCCGCAGGTGACCTCGATTGCAGACACCTTGAAGCAGGCTTGGTTCTCCTTCCTTTGCTCTCTGTCTGTGGAGTCCCAGCATCTTTCCAGACTGTCTGCTAGAGCAGGATTTAAGCTCTTCAGGCCAGGGGCTGGGGAGATAGCTCAGCAGTCTAAAGCACCTGCCTAGGCAACAGTCCCACGCCAGCCCCTCTTCCAGGAAGGGCTGAGCCGGCCACACACATATACACAAAAAATAAATAAAGGGCTGGGAGATAGCTCAGTAGAATAAGTGCCTTCCTGGCAAGCACAAGGTCCTGAATTCAATCACTGGTACCACAAATAAATAAAATAAACTCTTCAGGCTGGCTCTCTACCTGGTAACAAGGATCCCTAAAATATCTGAAATTATATGGAACTGTTTATAGGTTGATCAGCAAATCAGTTTTATGATATTAGTAGTTCTATAAAATACTTCCACTCAAAAACAATATTTAATATTCTTCCTCAAAGCAAAAATAACAAATGTGAATAAGTGCAAACTTTCAAAAGTATTTAGATTAATTAAATAAGCATTAAAGAAAACCTAAGCTGAATATTGTTTTTGGCACACGGTCAAGTATTTCCATCCGATAACTTTTTCTAATACTGTGTCAGAAATATTCTTCTGAGGAAAGTGTTTTGCTTTTCTTTTTCAATTTAGACTCATTATTTTTAGATTTTCATAAATAGACATTTTCTTGAAAGTTACATTCTGCTTCTCATAAATTTGAAATTGCTGACACCTTCACTTTTAATTGAGAAATTATTCTTTGAAGGCACTGAGGTTCCTGGGGAGCTTAAAAGAAATTCTTCTGCTAAATTAAAAATATTCTCATTTCTAATTTATTTCATATTAAAATGTACAAATATTTCAGGCAAATAGTTCACAGAAACTATTTTTTCACTTCTTTAAGGAGCACCTTTCCTTTGTAAGAAGTATTCCTGTAAGATTTCTAGTGCCAAGTGTGGTGGTACAGGCCTCTATCCCTAGCATGTGGGAGGCTGGGGCAGGAGGGTTGCCATGAGTTCGAGGCCAGCCTGGGCTACCACAGCAAGATCCTGTCTCAAAAAGCAAAACAAAACCAAGAAGCAATTTTTTTTGAATCATCAAATAAAACATTTTATGATTCTTTTAAATGTTCTTCCACACATTGTAGACTGTTCCCAATTTTATCCCATTCTAGCAAACAATATTAATTCATACAAGTAAAAATAATAGCATCATCTAATCCCTTTCCCCTCAAGTTAGGATTACCCAAAGCGCAGCTTCAGCCCTTGCTCTGAGGCTCTCCCCCTAAATGTGCTCAGTTCCCCCTCACTGTCTTCCGGCTGAGTCCCCACACAGAACTTGTTTGAACATTTTACTTTCCATCATTGCAGTTTGCTAAGTTTCCAAAGCTTAGGTTTTATAATAGCAGTGTGTTTACTTGCAAGTAATTTTTGGTCACAAGGTAGACTTGAAAAGAAAATGCTGGTACCACTGTATCACTCAAACTTACTTACAAAGCCCGCAGCCATCCATACCCACAGATGCTGCATCCGAGAATCCAACCAACTGCAAGGTGAAAATATTTGGGGGCAAGTGCTGTATGTGCACTGAAAATGCGCAGAGTTCTTTCCTTCTCACTATTCCTGAAACAATGTAGTATAACAATTATTTAGGTAACACTGACGTACTCGAGGTGTGACAAGCAGCCTGTAATGTGGAGTGGGTTACCTGCAGACATCTCACCGTGTCATATAAGGGACTCCAGCATCTGTAGGCTTTGGTATCCACACAGGGTCCTGAAACCACATCCAGGGTATATTTCTACATAAAGCACAAACACTTCTACACTCTAATTTGTGGTTTGCAGTAGAAAAAGCAAGCGTGCACTATGGTGCCAAAAATTTTCATTAAATATTGCTTCAGCTTTATCACAGTTACTCTTGGCTTATATAAAAATATTTGCAGCTTTTGACAACTGCAGCTACTATTTCAGTTGGTGGAATATCACAGCTGTTCCGAATGAATTAGAAAATACTGTATACGTTCATCACAACCCATTCTAGGGCCATTACTCCCTAGTATTTAAATTTAGTGAAAACCCTATTTTTATCTTGAAATTGTATTTCATCAAAATATATACTTGTGTTGAGACCACAAAAGCAGTTTTTATCTCCAATGCCAGACATTTAACTCAATTTATGATAGTGTTTGCATTCATCATAGCTGCTTCGTCTGTGCTAGAAAGTGCTTCTCGGGGCTTTATTTTGATTCCAGGAACTGGTTGTGAGAACACCAAATCCTCATTAGAGTTAAGTGATCTTCTGCTTGACACATCAGATGGCTTCGATACCAACTTGGCATCGTGGAACCGCTTGCGGAGTTGTTGCGCCAGCGGAGCCCACACGTCGACAGTTACCGCTTCTCCTTGTACAAGTACAGGATGACTTGGAGT
>NW_004524646.1:6518124-6521127 GCF_000260255.1 Octodon degus
TTTCTTTTTTTTTCTGTATTTGGGGCAAGGTCTACCGGGTGTTCAGGGTCTCACTACTAGATTGGACTCATAGTGATTCTCCTGTTTACAGCCTCCCAGAGCTGGGATTACAGGTGGGCGTCACCACGCCCAGTCTCAATCTCAGTCTCAGCGCGCCCCAGGGGCCGGGCCGGCACGGCAGACCTGGGGATCGAACCCCAGCCCCTGCATTTGCTTGCAGGCGCTTTAATACGCTGAGCTTTTGGCCGGCCCTTGATTTCTTTCATTATTTTTTAGATGGCCCATGATAATCGCACTTGCTTACCTCAGCGTGTGCGCGGCCTTGGCTTCCGGCCGCAGCGCTCCACACAGCTTGCACGCGTTTACAGGACACAGCGTCACACCAGTGTGCAGCTCAGTGGCGTCAAGTACAGTGGCGCTGCTGCAGCCATCAGCCTTCTGCTTCTCCAGAATGTTCTCGCCCAGGACGTTTTTGTCACCCCCGGCTGGAACGCCCCCATCAGCCAACAGCTCCCTGTTTTCCTCCAGCTTTCGCACCCAGCGACCTATTTTCCTTCTCTGTGAATGTGACTACCGTACCTTGTGTAAGTGGACACCGTAGGAATTGTTATTTTTGTAGCTGGATTATTTTACTCATAGTGTTCATTGTCCCCTGGGTCAGAACTTTTTTCAAGTGCGTAACGTCTCACTGTAAATACACGTCGCCTTTGTGTTTCTTTCGGCTTGTGTCTGCTATGAACACGGATACACGATATCCGTTCGAGTCCCTGCGGTCGGTTGTCTTGAGTGAATACAGAGAGGAGGAATTGCTGGGTCAAGCGGTCACTCTATGTTTAAATTTTTTGAGGTGCCGGCAAACATTTCCACACTGGCTGTGCCCCTTTACACTTCTATCAGCATTACACTGTCAGCCCCTTTACACTTCTATCAGCTCTCAAGAGTTTCTTCCTCTTCCCCTCCTGTTATTTTCTGGTTTTCACCACGGCCGTCTTGCTGGGCAGAAAGCGGCAGCACACCGTGGCTTGGTCTACACTTCTCTGATTGTTACAGCTCAAATCTGAAGCGTCCCACCGAGGTCTCGGCGGCTGCGTCACAAGCGTTCTAATCGCATCGGTGGAGCAGTCCACCAAGGGGATCACTAGCTGTTGGCCTTGTTAGAAGGTAACAGAAATGTAGGAGGCGGGGCTCCGTTGAAGGAAGGGATGGGTCGTGGGAGCGTGACCTCGGGGGCCGTGTCTTTCGGCCGGCCCCTGTCCCTTGGCTCTTTCCCCCTCCCTACTTCCAGGCTTCCACGAGGTGAGCGGCTGCGCTCTGTCCTGCCCTTCCGCCACGATGGAGCCAGCTGACCACGAACTGAACCCTCGGAAGCCGTGAGGCAGGACGAGCCCCTCCCCCTTTAACTTGCTGATCTCAGATATGGGGTCCCAGTAACAAGAGGCTAAGAGCGCACCAATAATTAGTCAAGCACCTTTTCATGCACTTTTTGGCTATTTATATGTCTTCTTTGGAGAAATGTCTGTTCTATCCCTTTGCCCCCAAAGCGAGGGAGATGAATGTTAAAAAAAGTAATCATTTCAGGGGAGCAAGAAGTCATGGTGCACAAACGCACTACGCTGGAGCTGCACGTGTTAGGCTGTCCTCCTCGGGCAGCACCGGCCTAAGAATAACCCTTTCCTTCCCTCAGTACACACTGCTGCTTCTATGGCAGCTTTGCCTCTTCTGCTCTTCAGTGGTCAGGGATCCAGCCCACCTGGGCTGTTGGCAGAGGGCAGCGTGTTGTGCTGGGCACATGGTCATCATCCGCTTCCTTGGGAAGCTGAAACATACTTTAAGATTTCATTAAATATGCACACAAATGTTTCTGAGCTCATCGGGGCTGGAAGAGTTTACTGAAAAATGTGTAAAAAACAAACAAAAAAAAAAGACTCAAAACTAGAACCGTGAGTACAGTTGCATCATACTGTAAATGACAACAGCACTGCAGTAGGCATACTCAGCCTTCTCTCCTATGCTCGCAGAGCGCAGCCTCTGAACTTGGCCTCTGTTCCCTGTCCGAATGTGCATGTGCCTTCTACGATTTCCCATGTTTCCCACTGGCTCCGTCAACTGGTAACCTGGTGGCTTCGAGCATTTTGCTGGCTGCAGCAAAAGCAACAGGCATTGGCCCCAACGACTTACAGGGTCAGCAACATCAAACCCAAGGCTTTCTCCTTGCACCAAACAGACTGGCAGCAGTAGACTTTCTCTAATGACTCGTGTTGTAGCGCCAGCAGTGTGGGAGCCCCCTGCATGCTGTCCTCGGGAAAGAGGTGTTGGTTAACTTTGTATAGCAAGGAACAGCAGTATCGCTAGGAAACAACTACTTTAACCACAGATTAAAGTGTTTGCGTGTCCATGTCGCTATGGCTTGCATGTGCCCCTCCACATTTTGCCTGTTAGAAACTTAATCCCCAAATCCATTTATCACTGGTCCTTGGGAGTGAGGCCCATGGGAGGCTATGGGTAGCAGATGAGATCACGAGGAGGAGGCCCCCCAGAGAGCCTTAGAAGCTGTCTTGGAAGAGAGACCTGAGCTAGCACTCAGCATGCTTGCTGTCTCACCACGTGTTGCTTTCCAGCATGGTACAGTAAAGAGGCTCCACCCAGATGGTGGCATGACTTCCCAGCCTCCAGAACTGTGGTCCAAATAAACTTCCAGTTTTTATAAATTACCCAGTCTCAGTTATTCTGCTACAGCAATGGAAAATAGGTTGAGACATGTGCATTACACACAGTTAGATGAAATCATGATGGAAGTTAGATATACCAAGTGGAAGTCTGCCAAACCCACTCAATCTGTTCTACTGGAACTGTTAATATGATATGATGTACCTCACTTAAGAATAAAATGCTGAAAAAAAAAAAGAATAAAATGCTGCGCCAGGGAGATAGCTCAATGGCATAAGTACCTGCGTGGCAAGTGCAAGGTCCTGAGTTCGATCTCTGGTACCACAAAAAAAAAAA
>NW_004524646.1:6524417-6544925 GCF_000260255.1 Octodon degus
TCCTGAGAAAAAAAAGCCAGGCTGGTCTTAAACTCACAGTAACCCTCTTGCCTCAGCCTCCCATGAGCTGGGATACAGGCGTGTGGCACCACACCCAGCTCTGGCCTCTGTCTTGGGCAGCTTCGGAAGTCCTCTTCCTTGTCTTTAGTTGTGCTGCTGTGGCTGGCTCTGTGCCTTGAGTTGATTCAAAGCTTTTTCCTTCCATGGTCATTTTGACTTTGGAAAAGAGTCAGAAGTCACACAGCACCAGATCCAGTGAATAAGGTAGATGGGGACACACTGTAAGGTTTTATGTGCCTGTCTTCGCCTGTCTTCCCCTGGATGGCACTAGACATAAGCATTCACTGTGTGTTTTTTGTTTTTGTGGCTGGCTCAGCCTGCCCTGGGGGTGGGACTAGCATGGCACGCAGCACTGAGGATTGAACCTTGGTCCCTGTGTTTGCCTAAGCAGGTGCTTTAGACCGCTGAGCTATCTTACCAGCCCCTGTATTTTCTTTTAATCACACCTCCATAAAGACACTGCTGAAAGAGGACTTCCAGAGCTGCTTCAAAAACTGACAAGAGCAATGGGATAAACGTGTTTGAAGGAAAGAGGACCATCTTGAGGGGGATTGACGGCAATATGTCCTTTACAGTAATAGATGACGAATGTTTAAGTTAAAAACACTTATTTTAATTACTCCTTGTATGTTAAGTCGCCAGATAAAATTCAAATTTATTATTTGAATTGTGAGTAACAAATGATCTCTTACTGTAAGTGTTAACTGGCATTTTGGATTTTTATTTATAGCATTTGGCAACCGTACTGATGGAGCATTTATTAGAATGTCTGGCACATAGCAAGTTATCTGTACAGAGCTATTGTAGTTGATGTTGTTAAGATAGTTTACCACAAAGAACAGAAATCTCCCAGCACATGGGAAGGGCCCTGGGTGTTTAGGAATGGAGCTGTCCCTATTTCTTGGTGCCCTGTGGCACTCATTCCCCTCTCACACCAGCAGTTCAAATCTTCACCATCGGCTTCTCTCGTCTCATCTTCTCTCAGCTTCCCACCAACGACTGCCCCGGTGCCTTGGTTACTTTTCTCCCATTGCCAGGACAAAATACTCGATGCTCAAAATTAAGGAAGGAAAGGTTTATTTAGCTCACAGTTAGTGGAGGTTTCAGTCTGTAATCAGCTGGTCCAAGGCAGAGTGGCACACCGCAGAGGGCAGCAGCACATGGTGGTGGAACACAGCAAAGAGCAAAGGGAGGGGCAGCAGCTGCAGCAGCTAGCAAGCCTCTATCTCCTCACGCTGTAATGCCGTTTACCCACCCCAGGGTTGGTGTAGCACCCACACCCATAATCCCAGCATTGGATCATGAAGTAATCACAGACTCTAGAAGCCACCCCATGACTGCATGAGGCTTTAGGGGGACACCCAGACACAAACCACAGCATCCAGCATGACTTCCTTGCTCAGGACTACCCCAACCCTAGAAGATGCAGCCCTGTCTTAGTTTGGGTTGTTCCAAGACCAAGCCCTGAGAGGACTTTAGGTGAGTGATCTGGGTGGGCAGTATTCCCAAAATCTCTTCCAAGGAATAAGGAAGGAAGACAGGAAAGAGGATGTCAGTGGAGGGAGCATTATCAAACCAGTGACCACCATGGACACCTGGAACTTAGTCCTGCTGGAAACGTTGGGAAGCAGAGTCATCCCGACTGAGGGATGACTGGCTGTTTCATCACCCCCAAGAACCACTCCTGGGGTCATAGACCCCTGGTACCCCTGGCACTGCTTGTGCATGGGACAGGCACATTCCTGGTACCTGATAGAAGCTCGCAGGTAGAAAGCTGGTGGGGGAGGTCATGAAGCTCCCCTAGGTGGGGACAGACAGCAGCTATGCTTTGCTGGGGTCTTGATAGCTTCTGCCAGAAGCACTCACCCTAGTGGGCTGGCCCATGTCTCTTAGTCTAGTTCTCTGGGGAGGACACCAATGCACCACTGGCAGTCACGGCACCAGCTGGCCCTGGGGAAGGTGGTGGCTCACACCCCTTCCTCTATGGCTCCCAGGGTCCACCCAGGGACTAGAGTGATGGCAGCTTCCTCCTGGCCTGTGCTTGCCCAGCACTGTGGCATCAAGCAGCTCACTGGTCCTGCAAGCCTCCTCCCGGGAGGACACTTGACCTCACTCAGAGGAGAGTGGGGCCCACGAGTGTATTAACCTTACAGGAGGTAAGGGCTCAGATAAGTCCTACAAAGGGCTCAGAGAGCTGGATCAACCACATGGGGGGCAGCACTGATGACAACCATGGAGAGGGCCTTCGTAGTTGCTGCAGTCTCCTTCCCCAGCCCCCAAACTCTGCTGCATCTGTGTTACCTTCTTGTTCTTGAGGCATTCTGTGCCCGGCTTGCCAAACCCACCACCGAGTTCCTCAGTCTCCATCCTTAGGCACTGTCCCTGGACTTCTGTTCCCTTCACTTGCCTGCTATGCCTCTCGCTCACCTGCTGAGTTGTTAGCTATTCCTGCCCCTGGAGTCTCCAGCAGTCCTGTCAACTGCTGTACACTCTTCAAAGCCAGAACACTCACTTTCAGTTGCTAATGAGGTGCAAGAGGGCATTTTCCTGGCCCCTGCCACGTTTTCTGCTCCTGGCCTAGGCCCACCCTCTGTTCCTCACTCTAGCCCTGCCAAGGCAAGTTTGAGAACCATGCCCTATCCTCACTCAGTCCATCTGCCCAACTCAGATGAACCACAGCCATCTCCTCTAAAATGTTTGCACCCCAGATTATATAAAAATGGCATCTAGCTAAACTCTGCACCCTTCCATTTCCCCATGCCCTTAACCCTCCAGGAGGTACAGGTTCCCTAAAAGTTCCCTTGGTTCTGTCCCTTCTGCCAGAGCCATCTGCTAAGCTTAGGAACTTTGTCCATTCCTACTTCTGGTGCTGGCCTTAGTACCACACACAGCAGATGAAAAATAGAAATTTCCAGTACTGAAGGCTGTTGGAACCAGGGTGAGGTGGGAAAGATATTTGCTAACAATTACATACATTCATTGTTAGGGTATGTGAGGTGTGAACTAGAAAATTTTCAAGGGGAAGCCAAGCTCAAGGCCAGAGACACAGTGTCAGGTAGGGAGTCTAGGAGAGATGAGGCACACAGGGCACAAACTGGAGGGCCTCAGCCAGAGGCTCAAGGGTGAGACAAGGACCCAAGATGCAGGGTGAGCAGGGCAAGAGGCCCACAGCAAAGTGAGAAACAGCCCAGAGCCCTGGACCCTGGCTTCCCTCCCTGCCTCCCACACCTTGCAAACACTTCTGATGCACGATGCACATACAGGGTGGAACTCTGGAGTACTTCCTCCCCCCACAGAGGAGTGGCCTTGGGGTTCCTGAGCTACTGCAGGTACAGTGAAGCGGGTATAGTGAGGTGTGATGAAGCAGGGAAGCCACTCACTTTAGGGCTGCAGTCACCTGGCTGGGGAAATCTCAGTGAGTACTATAGCCTTACCTGTAGCCGGCAACTTCCCTAAGGGGCATGAACCTTAGCATCCCAGGTCCTTCTGCATCATTTGTGTTCTTTAAAGTCAGAGTGGGTGGGGGGCTGGTGAGATAGCTCAGTGGACTAAAGTGCCTGCTTAGGCAAGCTTAGGCAAAAGAAGGGACCGCAGTTCGATCTCCAGCACCGTATGCTGCGCCAGCCCCACACCCAAGGCATGCTGAGCTGCCCTGAGTCTGGGTTTGGTGACACAAGCCTGTAATACCAGCACTGAAGAGGCTGAAAACAGAAGGATTACTACAAGTCTGAACTGCATAGTGAGACCTTGTAGCAATCAAATACATTAAAAAAAAAAAAAAAAAAAAAGTCTGTGCATGTTGGGGAGTATCTCAGTTACTCTTCTCTCATTGCTGGGACAAACACCCACCACTTAAAATAAAGGAAGGAAAGGTTATTTAGCTCACGGTTACTGGAGGTTTCAGTCCACACTCGCTGGCTCCAAGGCAGAGCGGCACAGGGAAGAGAGCATCCATTCATGGTGGCAACAAAGAGCAGAGAGCAGAGGGAAGAGCCCATAATCCCAGCAGTACTCAGACCCATAATCCCAGCCTTGGAGCGTGAATTAATCACAAATTCCAGAGGCCACCCATGCCCCATGACTGCATGAGGCTTTGGGGGGACAAGTAGTCACAAACCATAACAGGGAGAGGTTTCTGTTGAAAGGTGGCAATGGTCCCACTGCGTCCAACGTTGGTGCAGGCATGGCAGCGTCCCCCAGGATCTCGGGCTGCTTCCTTCACTGGGGCAAGGAGTTGGGGGTGGGCAGCAGCTCATTACATGGGCCTGGTTTTAGATGAGGGACAGGAAAAAAGGGCACCTCAGCGGTCCTCTGCATAAAATAACATTTTTTCTCTTTGTTCCCCCAGCTACATGTCTACCTTCAGTCTTCTTACTATGACCAAAGAGAACAGAACTCTGTATGCTATTTATATATTATTTTAGCAGCAACCCCAACAAAGGCTCATTGGCCCAGAATTTTCAGCACTGTTCTTCCTTCTGCCTCTTAGAACCAGAGAAGGACTGAGAGGTCCTGTCTCCACGTCCTCTTGTGCCCTTGGAGGGCACCTGGGACACCTTGTGCCACTCTGCTGGGCCACTGACTTTCCACCTCTTTAGTGAAGCTGGAGACAAGCTAAATCTTAGGCCCATCGTTTAAAGTCCTCTTCGGCCTACAAACAGTTCTAAGCATTAGAAACTTGGCCAGATACTGGCTCTACTTCTACCCTTTTGGAAAGGGCAGAGAAAATCAAGATATATCATATACAGATATAGATTCCCTATCATGAATGTGACCTTTAGGAATATCTTAATTGTACCAATAAACTTTTTTTTAAAAGGCAAAAAAGAAGTTCTCTTTGGGATGAACTTCGCCCAAAACCCTCCTTGCTTATTTTGCATGCTTAGATTTTGGGGGATTTCTCTTTGGTTTACTGTTGGTTACGTCTCCAGAATCCCCAGGGGAAGTCCCAGAGACTCTGGTCAACTCCAGAACCACGATGCTTGAGAGACGATGTGAAGAATCTTCCTGCCACCTCTGTCGATGTGGTCATCAGCATCATGATTACGGGCTTGTGAAGGTGAGATGCTGCTAAACATACACTGAGTGGAAAGAGACTGACTCAGAAGCAGATCTGTTAGAGATCTGGAAGGAAACCAACCAGCTGGGGGCTGCCAAGGGCGCCTGTGCAGACACTGAATGCGCAGAGCTGTCATTGTTTAAAGATGAGCGAATCCAGAGAGCAGAGGAACCTCAAAGGGCAGCAAGGAGCAGCTGGGAGAGCCCGGCTGTGATCTCGCCATGCAGAAGGCATTCGCTCACTGTGACTCCAGCTGCAAAAAACTGCCTGGCTCTGGACAGAAGGCTATCATCTTCGATGGCCACACAGAGCGTTCAGAGGCTAGAGGGCTGGGGCAGCAGTGACCCAGAGGCCAGTTACAGTGCAGAAATCAGGGCAAACAAGGAACAAGGATGAAGATGGTTTGTGCCCCTGGACAGAGCCTAACACGGTGGAGGTGGGCAGTAAATATGTGTTGGGTTCAATGCATGCATGCATGCATGAATGAATGAATGACTGAATGAATGAATGAATTCTTAGCATGTGCTAGACGCAGGTACTAGAAAAATCTAAGAACAGCCAGCCACTCTGCCCCAGGTAGCCAAAGGATGGAGAAACAGATGGTCCAGGCAACATGCAGGCACTGTGAGGCATCCCAGGAGAAGAGAGCAAGAAGGCAAGGTGGCTTAGGAGCACCAGGCCAGCAGGCACGGTGATTCCCAGCAGGGTAGTCAAGGAAGGCATAAGAGCGAGCTGAGGAAGGACTTGGGAAGCAGGAATAAGGGCTGTGTGAATACATGGGAAGGAGTACTGTGGGGAAGAGTACTCTGCCCAAGTCAAGTCTGCAAACTGTGGGGCCTGGAGAAGTCAGGGCCCAGGGAGCTAGCCAGTGTGGCTCAAGTGGAGAGACAGAGGACAAGCTAATGGGACTCGGATCCGGGCAAGACCCTGCAAGCAGCAGACAGCCAGTTCACAGGGTGGCTGGAGAGGAGTTTACTTGGAGAGCTCTCTGAAAGCAGTAGCTAGGGTGTAGGGACAGCTCAAGTCATGGTTCCAAGCCCCCAGATGCCACCACCACCCCAGGAACTAGATGAGAAAGAAGAGAGAAATTACTAGAATGTGGGGAGGAAAGGGAGGGCTGCTCACTGGTTCAGTGACAGCCAGCCCATGGGAGCCCTGGGGAAGGAGCAAGGTGGAGGAATAAGTACCCTGACTTCACTGCCAGTCTCCTGCCTGGGTTTCCCTGTTGCCCACCTCCAGCTGGCAGCCAGAGAACTCACTGTAGGTCGCCTCGGTGTAGGACCCACGGACATGGAATGTGACCATCAGAGGCGGTATGTGGCGCCTGCTGCTATGGACTTTGGTTTTTCTTCTGAGTGAGACAGGAGCCACTGTGACACTGGATAGGGAACGGCATGATGTGGCTTCAGTCTTAAGGACAGACATGATGAGTATCAGAAATAAACACCAGCTGCAAGTCTTAGCACTGACCTTAGTGACCAGGAGCTGAAGGAGGTGGAGGGAGAGGGCGGGGGGGACAGAGAAAATTGTGACAGATGGTCGTGCAGGGTGGGTAGGAGGAGAGAGCGCACAGCCCTGCGGCCTCAGCCCGCAGCAGCTCGGAACCCCTCCACATTAGAGGTGCTCCCGATCAGGCCGTGCTGAGAGCCCACTCTAAGTCTGGCCCAGGGCAGGCTCAGGTCCCTCAAAAGACTGCTACCAGCTGTGACAGAGAGCTCCAAGGCATCCTGGGGGACCATATCAGGTCCTCGCGTCATCTGTGTTTGTCTGTGTGCTGCCCTTAGCTTGTGGTTGTGGGTGGAACTGGGTGCCTTTCTGAAGCTCTAACGCCCAGGGGCTCAGGGTGAAGCTGCGTTTAGAAACAGGGTTGTTGCAGATGCAGTCAAGATGAGGTCATGCTAGAGCAGACGGGGCCCTATTGCCATGAGCCCAGCGTCCCTATAGGACAGGCACCCGGAGAGAAGATCATGTGTCAACGGAGGCAAAGCGATCAGAGGGCTGCAGCTGCGAGCCCAGGAATGCCGTGATGGCTGACACCATCAGAGATTAGGAAGAGGCCACCGAGGAGTCTGCCCAGGGAGACCTGCGGGTTTACTCTCTGTGTTCTAGTGCCCAGTGAGTACTGATGGCTCAGTGATAGAATTCTCAAATGCCTGTGGGTGTTCTGAGGCTGCAGGGAGGACCCCACTACATTGAGCTCATGTCCTGATTTGCATGTTCCTCCTGGGACCCATGATAACATGGACCGGTACAGGAAAAATGAGGACTTGCTTGGCCAGCCCTGAACCTCCTCTGTTGGCCACGGCTGTGGCTTGCAGGGGTGACAATGCTGCAAACATCTGACTGTGGAAGGAAAGTGGGATATGTCCTTGCTGCACCCCTGGGCCTGAGGTGGGGGTGCCACACAGCAAGCCCAGAGCAATCCAGGCATACTGTTGGCACTCAAGAACTCTTTATGGGAGAACTTCTAAGGATTTTTTAAAATTAGTTGGTGTAGTGGGTTGAATGCTGGCATCCAAAAAGAGATACTGCATTTAAATCCTGGGAACTTGTGAAGTGAGTTTATTGGGACTCATGTCTTTGAGGACATAATTAAGGATCTTACAGTGAGATCATCCTGGATTAACTAAATGCAATGGCAAATGTCCTTAGAAGAGATTAGGAAAGGATAAGGACATAGGCACAGAGGAGGCAGCCATGGGAAAGTGGAGGCAGAGGTGGGAGTGATGGGCCCACGAGCCAAGGGACATCTGGAGGCACCGGAAGTTGGAAGAGATGAGGGAGGCTCTGTCAGCCCTGCTGACACCTAAGTGTAGACGTCCAGCCTCCAGAACTGTGAGAGAATCAATTCCCATTTTGTTTTGTGTTTTATTTTGCTTGGCAGTGCTGGGCATTGAATCCAAGGTCTTGCTTATGCCAGCCAAGTGCTCTGGCACCGAGCCACACCCTCAGCCCTCAATTCCTAATGTTTTAGGCCCTCAACTGCGCTATCATTTGCTATGGCGGTTACAGGACTCTAGAGGAGGTGGTAACCTTACCTAAAGGAAAAACCAGTTCTGATGGTGACAGAAGCTACTGAAGACTGACGGAAGTGCACAGGAGGGCAGCCCAGAGCTGTTGGCTGCCTCAGGGGGCAACTTACATCTCCAGAGACCTGGTCAGAATGCAACGTATTAAGTATTGAAACTGCTAATAATCAGTTTTGAAACTGTCTCTTTGCTATTTGTTTCTCAATAAAATTATTTTTAAAAGAAAGAAAGAAAACCCAGGTGGGGTTGCTATTCACAGGCACAAGTGTTCTCCCTTCAGCCTGGCTCCAGGTTCATTGTCCTTGTTAGTCATTCTCTAGGTCCTGGCCAGTGTCCCCAGTGAGAAGTTCATTCCAGAAGCGGCCTGGCGATGGGTCTTTGCCTTCCGGGAGTCCTGTGTGTGGGATGCTGTCATGTCCAGCCAAAGGAGCAGAGTTTACCTCAGAGTTTCCTGGTATGATTAACTCCCACAGTGTAGTGGCCTGCTCTCCCCACCCCTGCCCCTTTCTGGGATAGTCACCCCAACCCAAAGCCTCTGCCCAAAGAACAAGCCACACGCTCCTCCACACACCCTGACCACGAGCTAGTTCAAGGCCAGCATGGGCAACTTAGACAGAATCTGTCTCAGCATGAAATTTAAAAGGACAGAGGGGTACTGTGGGCAGAGCTCAGCATTTGAGTGTTTGCATAGTGTTTGGGGCCCTGGGTTCAGTCTTCAGTACTGTTCCCCCCCATCTCCCTGCAAACAAAGAAACACCAGCAGGCAAATTCCAGTGCGTGAGTTTCTCATTTATTGGATAATCACAGAATCATCATTCCATAGTGGTCACCGAGGACCAGAGAACAATGGTCCAGGCAGAATCAGGGACAGGGAAGAGCTTTCTGCTACATGACTGGACCCTAGGAGTAGACACCCCTCACTATAAAATCTTCAAGGAAGCCAGCAATCTGAGGCTTGACCCCAACTGCTATCCGCTCTCACAAGAGAGGATCCCAGGGGTCTGAGGCTGACAGGGGCTAAGCAGCAGAGCTGAGGGCACCTCTGGGTCCTCATCTGGCCATCTGGAAGTGGGCCTCCTTTGTGCAAGACACGATACCAGGGCTGGGGGATAGAGGTGCATATGTCATGGCGTCTGACCTGAAGGATCTCACTGTCTAGCACACTGCTTTGTGAAGAGTTGGTCTGTGGATTTTTTAATAAGCTACAGAGCTTCCCCCAGAATGCAAATCTGTTTTCAGCACTAGGTGTAATGTCCAGATCAGCTGACATTTTTTACAGTAAGACTTTCCCAATAAAGGAAATAGGAGGCTGGCTCACAAATCCTTTATTGTGAGTTAACTGTGATACTGAGCTATTGCCTGCACTCTGAATAGTACAGGCTAGTTATTAGGAGGCTACTCGAAAGGTTTAGAGTAAGAACATTTTGCCTGTACAGCAATAGCAGAAACTATGAATGCTCCTGCCCGTGTCCCTGGCACGCACGTCTACCTGCACACTGGGCCTTCTCTCCTGGAGGTCCCTGCAGTGTTCCTTCTGGGGCTTACTCTGAGGTCCAGTGCAGAAGCCCCTCAGTCAAAGACAAGCAGGACGTGGCGGAGGAGTAGCCCAGCTTTTCACTCCCGGGCATGCTCCGTGCCTGCTCCCTGCAGCCTCCAGGAGGATCCCATCTCGGTGGCCCTGAGCATCTCCTGCTCAGGGTCAGGCTCTCTGGTGGCTCCTTCCCTGGCCTCTCACTCGAGGCCCTCACCCCTGCCAGCTTCCTGGTCCCTTGTCTGTCTGTGTACCGGTGTCTCAGGTCCCGCTTCTGGGAGGAGCTTGTCTGAAACTGCTCACTGCACAATCAGCGACCAAACGCACCGTGTGCTGTGTCAGCCCCTCTGAGACAACGCGCTTGTGCTGTACCTGGGAGCCCTTCTTGCTTCCTGAGACGGCCCACTTTGCTTGCTTTCACCCCTGCCCGCCAGGCAGCGACCACTGGGGGAGGGGTGGTGCTGACCTCTTGTTTTACTAACCTGAGGGAGGTGATAGAATAGCAGGAAAACAGAGCACGAACTATGGGCTCTAGGCCAGAACCTTCATGGTGCCCCGAGCCCCCTCCTCTGCCGTGAGGGGTCTACAGCCGCTCGCTTCTCCGAGCCCTGTCTAGTAGGCCCCTTGGTCCCTCCCTCCCCCACTGCACCCCACACATCCATGCCATTGGCATCTCCTGGTTTTGTGTATAGGACACTTGGGCGAAGTCCCTTCACCCCTTCCATTCCCCAATTTCCAAGCTTCCACCACTCTCCCCGGAGCCACACCAATGACCTTTGCACTGTACCCCAATCTGGCTGTCTCCACTCATCCTCTACAGCCTGTTTTCCACACAGCATCCAGAGGCAACTATCACACAGTGTAAGGCAGGGGCCTAGGGCTCTAGCGCATTGGTAGAGGAGGCCCAGCAGGCCTGAGATCCTAGGTTCAATCCTTCAATCCACAGCACACCCATCCCCCCAAAAAAATGCACATGGCATTGTGTCACCTCCTTGCTTAAAGGCTTTCAGTGACTTCTGCTTTCACTCAGAAAACCCCCTGGGCCCTTGACAGCTCCCACACACCCTCCGGAGTCTGCTACACTCTCTCCATGGCTCCTGCTTCCAGTCCCAGTAACCTCCATTTAGCACCTCGAATATTCCAGATCTTTCTTGTCTCTGAGACCTTGTACTGTTAGTTGCTTTCAGCGTGAAGACCCTTCTCGGGCCGCGCTGCAATGCTGCAGCTCCCTCTCACCTTTCACTCCTTGGTGAAATGCACTTCTCCAGCGTTGAAGCCTTCCCTAGTTACCCAATCTCAGATGTCCCTTGCCTCGACACACACCAGAGACCCGCTAGTTTCCTATCACAGTGCCCTACACAGTTCCTTTGTAGCAGTTATCACTAATCTACTGCAGCCTTGCCTAATTGTTGAAATTGGACTGTAAGGGGGAAGGCAGTCAGACCAGGAGGAGGCCCTTGGCGTGGCTCTGGGGAGTCTGGGGTGTCTGCAGAGGGATGAGTGGGTTGCGCCAGGCTCCAGCCTCCCTGCCAGAAAGGTAGTGCCGTGAAGGCCCAGATGCGCTGGGGTCCTGCGCACCGCATCGCCCTGCACGGGCCACGCCTAGCACACCAAGTACGCAGACCACATCAAGAAGTGTTTGTTGAGAGCAAAAGTTTCATGATGTCATTTTTGTTTGTTGTAAAATATACACAAAATTTATCATCTTATCTTTCCTGTATGTGTGTTTCAGTGTGTGGTACCGAAGATTGAACCCAGGGTTCTACCAATGAGGTATAGCCCCAACTCTGTTAGTTTTTGTTTTTTATAGTTTTTAAAAATTTATTTATTTGGTGCAGGGTCTCACTATGCAGCTCGGACTCACAGTGATTTTCCTGTCTCAGCCTCCCCAGTGCTGGGATTATAGGCATGCACCATCATGTCTGGTTTCAGGGCAGGCACAGAATACCTGGAGTTCCAGGGCTGGCAGCATGTGGTACCAGGGATTGAACCAGGGTCTGTGCACTTGCCAGGCAGGGGCTTAGTCTGCTGAGCTGTCTCCCAAGCGCCTCTTTGGTAGTTTTTGAAAGACTTACTGATATCCATACTAACCTTGAATTTGAGGTCTTCCTACCTCAGCCTCCTGAGGAGCTTGGATTACAGATATTCCAAACAGGATTACAAACCACCACACCCAGCCATATAATTTTTAAGGGTGTGGTTCTGTGGCCTTCACACTGTAATGTGGTAACAATTCACAGAAGCACATTCACATTGTTGACAGTCGCCACCATCTGCCATCTTTGGGACTCTTCTTCCCAAGTTGAACTTCTCTCCTAGTTAAATACTGACTCCCCATCACTCCCCCGTGGCAACTACCACTCTGCTCCTTGTCTTTAAGAATTTAAGGAGTGTAGGAACTCAGACAAGGGGAATCACACAATCCTTGTCCCCTTGGAGGCTTATTTCACATGACACTGTCTCTAGGCTTTGCCCATGTCGTAACATGTGTTAGAAGTCTTGGCTGCTTCCAGACCAGTCAGTTAATAAACCGGAAGTGTACGTGGAAACAGGATTGGTGGCCCTAGTGGACTGTGATGGGATTTAAGTCAAAGTTTCAACATAAACAGTCTTTTGTTGGCTTTGCCTGCAGCTGTTAACTGATTAATTTGCCTTATTTATCCCTTCCCCCTGTGACCTTTGCAATTAAATGTAGGGCTCCTAGAATTTGGTCTTTATTTGTGGCTCCGCACCTAAGAGGTTCCCTCCCTGTGTTTCCTTCCCCGGTCAATGCAGCTTCAAGCTGGGGAGCCCATAGCTCCCTGCAGCTCTCCATTCGCTGCTTGGAAAGAGAGGCCCACAGGCGTTGTTGCCTAGGTGCAAGAGTGCTGGGAAGGTGAGGCCAGGATTGGGATGGTTTGAGTGTTTAGAGCATCTGCCCAAGGTCGGAAAGATCCAGATCTCTGGGTATGAAGGGACACAGCACCAGCATCCTGGGGTGGGGCTCAACAGAGCCTGAGACAAGAGGGAGGAAGAGGAAGTGGCCTGGGCTGCTCAAACCAAGAAGTCTAGGAATAGAGAAGTGGGGAAAGGCTTTGATTTCCAAACCTCAGTTAGGCCTCTCCCGTTCCCCTGGAGACCCACACTAGGCTGCCTCTTCCTTCCTGTTCCTTCCAGACATGGATGCCTAGGTGATCTGTGGCTTGGGCTCTGGCTGGAAAGGAAGAACTCCGCAAGGAGATTGGAGGGTTCAGGCTCCAGGCCGTGGGGTGGAGAAGAGGTGCCCTTCCTGCGCCCTTCCTGTTCTCTCAGGACCTGTGTGCTCCTAGGCCAAAAAAGAGCACCCATGGCATGTAGCTGAGTACATACATGGTAGCTGAGGGCCCAGATGGGATGCCCATGTGGGCATGACCATGGGAAGCTCCCATGGCAAGCTCAGTGCTCTGAGGGTCAAGGTGGAGGGAGTGTGTGTGCCCAGGGTGTACGTGTGTGTGTGTGTGTGTGTGCTCCTGAGTCCACAGCTTCTAACCCATCCTACACCAAGTGCTTCTGGATCCTGGGAACAGCTTTCATGCACCGGCTAAATACCTGCTGTGTAGTAATTAATCGCTTGGCCTTGGTGGGAAAGAAAAGGATTGGAAACCCAACTTTGACACTTGCTGGCCATAGTGGACCTGTGTTACCCTTTCTGGACTCTAGTCCTGAAGCCCGTCTTTCATGCTGCACCCCTATCAGAAAAGACGGAGTTGTGTCAACTACAGAAGCCGAGAATGCCAGGCCTCCCCTGCTGCTAAGGCACAGCGCGGAGAACCAGACCCCTCGTATTCCGTGAATTCTGCCCACTTATGGCACCCCTCTGGGATGGCCAGATGTCACCAGAAGGGGACAGAATGATCAAGTGCTGAGAAGGGCCCCACTCGGATTGTGCTTGGTTTGTGTTTTCATAGCAGAACCAAGACAGAACATAAATGGGAGCCCAGGGCTTTCATGCCCGAGTTAGAAACACAATAGCTGTGAACACATCCAGGCCGTCACAGATGCAGGCCTGAAGCCTGCCTTATTCTCGTAGTCAAAGCAGGGCAGAATGGAGCTCAGATGCTGGCCAGCTGGGACTCGCACTCTGCAAATTTGAATGTCTTGTTTGCATGGAGGACCTGGAAGGGAACCTTTGATGGGAACATTTTCCTATATGCCACAGCTCTTCCCTTGTCTGGGACTGGACTTACTCTTTGATCTGTGTCTCTCTTCTTTTTTGAGCAGAAATCTCAGGAAAAACCTTGCCTGTTCCTATTTCCTCTGGGCTTGGCCTATCTTTTGTCAACCCCAGGCTGGTAAGAGCTATGCTTGAAATGGGGGTGTTTTCTGTATTCCCATTGTCATGGCTTGGAGTTTTGTTTTGTTTTGTTGTTTTGCAGAACCGGGGATTGAACTCAGGCCCTTGCACTTGCCAGGGAAGCACTTATTCTACTGAGCTATCTCCCCGGCCCCTGTGGCTTGGAGTTTTGCAAGGAGAACAATACAATACTGGATGCATTTTATAAGGTTATTTTATAGTGAATCCCTCAAAGAATCATATACAAGGAATGTGGGAAGTCTGCCTGCACACTAAAGACCCAAGACTCCAGCTGAGGACTCCAGCTGGATCCTGATACCCTGCATGAGTCCAGCTGAAGACCCAGAGCTCATAACAGCACCTCCCCAAGTCCAACTGGAGGCCTAGAGCCCACTACAAAATCTCATGCAGGTCCACTTCATGTATCTATGCTGGGAAGGCCCAAAGATCAGTGGCGGGAGCTAGACAGCCTGTGCCAGCGGGATGAAGGATCTGTCCTAGCGGGCCGAGGGGTCTGCACTGGAGCTAGGAAGCAAGGCTCAAGGTAAGCACCAGAGCTCCCCCAAAAGTACCACAGCTGTCCTCAGCAACAGTGAGGTCCCGAGCTCCTCCAGCGATGAGAGCTGCCTTCCCATCAGGGAAGCCAACATGACAAGCTTTTCCAGGAGGCTTAGTAGTGCACCATCTTCTCCTCTGGAGCCAGATCTCCCCCAAAATGAACCATAGCCATTCTCAGCAACAAAGGTCCGGAGCTTCTCCAACAACAAGAATCACCAAGTTCACCAGGAAAGCCAGCAGGACAAGGTCATCCAGCAGAGTAGGCCAGGAGAACCAGCGGCTCCCAACAACTTCACCAAACAGCTTCCCTGACAGCCTCTCAGCAGCTTCTCCAGTTCTGCCTCTTATGCTGCTGCCAACAATCTTCAGGTGGGCCTCCCACACTCAGCACCACACTGGCTCGGTTCAGTTGGGTGTAACAAGTTGACCACCAGTTAACAATCCACTACACCCACTCACTGATCCAGCTGAGGCTCATGTCGAGCTGAGTGAGCGTGGCTCATGGCCATGTAGTCTCCGGACTGAGTTCTCTGGACTCCCAGTGGCCCCATTTGCTCCAGGTTTATGGAGATCTATCTACATGTGGTGATATTTTCCCTTTGAAAGTATACACTGCTATACACTTTGCCAAATTATATAGCTCTGCGGCTCCTCCCACGATTGAGATAGAAAATATGTTCTTCACTCCAAAGAGTTTGCATGCGCCTGTTTGTAGTCAGTCCCCCTGCCCCTAACTCCAGAGTCTGGCAACAATTTACCTGATTTCTCTCCTTGCATTTCTGTCTTTTCCAGAATGTTCTATAAATAGAATGATACAGCATCCTTCCTCGGAGTCTGGCTTCTTTTCCTAAACAGATGGCCTTTCGGAGTCCTCCCTGTTGTTGCATGTGTAATTACTTTGTTCTTTTTTCCACTGAATAGTATTTCATTTTATAAATGTACCAAAATGTATCATCTAGTAACATTTAGGTTGTTTCCTATTTGTTGTGATTATGAATAAAACTACTATAAATTTACATAGGTTTTTCAAAGGAGCTGAATTACTGAGTCATATGGTAAATAACAAAGGTATTTGTAAGAGATTGCCAAACGAATCTCCAAAGTGGGCTTACCATTTTTCATTTCTACCAACACCATTTGCGAATTCCAGCTGGTCCACATCTTTATGAGTATGTGATATCAGGTTTTAAAAGTCACCGCCATCTTGGAGGAATGAAGTCTCGTCTCATTGTGTCTTGTTTTGTTTTGTTTGGGCTTTTGTTTTCCACTGGTTTGTTTTTGTTTGCTTGGGGTGGGATCTTGCTTTCTCAACCAGCCTGACTTTGAACTCTCAGACTCATGTGACCTTCTTACCTAGTTGTAATGTTGTTGAGCAACTTCTCATGTCCTTTATTAGTTATATATCCTCTTTGGGAAAGTGTCTGATCAAATCTCTTGCTAATTTTTTAATTGTTTGGGGGCCTTTTATTTTTGAATTTCTGAGAGTTCTTTCTACATTTTTCTATGATGTCTTTTTGTGTGTGTGTGTGTGGAACTGGGGATTGAACTCAGGCCCTTGTACTTGCCAGGTAAGTACTAATTCCACTGAGCCATCACCCTGGCCCCTCTTTCTACATTTTTAGTATTAGTCGTTCATCAAATATGTGTTTTACAGATATGTTTTTCCAGTATGTGGCTTGACTACTTACTTTCATAAGTATCTTTCAAAGAACTCAAGTTTTAAATTTTGAGAAAATTCATTTTTATCATTTTTTCTTCTATGATTCGTTTTCTTTGTGTCATAAGAACTACTTACCTAACCCAAAGTATCCAGACATTATCCTATTTTCTAGAAACTTTATAATTTTAGCACTTATGTGTAGGTCTATAATCCATTGTAAATTAATTTTTATAAATGGTATAGATTGAGGGTCTTTGATTTGTGCATATAAAACAAAGCCTTGTTTGAAAATATCACCTTTCTCCATTGCATTATCTTAATATTTACATTAAAAAATCAATAAATGGAGCTGGGGAGATAGTTCAGTAGAAAAAGTGCTTGCTTGGCAAGTGTAAGGTCCTGAGTTCAATCCCCAGTACTGAAAAAAAAAATAAAATCAATAGATGTATGTATAAGTGTATTTCCAGATTTTGGTTTGATCTACATGTCTATCCTGCTTCAGAACTACACTGCATTGATTATGAAGGTTCTATAATAATCTTGAAATCAGACAGTGTGAGTCCGACACCTTGTTTTTCTTTGTCAACATGATTTTGGTCAGTTAGGTCATTTGGCTGTGTACATAAATATTAGGGCCAGTTTGTCAATTTCCCCAAAGAAGTCTGGTGGTGTTTTGATTGGGATTCTATGGAATCTGGAGATCAATAAATGTGGATTGGCAGCTTGAAAATATCGAGTCTTGCTCTGAGCAGCACCATGGCGGCAGGCAAGAACAAGTGCCTTATGAAAGGCGGCAAAAAAGGAGCCAAGAAGAAAGTGGTTGATCCATTTTCTAAAAAAGACTGGTATGATGTGAAGGTGCCGGCTATGTTCAACATAAGAAATATTGGAAAAACACTCGTCACCAGAACCCAAGGAACCAAAATTGCATCTGATGGGCTCAAAGGTCGTGTGTTTGAAGTGAGCCTTGATGACCTGCAGAATGATGAAGTTGCCTTTAGAAAATTCAAGCTAATTACTGAAGATGTTCAGGGCAAAAACTGCCTGGCTAACTTCCATGGCATGACCTCACCCGGGACAAAATGTGTTCCATGGTCAAAAAACGGCAGACCATGATCGAAGCTCATGTTGATGTCAAGACTACCGATGGTTATTTGCTTTGACTGTTCTGTGTTGGCTTTACTAAAAAACGCAACAATCAGATGTGGAAGACCTCTTACGCTCAGCACCAGCAGGTCCGCCAGATCCGGGAAGAAGATGATGGAAATCATGACCCGGGAGGTGCAGACAGATGACTTGAAGGAAGTGGTCAATAAACTGATTCCAGACAGCATTGGGAAAGACATAGAAAAGGCTTGACGATCTACCTACCCTTTTCATGATGTCTTCGTCAGAAAAGTAAAAATGCTGAAGAAGCTCAAGTTTGAACTGGGAAAACTAATGGAGCTTCATGGTGAAGGTAGCAGCTCTGGAAAGGCCACTGGAGATGGGACTGGAGCTAGAGTTGAACAAGCTGATGGATACGAACCACCAGTGCAAGAGTCCGTTTAAGATCCAGATTTTTAATAGTGATAAAGTCCTATTTGTAATGGCAAAAAAAAAAAAAAAGAAAATATCGAGTCTTCCAAACTGTGAACACAGTACATCTCATTTAAGTCTTTTTTTAAATTTCTCTTACCAATATTTTGTAGGTTTTATCCTATAAATCTTGTGCATTGGGCTGGTGAGATGGCTCAGTGGTCTAAAGCACCTACTTAGAACAAGCTTAGCAAAGAACAGGGACTGCGGTTCAATCCCCCAGCACCACATGCCAGGCAGCCCCGCCCCCTGGTTGGCTGAGCTGGCCACGCGCACACACACACACACACACACACACACACAAATAAATAAATAAATAAATAAAATTTTTTTAAAAACCTTGTGCATTATTTATCCTGAAGTTTTTCATGCTTTTTGATGCTATCGATAAGGGGTTTTTTTTGTTTGTTTGTTTTTTGCTTTTTGCTTTTTGCTTTTTGGTTTTTTTTTGTATTTTATTAGGAAGGGACTACAGGGTGTTCAGGGTCTCACTACTACATCGACTTGTAGTGATCCGCCTGTTTACAGCCTCTCAAGAGCTGGGATTACAGGCGCGCGTCACCATGCCCAGTCTCAATTCCCATCTCAGCATGCCCTGGGGGTGGGGCCCGCACAGCAGGCCTGAATAGTTTCTTTTTAAAAAAAAAAAAACTTTCAATGTCCAATTGTTTGTTACTAGCATATACAAATGGAATCAAATAAATACATTCTAGTCTGTTGATCTTGTATTTCATGTTTTGCTAGACTCACTCGTTAGATCTCATGGTGTCCAGAAATTCTGCTGGCTTTCCTCTGTGGCCAACTGGAGAGTTAATAGCTATTTTGTTTTGTTTTGTTTGCTGTACTGAGGCTTGAACAGAAGGCCCTCGCAGTGCACTTTATCTCAGCCCTTTTTATTTTGATACAGGGTCTTGCCGAGTCGCTAAATTGCTTGGGCCTGGCTCGAATTTATGGTCCTCCCACCTTAGCCTCCCAGAGGCCTGGGATTACAGGCGTGCAAGGAGACGCCTTCCTTGCCGACAGTTTGATTTCTTTTTTTATCCCTCTGCCTTTTATGGCTGCGTCTGCCCTGATTGTAGCAGCCTGGATGCTGACAGGGAGAGGCGACCAACATCTTTGCCTTTTTCTGGTCTTTGGGAGGAAGCAGCCTGTCTCTTGTCATTAAATACAACGCTGGCTGTAAATTTTGTATGTACTCTTTATTAGGGTGAGGAGATTCCCGTTAGTCCTATTTTTTTTTTTCAGAGTTTTTATCCTGAGTAGATGCCCAATGGCCTTTCAGTAAATTTATTTTGTGCTTAAATCAGCCGGGATGGTTTCTGTTCTAAGTAGATGCCCCGACTGACCCTGCAGCCTTGCAGCCTTAAGCGAGAGCCTTAACCTCATTTGAATAGAAGACTCGCCATGGAAATTTAAGTCCTTTAATTTTCTCCTCCTTTTTCTCCTCCTTCTCCTTGTTCTCCTCTTCCTCCTTTTCCTCCTCCTCCTTTATCTCCTCCTCCATCTCTTTCTCCTTCTCCTTTTCCTTCTTCTTCTTTTGTTATTTTGAGATAGGGTTTCACTACGCAGTTCAAGCTGGCTTTGAACTCACTTTGTAGCCCAGGCTTGTCTTGAACTTGCAGTGATCCTCCTGCCTCAGCCTTCTGAGTGCTGGGATTACAGGTGTATGCCAACAAGCCCATATAAGTCCTATAATTTTATCACCTAAAAAGCACAGCCATGCATCAGGCATGACAGTACAACCTCTGTAATCCTAGCACTCAGAAAGCTGAGGCAAGGGGATTGCCGCCAGCTTGAGGCCAGCCAAGGCTACACAGTGAATTGCAGGCCAACCTGAAGTACATGGTGAGACCCTGTCTCAGAAAATAATCACACATACACACATATGCACATGCACACATACACATATACACATACATACATGGCATAGACAGGACAGCTGGGTGTAGTGGTATCTGTCTGTAATCTCAGTACTCTGGGAGGCTGAGATAGGAAAATCACAAGTCGAGGTCAAGCCTGGGGAATTTAGCAACTTAGTAAGAGCCTACCTTAAAATTAAAAAAAAAAAAGTGATAATGCAAAAGCCTGGAGAAATAGCTCTGTGGGAAAGGCTTGGGTTCACTCCCCAGTAGCCCCCAAAATTAAAAATAAAATAGCCCTGCCAATCCTCAAGACTACCCAGTCTTCAGGTGTTATACAAAAACCTTGAGTTTAATTTATCATTTTCTTCCATGCCACCCTCAATAACAGTGCTGATTATGTATAACTATATAAACACTATGCCCGCTGTTGAGAACCAGAACAGCTCTTTAAAATACAGAGTGAGGGCCAGGGATACAGCTCAGCAGCAGAGCACCTGCCTGCAGGGCAAGGTCTTGAGTTTGATTCCTGGTACAAAAAAAAAAAAAAAAAGTGCAGAGTGGAGATCCCCGATGCCACTGTCCTGACATAGCCACCCCAGCCTCTGGTGACTGTCTTTAAGCCCTCTCTGTGTCCGCTCACACAGAAGCCCAGAACCCAGTGCCCACCCTTGCTACAGCAGGAAGGCCAGCACCAAGAGGGAGAGGCCAGGCCAGGAGTCCCAGGAGGCCCTGATTGAGCCCTCTACTGGCCAAGAGGTCTCCAGGCAAGCTTGGACTCCAAGTGTGATGAATGAGCCCCAACTTTCAGTGGAAAAATTAGCCAAAATTGTATCACTACTGCCAATACTCTACTTTATTT
>NW_004524646.1:6545255-6551033 GCF_000260255.1 Octodon degus
GGTCCCTGTGCTTTGCTAAGCTTGTTCTAAGTAGGTGCCCTAGACCACTGAGCCATCTCACCAGCCCAATACTCTACTTTATTCAAACAATAAATAGGTTTTAAGCACCTGCCACTTACCAGGTGCTTTTGTAAATGCCCCTAGCCCTCCAGTGGGGCCGACTTTCAATGACCTTGTTAATAATTAACACGTTACTTGAGCCTCATCTTCCTCCAGGTGATGCTTCCAGGGACAGTGCCAGAAACCAATCCCACAGCTCTCTGGCCCAGGACAGCAACCCAGCCCACGGAGTCAAGCGCTGCCTCCTCGCCTTCCTGGGGGTTTGTGCCTGGGTTCACTCCAGCGGTGGGTCTCAGCCTAGCTGCCCTGTCAGTAAATTGAGTGGCTTACCTCGTGTGCCTTCTAGCCCCTGGGGAAGTAGGCTAAGGCCAGCCTGAGAGATTATTTGCAGGGAATTAGCGCGGGAGAGAGCAGGATTAGGGCAACCTCCCAGCCAGGGGCTCAGCAGCCCCCATCTGTGAAGGATTGGTGCCACCTCCAGCTGACAAACAGCGCGGGCCGCTCCAGGTGTTTAGCAGGGTGGCCAGCAGGAGCCTGGAGTACTCTTGTGTCTCTGAGGGGACACAAACTGCCCTGCGCCCCTCCTGCCTTCCTGGGACCTCTGATCTGTGGGGCTGTGGACCCCATACACCAGTTCTGAGGGTGACAGGCAGGTGTCTCTGGGAAAGAGGACACGGCCTGGCTTCCTGTCCTGCCATTCATTCTGCCGCCTCTGGTTTCTGGGCCTCTGTTTGGTCAATTGGAAAATGCGAGCACTGAGCCCAAGGACCCGCCAGCTGCCATCCCCCCACTCATTTCCTGAGTGCTTGAGAAACCATGATTGAAATGAGAAGGAAGGAGGCTGAGGAGGGAAGATGGATGTGGGGTTCCTGCTGGGCTTGAAGGCAACAACAGCAGAGAAAGGGACCCCACTGTCATGTGAAGGAGGTGGGTAGGAGGTGCTATTGGATGGATCAATGATGAATGAATGAACGAATGAATGAATGAACAAATGAAAGAAACCACAGATGTCAATACATAGCACTATTAAAAAGCAAGTTTCACAGAGGCAGGAACTGGGGTTCGATCCCCAGCTTACCATGCTGGCCCCATTCCTGGGGCACACTGAGACGGCAATTGAGACTGGGCGTGGTGGCATATACCTGAAATCCCAGCACTCGGGAGGTTGAAAACAGGAGGATCACTAGAGTCCAGTCTGTGTTGTGAGATCCTGTAGACCCTGCACGAAATACATTTTTTAAAAAAAGCAAGTTTCTAGGCTGGAGACAGCTCAGTGGCACAGCACCTGCCTCGCAAGTGTAAGTTCCTGAGTTTGTTTCCCTGTATTAAAACAATAATAATAAAAAGCAAGTTTCTAAAGGAGGTATAGCATTGAAGGGAGGGAAGGGGAATGGGAAAAAGAAACTCAAGTTATATCATGTACAGGTACAAATTGCCTGTAATGAATGTGACCATTATATATACCTAAAATGTACCAACGAACTTAATATTTAAAAAGCAAGCTTCCTGGGGCTGGCGAGATGGCTCAGTGGAATAAGTGCTTCCCTGGCAAGCGCAAAGGACTGAGTTCAATCCCCGGTTCCACCAAAAAAAAAAAAAAAAAAAAAAAGCAAGCTTCCTGCTAAGGATATGGAAATGATATGCTGCTAAGGCTAATTTACATAATCAGAATAAAAGGAATAAAATCAGAATTGCTCATAGATACTTTAAATAATATGAAGTTAACATTTATTCAGTACGTATTCACCAGAAATTAGTCTTCGTATTTTACATCTACAACCCCAACTTATAGAGAGAGAAATTGAGATACAGAAATGTCCCAGGCTAATGTCACCATGGTTGAGTTTTGTTTTGTTGTTTTGAGACAGGGTCTTGTCATGTCAGCCTCGTACTTCAGGGCTCAAGAGAGCCTCCTGACCCAGCCTCCAGAGTAGCTGGGACAATAAGCAAGTGCCACCATATACAGTATACAGTTTTGTCATCTTGAGTCCATCTCCATGAAGCGACGTCTCCAAACTGTCCTGGGCTCCAGAGTATCCCTGGGTTACAACTGCACTGAGGTGGACACAGTTTACCTCAGGCCCTCCCTCCACCATCCCTTCAAGGACGGAGTCCACCCGGAGTGAGGCAGGAGCAGGCCTGAGCTTCAGAGTGCCCAGCTTATCTCGTTAGAACCCTCAGGTTCTGGTGCTAAAACCACTAGAAAATTCCAAAGAATGAGAACAAAAAAGCTAATGTCAATAAACCACCAGCAGAATGTGAACGATATTGTTCTGTGAAACCTGAGAGGGGACAAAAGCACACTGCTAAATTAATATATCAGCAGGTGTGGTGGCGCATGCCTGTAACTCCAGCACTCGGGAGGCTGAGGCAGGAGAATCATTGGGAGTTCTAGACCAGCCTGGGCTACAAAGTGAGCTCAAAGCCAGCCTGAACTACATAGTGAGACCTTGTTTCAAAAAGACCAAAAAAGAAAGAAGAAAAGAAAGAAAGAACTGAAATTTCCATGGCGAAGCTTCTATTTAAATGAGGTTAAGGAGCTCGCCTAAGACTGCAAGCTTGCGGGGTCGGTCACGCTTCCACTTAGAACAGAAACCATTCTGGCTGATTAAGCACAAAATAAATTTACTAAAAAAATGTAATTCATTAATACATCTTTTTATGTATGTGACCTTCCAATAAATAAAGTTTTCACATTAAACATTTAAGTATTATAAACACAGAACTATTTTACTTATTTCCCTAAGAGTTCGCATAACCAACTTGGCCGAAAGCACTGGATTTTGTTTCAGAGGACTGTGAAATGCTTTGATTGGGAGCGTGAGAAAGTCTTCAGAACCACATATACGAATTAGCCACCGGGTCACAGCAGGAGCAGGGGCCGAGAGGGCCTCCGCGGCGGTCTGAAGGGACGCGCACCTGTCCGCAGGATGCGTCTGGCTTGCGGCCTCTGCGCGTTTGCTTCCTGGGCTGCGCCCGACGGAGGACAGAGTTGAGACAGTCGAGGCCCTTGAAACTCTCACCTGAAGCAGGAGCGGAGGAGTTCCTTCCTTTCCTAGGATTCAGGGAAGATGGGAGGGTGGTGGGAGGACGGAGCTCGCCGCCACTGTCCGCTTCTCGCACGAGAGAGGTCCTCGCTGTGGCTGCAAGCCCTGGCGGCGCGCAGGTCCTTCAGCGGTGGAGGAAGGAGGGTGGGACGCAGCAGGCAAGCCAGAGTCGCAGGCCAGGCGCCGCCGAGGCCCTCATAGACCAACTAGCGCTGCTCCCCTCTGCCTGCACGCGTCCCCAGGGGCGCTCGGTCCCCAGGGACTCGGTGCCTGGAGCAGCTTCTGGATCCAGCTCGGCAAAT
Organism: Octodon degus; assembly: GCF_000260255.1. Lineage (NCBI taxonomy): Eukaryota > Metazoa > Chordata > Mammalia > Rodentia > Octodontidae > Octodon > Octodon degus. Next base: position 6,548,665 of record NW_004524646.1, read on the forward strand.
ACTAACCCAGCCTCGGCCCTGCCTGTTTCAAATACTTCACCATTTTTAGGAAACCATTAGGAATCCAAACTCGACTTGTTCTCCTCTCCACTGGGCCTGGTTATTGCTTCTCTGGATGATAATAATAACAATATTAATAAACAAACAAAAAGGTTTGTAAAGGAATTTAGTTTCAGATTTTGAAAAGAAAATTCAGGGAAAAAAAGTCTCTGCTTGCTAAGATTCCCACTCGAAATTTTCAAGAATCTTGAGTGGAAAGACAGCTGGCTACGGATGATTAACGGGTACAGCTGTAAGTTATTTTGATTTTCAAAAGGCATGTCTGTCTGTCCAGCTGGATCCCACTGCCCCCCAACACCAACCCCGAGAGGAAAGCTGGGCACTATCCTCTCCCATTTGCACGTTAGAGGAAGCTGAGGTTCAGAGGAAAACAGCAAATGCGAGTGATTCGGTGACTGAGCTCTCACGATTGTTTTTGCTCTGAGGCGGGCCCTCGTTACAGCTCTTGTCCTCCAAGTTTCAGAAAAAACATCTCAAAGTAAAGAGCAAACCCAAAGGGGGGAAATAATTCTTTCACGGCTAAGCAGCAGCGGCTGGCAGCTGCGGCACCGGCAGAAGGGTGCTGCGCCGCAGGCAAACCCGTCCAGGCCCGTTCACGTGCTCCGCTCTCTGCAGGCGGTGAGGCAGAGAGGCTTTGTCCTCGGCCCAGCCCACGGGCGGAGAGAACCCCGTGACGTGCCTTGAGGTGACCGAGCAGACCCCGGACACGGTCCGTCTGCTCGCCAGCTTCCAGCCCAGGCTCGTTGTCAGAAATCCCAGCTTGGCTCGCTCCTTCCGTGTTTTCTTTCTGGGCCAGCCTCCCCTCAGGGCCGCTGGAGATAACACCTTCCCTTAGGACAGGGACCTCCGACCCCCCGTGCGGAGCGGAGCCAGGCGACAGGGCAGAGGGTGGGCAGCAGGCCAGGAGCGAAGCTGCTGCTGTGTGCACGGCTGCGCCCCGCCGCTCGCATTTCCCACGTGCAGGAAAGCTAGCTCGGGGCTCACACTGAGGCTGCCTGATGCCGAGGTGCGTACTTATCTCGTTATATGTCACAGTCTAGAAAATCATAAAAAGTGCACAATACATGCAGTGTCCTTTAATCATCCTATCCTGAGCCACCCCCACACCACACTAAATCCTGTTGGAAAAATTGTCTTCCCTAAAATAGGTCCCTTGTGCTGAAAAGGCTGGGACTTTAGAAAGAATACGTTCTCACTACAAGGTGAGCCAGTAGCCAACCATCCTTGTGTTCTGTCTTAAAATTTGTAGGGAGGCAAAGAGAAAACCACACCGGGCCTGGCCTCCATCTCTCCCAAGGCTAATTCTGCACCACAGCAGCTGCCCGGCCAGCAGGGGGCGCTCACTGGTCGTGCCCCACCCCAGGCCCATGGCCCTGGGCTGACTGGCTCAGCTCTGAGTGCTTGAGAACGCCACTGTGACCGCGTCCTTAAGCATGTTCAGGGCCAGGGCTATGCCTCATTTTTTCACTCTCCCTTAGAGTAATTTAGCCCAGCATGTTGTGCGGTCTGTTTTTAATAAATGGTTCTGAGTGATGTCAGTCTCACTTCAGCTTATGTGAGGATCAACATTCGCTAGACCGAGAGAAGGCACAGTGAGTGATGCGTAGCACTCATTTCTATTTCCAAATTTTCTGATCACTTGGAAATAGTCTACCATGGACTGAACCATCTAAACACATGAGCCAAAATAACTCTCCTCCCTTAAAAAATAAATAAATAGGGCGATAGAGCTTTCTCAAAAGGGGCAGGAGATCAAAAGATGGATGGAGGAAGGAAGGAAAAAAAGGGAAAGGGGATGAACAAAGGAGTTCAGATGTGGGGTTTTTGTTTGTTTGTTTTTTGGGTTTTTTTGGTGGAACCGGGGATTGAACTCAGGCCTTTGCGCTTGCCAGGGAAGCACTTATTCCACTGAGCCATCTCCCCAGGCCTCAGAAGTGTTTTGTTCATGCATCAACTCCTCACAAGAAACATGATGGAAACATTATGAATTACAACATGTACTAATAAAGAAAACAATCTGAAAAATAATTAATGAATAAATACATTTTCTGACCACAGATTGTTCCAGAAGCCACAGAAGGTTCAGCATGGATGGGTCATTCCATAAGTATTAGATAAGATATGAATCTGTTTTACACTTACTTTACTCATCAAAGCATCATGTGGTTTTCCTTCACGGTTTATGCTTATAAAAATAAGTTCTTAAAATGGTGCCCTTGGGCTGGTGAGATGGCTCAGTGGTCTAAAGCACCTACTTAGAACAAGCTTAGCAAAGCACAGGGACCACGGTTCAATCCCCCAGCACCACA
>NW_004524646.1:6551133-6552657 GCF_000260255.1 Octodon degus
CCCCCCTGGTGGGCTGAGCTGGCCACACACACACACACACACACACACACACATAAATTAAAAAAAAAAAAAAATGGTGCCCTTTCTTAGCCTCGCTCCTCACTAGAAAAAGTCCCTCTTTTTCACTTCCACACTTTCTGTAGATACCTAACTAAGATAAATTAATGTAAGTCATTGCCCTCCCATTCCTATGGGTCTTTTTGGATTCTACCCTCTACCTCAGGCTGAGAATGGGGAGCTAGATTATTCAGAGCATTAAAGATTTATCACCTCCTCCACTTGTTATAGAACTTCTCTTATTTCTAAGGAATAGCTCATTTGCTTAAGGTATTTTGCACAAGAAAGAGTTTGAAGGGGAATTAATGTTTTCTGAAGCCCTGCTGAGTTTTTAAAAGTCTGTAAGATAGTTTTTAATAACGCCAACTAATTACCCTTTTTAAGATTTGATGAGGTTGAAGCCTTTACCACCATTGAAAACTACTAATAAAACCAATTTATTATGAGCTGAATGTGGTTTCATACAAAAATAACTCCAGGGGACAGCCATTTGTATAAGAAAGATGTCCTCCAGTTCAGATTTGATGGGGTCCTTAGTAAATCTACCCCATAAAAGAAGGTTGGTTGCAGGTATTAATATTATATGCATAGCTTGCTTTTTCTCCTTTGTCTCCCCTTAACTTCAGGGGGCAGAATGAATGTATTATCTGTGTTCTACCTGCTGGGTGGCAGTGGTAACGAGGAAGGGGAGGACTGTGGAAGGTGATGGCCTTGAGGGTCCAGAAAGGCGCCTACTTCCCGTGGTGCCTTGGACCTGAAAACTAGAATGCTGGTCCTCAGCGGCGCAGCGTGCTAGATGTGGATGACAAAATCATAATGTAGAAAAGGATCTTGTGGATTTGCCACTCTAAACTTGATCCCCAGTCCATTCTGCAGAAACATCAACTCAGGGTCAGAGAGCACCAGTGAGCTGGGCCTGGCGGTGCACACCTGTAATTAGGCTGACACAGCAGGATCGCTGCAAGTTTGGGGCTGCCTGGGCTATCAAGTGAGTTCTAGGCCAGTGTTACGGTGTGTGTCTAGTTGTCCCCCCGAAGCCTCATGCAGTCATGGGGCAGACTTCTAGAGTTTGTGAGTAACTGATGGTCCACTGAGATTATGGGTGTGAGTGCCGCACCCAGCCTGGGGTGGAGAGCCTGAACGCAACTTAAGGAAGACAGACTTGCTCCCTGGTGCCATTGTCGCCACTGCTCCTGCCCTTTTGCGCTTTGCTCTTTGCTGCCACCATAAATGGCTGTTCTCTGCCATGCGCCGCTCTGCCTTGGAGCCAGCCGAGTATGGACTGAAACCTCCACAAACTGTGAGCTAAATAAACCTTTCCTTCCTTCATTTTGGGTGTCCAGTATTTTGTCTGAGCAACGACAGAAGGGTAACTAAGACAGCCAGCTTCAACTGCATAGTGGAACCCTGTCTCAAAAAGACAGAGAGAGAGAGAGAGAGAGAGAGAGAGAGAGAGAGAGAGAGAGA